>NW_024582517.1:715512-775512 GCF_018398535.1 Haplochromis burtoni | reverse complement strand
GGAGAATATTATATTATAACTATATTTGAGCATCATGACCTTTAATTGATGTGTGTATTTTTTAATTGTTGTTGGCAAATGAGACATATGTCACTTTAATTTTCCATTTTTAAAATACCAGATGTTATAATTTCCCCTAGCTCTAATTTCGAAACAGAGTTTGGCTGAAATATAAATGTCCTCTGTGGTTTTGGGGGGGGGGGCGACAGACAATTATTCACACCTATAGGTAGTTAACTTAACACACATGTCTTCGGCCTGTGGGAGGAACCCGTCCCCTGCTAGATGATGGTAAACCACCACACTGGTACTGGTTTGTGATGTCAAATATGATTTTGTAATATCTTAGAAACTATAAAGCCAACCTGGAAAAAAAATCTTAGTATTAGTAAGTAAAGTCACCTTTCTGTTATGTCCAGTAATATTATAACCAAACCTGTGTAGGTGCACAGAGTGAGTGGGTTAATATTTTGTGGAGACTAAAGGAAAACTGATGGTAGGACAAGAGTTACTGCTTGGGCATGAGGTCCATAGGTCTGACACCTGATGATTTATTAAAACACTGAGTGCCTTCAGATTATTAAATGAACAGGATAAGGACCCGAGAACCTAAATCACTGAGTTATGGGTACACGCAGAGCCATCATTTCACACAAACAAACTAAAGACTTGGTATAACTGGCCACAACTCCATTTTTATTACATTTCTGCTGGTTTACTGAACACAACATTGTATTTTAGATATATTGCTTTTGGATGAGGCTGTGATAATTAGAAACTATCTGTGAGGAATCGTCCGCACTTCCGTGATACAGTCTGTTGATTGAAGCTTTATCTTCAAAACTGATATCTGCAGTAATGTACTCAGTGATCAGTTTATTTTTACAACACAACACGACAGGCTTGCCACAGAGATTATCTTTACAAAGCTCTAAAATATGAACATCCGGCACTGTGTTTATTACCGGTCTATGACGGCAGGCATCATAAGATTAAACTTTAAGGAAGCACAGCTACAAATGTGAAGTGTCCCTAATAAAGTTGATACCTTACAACACTTACACCAATAGTTACAAGTTAACTTTGAGCACATGTTTGCTTAAAGGGCTGAACCTTCACTGAGTGTTAAAACTATAAAATAATCTCGACACAAGGTCATTTGGGATGAGTAAAAGTAGAGGCTGAAAAAAGCAAAAAACAAGGGGAATGACTCGGGAATAAACTTTTAATCCCTAAAACATCATTCATGGTACCACAGGAAGTGTTTTTAAAAGTTGCTTTTACAACTGAACTCTTAAAAAGCAAAATTAAACACACAAAAAAGACTCAGATTTTAACAGACTCAAAGGATATAGATGTCCACGAGCGTTGGAGGACGTGGGACTTTAATTTGTAGAATTAGGTCGGCCTTTTTTATTAATTCAGAGTATAAGCTACAGAGAATCAATGAATGGATAGTATGTTGTGAAGCTACACTCTGCTCCTGTGACTCTAAAGCAGCGCTGCGCCTTTAAATATGTGCGCTCCTCCCTCTCCTCAGTGACAAGCCCGCAGAGCCTCTTTAACGCATCCAGTGGAAATGACAAACCAGAGGCGCACCACGGGCCAAGCATGTCCAGTAATAACAATAAGCATGGGCTTTAGCATCATCGGCTCACCCGGCTCTCACATCCCGAGAGAGTAACGAGGTTCATTTGGGCCGTTTCGTCGCTCTGCGGACGCATCAAAGTTGGAGCGAGCTCACCGAATGGACGGTCGATGGACTGGAGTCAAACCTCCGCTTCAATCGGACTGAAGGAAGGAGGGAAAGAAACCTCTGCATGTTCAAGTTTCCTGCTCCCACCGGAGGGGCATCGCTGCGTGTGTGTTGGATGTGTGTGCGCGCGTGTGGAAGTGTGTGTTGGGTGCGTTGCGCCCTCAGGAACAGCGGCAGGAGCAGCGGTGGCGTTGGTGGTGGTGGCCGCGGGAAGGGAAGTTTAGCGCCGTGATTTTTTTTTTCTTTTCTTTTCCTTTCCTCTGTTCTGTTGTGTTGTTCTCATGTCACAGCAGGCGACGGGAGGATTAACGTTTCACTGATGAGAATTAATCACTCGTGGGGATGCTCTGTGATCGTGACTATGACGATGATGTCGAGTAAGAGCGTGGAGTGGCTGCAGGAGGAGCTGGAGTCCGGGGCCAGCTCTCTGCTGTTGCTGGACTGCAGACCCCATGAGCTGTACGAGTCCTCGCACATCGAGTCGGCCATCAACCTGGCCATCCCGGGCCTCATGCTCCGGAGACTGAAAAAGGGGAACCTCCCCATTCGCTCCATCATCCCCAACAACGAGGACAAGGAGAAATTTGTAAAGAGATGCAAGACGGACGTGGTGGTGCTGTACGACGAGGCGACCTCGGAGCGGCAGGAGTCCGGGCTGGGAAGCTCCGTGCTTGGGCTGCTCCTGCAGAAGCTCCGGGACGACGGGTGCAAGGCTTTTTATCTAGAGGGTAAGATCAGATTGCTTTGAATCTAGAGGTTTTGTTTGGGTTGTGGTGCATTGGTGCCTTTTAATTCATAAAACTCTCACACTACTTCCTCTCAAAGTGGACTGCAGCAAATTGCTTGAATTTCGCTCTGATTTGATTAACTTAGACAGTCCCCGATGAACTGGACTAGTGTTGTTGTAGTGTCACTCACTGCAATTAATGGGAAAGAAAGCGAGTGTAAATCACACTGATTTATCAGACCTGGGATGCTGCACTTAAACGCCGCACTAAGTGAATTTGGTGTTTTGGGGGGTCGTGGCACGCCTGGAACAGATTGTCTTTTAAGGCAGATTTTATCTGGTGGAGTCACATAGCTAAGCTTGAACAAGCCATTCCTATCAGTAGCTTATAAAACATTATTGCATCGATACAGTGTTTGTAGGGGGGATTTGAAGGGGGTTAAAATGTGGCGCCACTTCAGATAAATCCAGCTGTTCTCATCTGTCCACACACACACACACACACACACACACACACACACACACACACACACACACACACACACACACACACAGTTGATCAACACTGAATGAGTTCCGCATATTAAAATAAAGTGTCACTGTTACAAAATCAGGCGGTGTGTAACAAATCGGATCCAGTGTCAGAATGAAGTAGCTGTTCGACAGATGTTTCCTGCTTCCGACCAAAATCATCGCTTTTATTTTTACTTATTTATTGATTGATTCGCAAAGCGTGGAAATTATTTAGGAAGAAGAAAAGCGTCAACAAAGCCTCGTAATTTCATCGAGTGCTTTAAAAAAAAGAAAGAAGAAGCAGTTTCAAATGCGGCGTGTTTTCAATTAAACGCTGCAAGTACACGCCCCGCCATATTGAGCTCCTTCAGGAAAAGACGAGCGGTTTTTTTTTTTCATGAATGAACACTGAAACCAGGACACGACGACGGGCTACGAAAAATCCCACAGAAAAAAAGCCGACATTGTTTAAAAAAAAGACAGTTGAAAGGCGATGAAATGAGGTGTTATAACCATAGCAGAGAGGTATTTAACCACGAGAAAATAGAAATCTTTGACGGGAGTCACGAGCCTCGAGCTGCCATTCACAAAAAGTCCGCTGAGCTGTGTAGTGTTGTAGCTGACTGTCCTGCTCAGCTTTTCTCAATGGAGCCACATCTGTCTACACTGTTCCCCCCTCTCTCTCAGACTGACGTAAATACCAACTTATTATAATTTATCTGTCACGGGTGTGTGTGAAAATATGCCGTGGATCTAATAAAAGCGTTTTTACACACGTAGAATATCACGTGCAATTCAAAGTTTAATACCGCCTCTGATATCTGAAGCAACTGTAATCAAAAAGAAAGAGTGTGAAGAGATTTTCTTCATTTGGCCAATTTTAGCACCAAATTTTTCTCAGATTATTTGGACTCAGTGTTAATTTCTTCATATCCAGGCTCATGTTAAATGACTCATACCTCCTGCCTTTGGTTATGCACAAGTTTTAAACCCCCCTTCTCTACTCCCAGTGAAATTGCTTTCTTGGCTTTATACTAACATGTTTTGTTTTTGCTTGTTTTTCCTTTGTCTTCATCATGCTCCAGGAGGCTTCAACAAGTTCCAGTCAGAGTACCCAGAGCACTGCGAGACCAATTTGGACTGCTCCTGTCCCAGCAGCTCCCCACCAGCGTCCGTCCTCGGTCTCGGAGGGCTCCGCATCAGCTCCGACTGCTCAGATGGGGAATCGGACCGCGAGCCGGGCAGCGCCACAGAGTCGGAGGGCAGTCCGCTCCCCAACAACCAGCCAGCGTTCCCCGTCCAGATCCTGCCCTACCTTTACCTGGGCTGTGCCAAAGACTCCGCCAACCTGGATGTGCTCAGCAAGTACAATATCAAGTACATCCTGAACGTGACGCCCAACCTGCCCAACATGTTTGAACACGAAGGGGACTTCAAGTACAAACAGATTCCCATCTCCGATCACTGGAGCCAAAACCTCTCTCAGTTTTTCCCTGAGGCCATTTCTTTCATAGGTGAGTGGAGAATGCTGTGCAGTTGTCTCAGATATCCGTCAGGTTATTTTAGACAAATGTGTTTTTGGGTCAGGGCAGGGATCTGAAGAAGTTAAATTCATTATCAATCAGTGTGCTGGTTGGGCCCAAGGTCTCATATTTAAGAGGCATGTTTTGTCAATCACAGTCCAAAATCCTCATATTAGATTGTATAATAACTTAGAGCCAAAAAACAAAGCACTGTATGAAAGTATGTCAATGGATGAATGTGAAAAAGAAAGAAAAAACAAAACAAAACAGGGCTTTAAGTGCTCAATTAGAGTCACAGAGTTACAAAAGTGCTATTTAAGTACTAGTCCATTTAGTGCCGTTATTATCTGCTCTTTATTAGTCACTCTCGCTGCATTTATCCAAGATTTTAATCATAAGTCGTGCATATAAATAGCTTCTTTGGAAACAGTTTAATAAGATGGATGTTAGCGTGGTTTTGCTAAGCCTGCATTTCACCGTGATTGATAAAACAGGAATTTAAAATCGTAGAATGAAAAGGCAACTCTGTGAATAAAACATGGAAATGGATTCTTTGAGAATGAGGTCACGCAGAAGAGTTCTCATCTTGTCCCATTTTCAGTGTTTCCCATCATTCCTTCTCACTTAATTTTCAGAGAATGAGTGAATTCCCTCGCCGATGAGTCAGTGCTAAAGTCTTCATGCATGTCTTAGATTGTCCAGACCACCGACTCTACCCCCCGCCCCTTTTGTTTTCCTTTAGAGTAATGATTCATTGTAGGTGGCAGGAAGTGAGACATATGCCAGAGCCAGAGGTCGTGGCAGATTTGGGTCACGCTGATGTTAAATGGAGCTGGCTGTAATAAGCAGGGATTACAGCAGATCTTTTTTTGTAAATAACGGGGTAATTATGGGTGAAGGAGATGCCGATATGACTTCACACTGCGCTGCTGAAAGTTGCAGTCCCTTAAATGCCTAAAATTATTGTTTGTACGTGCTTTTTCTTTTGTGAAAGCAAGAATGCAGATGGGGAGGGAGTTGAAGTTTCTTGCATAAATGAAAATCCTTACGTTACTGCACATGCAAAGAACGAGTAAAGTGACGTAATCAGTTAAAGCCCGTTACTTATTCGACTTCCGAGGCTTCTCGAGTTGGTTTTTGACTCGTCGGGCAAGGATTTCTGCCCCTGTCTTCGTTGCGGAAAGCGAGCGCAAATCACATATAAATTTAATTTTGCATCGCCTTGGCAGCCTGAGCTCATGAGCCGACTGACCCCAATCCTACAACAAGAGACGTTGGCAGCGAGAGATGAAAGAGAGAGGAAGAAAAGGAAGGAAGGAACGGAGCACTTAACTCTCACTCTAATGGCCTGTAGAGATGCGAGTGCAAGGGCTCGAAACTGATAGGTGGATGGATGTAACCAGTTAATAATGTAAGATGCTTTTTCTGTTCAGGTTTTCCTACAGACCGAGAGCTAGAAAGCAGAATGAAAAATTACACTGTGCCGTCAGCGACAGAGGTCACTCTGGATTGAAAATATAATAATCGCAACGAGGCACTTCTGATTTTTCATTCTGGTTGTTCTAGGCTCACATCTACAGCTCATTTAGACCGACCACATAATCTAGCATGCATGTGTCTGGGCTGTAGGAGTAAATCAGAGTACCGGGGGAAAACCACAGGGTGAACATGCGAGAAGTTAAGTCACGGCAGCGTTAAATGATAAAAGCCAGTCTCGTTTGCAAATGTTGGTCATTTAATGACTTAAAAGTACCTCAGAAAGTAACTCAGTTTTCATGATAGCCACAGATTACTGTTTGTCAGTTCTCGCTATGACCACGTGATGTTATTCAAAAGTTTCTCTGCAAATTAAAGCACTGTGGGGCCACTTCCACTGCAGTATGACCCAGTATCAGGCAGGTTTTTGTTACTTGCTGATCTAGTAGAAATAGTGCCAGCTGAGCATTTGAACCTTCTCAAGTCCCGGAGCTCTCCAGTTAGCGAAAGCCTGTCTGAGGTACACTTGCTTCACTCTTTTGCCTTCTTTTCATCCTCAGGCGACGAGCTCTTTGGAAAGTCTGCGTTATAATATATAGAGAAAAACTTTTCCTTCTGATTCATTGATCTTTTTAATTCCCAGTGTTGAGAATGAAACACGGTCAGTAGTCATGTCTCTCATTCGTGTTCTCATCTCCTTGTTCCCTCCTTCCTCCTCAGACGAGGCGCGCTCCAAAAAGTGTGGCATACTGGTCCACTGCCTGGCCGGGATCAGCCGCTCCGTCACCGTCACCGTGGCTTACCTGATGCAGAAGCTCAACCTGTCGCTCAATGACGCCTACGACTTTGTGAAGCGGAAAAAGTCAAACATTTCCCCGAACTTCAACTTCATGGGCCAGCTCCTTGACTTTGAGCGGACGCTAGGTCTCAACAGCCCCTGTGACAACCACTCGAACTCGCCGACGCACGACCAGCTCTTCTTCACCACCCCGACCAATCACAACGTGTTTCAACTGGACACCCTAGAATCCACATGAAAATGAGAGTCTCAGTTTCATGTGGATTGCCCCCATTGCAACTTACGAGGATTTGGGGTGGGGGGCATGGTGGTATGGTTACCATGTCTGCAAGTGGCTGCACTGCAGGAGAGCAGAGTTTTAATGAATGTTTTAGCCTCTTGAGGCTCGTTGTCCGAGATCCTGACCATGGAGCAGCGTTGACGTGTCAGGAGGAGTCACGGATGCCACGTTAAAGGGTTTTGGGGGGGGGTTTCAACCCAGAGAAGGATGCTGTGGGTTAACAAAGCTGTTCTCCCTTATCAGCTTGTAAACGAAGAACGAGGGAGGTTTAACTTGACTGAGAAACTAAATGATTGCAGCAGGACAGAAAGCTTAATACAAAGATAGGAACACGGAAAATCTTTAGCGCTTGATTTATAAGATGACTGCATCCTCCTTGTCTCGGCTCTCGAGCCGAGGTGACTGGTGCCAAGTGGAAAAGCTGGGATTTACTCATAGGAAATCTCACTCTACTGAATGTAGAGTTTTTAAAAACCAAGGAATTAACTCTCACACACACACACGATATAAACACAGTATGTATGTTTGTACTGTATGTATGTTAACGTACATAGCAGAAAATGTATGGGCAGTCCTTAACAAATTCAGTATGTCTATATGCATTTTTGTATATTTTCTATGTACATTTACGCACAGATCTATACCTTATATATAAATATATTTATCTCAAGCCATATAAATAATGGCTTAAGAGATTGTAAAATTAAAGTGGAATGGGTTTTTAGATGGTCTTTTTTTTTAAGTTTTGTTTTTTCTTTAGGTTTATGACCTAATGCAGTTTGCACAGTGGTGTAGCCATTGACTTTGTTGGCCTGTGCTGGAAGCAGTCAGATAAAGAGACATTCAGAGAAGAGGAGCGGAGAGGTCAGTCCCAGGCTGCGACGAGTCCTGACAGCTGCACGGCTCAGCGGGGAGGGAGCAAAAACTGGGCCCTGAGCAGAGGAGCAGGGATAGGGGTTAAAAAAGCAGCAGGCTGGAAGTAGGAATTGATTCACGGCTGGAGATGGGAGAAATTACTCCTGCGTGTTTGACACTTGGCCAACTGTTTTCGAGCGCATTTCCCAGTTCCTTCTTCATTCCCTATATGACTGTTCATCCAGTTGTTTCAGTCAGCTGTTCTGAAGATTTTAATCATTTGTTTCGTTTCGGTCAAAAAGTCAGTTTCGGTCAAAGTTCCTCAGTTATTGATTTCATCAACACAGTTGTTCCACCAGCACGTTTTGCCAAAAAGGGTTACTCGGTTAGAGGTTACGGATCAGGGACAGGAAGTCAGTATTAACATTTCTGGGTCACTGAGGTACTTTTTGGGCAGATCAAATGTATAACCTGCACCCCAAAGTTTTGTTGGCCTATGTTAGCTTCTTGTGTGTTTCAGGACCGAGGGTGGGGGGTCGGGGAGGGGCTTTACTTTGGTCTCTGTGTTTGGATTCTGGTCTGGTTGACTGGGACTGGCTTCCGCTAGACTTCACTTACTTCAGCAGTTTCACGTCCCTTAACAGCGTTGGAGGAAATTGAGAGGAAAGGTCTTTCTAAAAACTAAAAAAAGAAGGGATCACTCGTTTTGTCAAAGAAAGCTTTGTCTGAGTTGATTCACCCTTAAGCCTTGGATATATTATTATATGAAAGCTATATTAAACACAAATGAATATTAAACAGATCTTTATTATTTTGTATACCAGAGCATGCTGTGGTGCCGTATGCTCTCTAACAGTAGACTCAACCACAGGTTGGACGTTACCAGGTGGAAAGACAAATAATGAGGACCGTTTTATTTAACTGCTGTTGCTGCTGAACGCAGTGGCACACAGCATGTAGTCAAAGCGTTTTCTGAGACAGCGTCCACATCTGTAGCGCTTCAGCAAACCCGCAGTGATTTTTGAGAAAGACTCCAAACAACACCACGCTAATTGGACTTCTAGGTACACTGGGCCTCATGAAAGAACATTTTCTTCTTCGTCTTCTTCGTGCACGGACGTGTTATAATTGCACAGCTGAGCCTTGTGAACACCACCTGTTAATCAGAAAGTCTGCTCCTTAAAGTTGAAACCCCCAAAGTTTACTTTTCTGTTCCAGCTTTCATGCTCAAAAATGTTCCTAGCAGAGGGTCACGCTGCGGAGATTAAAGTCTTGCTGCCGGAAATCAGCAGACAAAAAAACAACAAATATAGCAATGTCCGTAATTACAATCCCTGAGAAAAAAGAAGAGAAATAACCTGCTATTTGCAGCTGTAATCAGAGAGCTGTATGCTCCCAAAAAAACAAAAACACCCTGCTAAAGCAAAGCAGTCCAGGTGGTGTTCTGTGCCAGGTGTAGCAGGGGATATGTTTAGCTCGACAGGGACCAGTATAAAGATGCTGAGGCAGCTGTTGTTAGGAAACAGTGACCCCAAAAAGCTGGAGGTCATGTTCACTGTTTGCTCATGTATTGAACAGAAGTCTGATTTTACAAAATTGGAAATGTTGTGAAACCTCACAACCTGCAAACTGGTTGTTTTTCATATACTAGTGAATATGAAAAGATGAATACCGTGGAGATATGTGTCCAGCTTTAGGGCTAAGTGGTAGATGCTGAGGTTTGCTATCGATAGAGCACGCTGTCGGGTTAGAGTTAGAGATCTCCTCATACAAGCGGTTTTTGCACGAGGTCCAGTGTTCACAGCAAACTGCGTATTCAAAGTCGGGATGTGGACGTTTGTCTAAACAGAAACCACGAACGGTGTTTTCTGCGAGCACAGCAGGGGAATCTGAAGAGGGTTGGTTTTAGCTGGCCTTATATAATCTTTCTAACTTGTTTCTAATGCTGACTGTTCAATACTCTTTGTATCTCACTTTGGAAAAAAAAATTGTGTGGAAAGAAGAAGAAAAAGTTTGTTATCTGTTATTGGAATAAGAGCACGGTAATAACAGAGTACAAGCTGTCTTTTTGCCGTAACGGGTCACACGAGGTCCTTTTTGTTACTCTGCAATATATCAAAACACCTTTTTTTGCAGTATTTTGTAGATCCAAGACCTCAACATTTTTAAATTCTCTTCTTTTTGTACTATATCTATTCTATATAATTCCACAAGATCCAGCTCGATTTATGGCTTATGGACTGAAGTAACATTTCTCCTGGGGTGTACAAAATATAGGGCCAGTGTGTCCAGTACAAACCTGAAAGACTTGCAGATTTAAAGACACACACACACACACATACACAGACTGCTCCACACAGACAGAGCTGTGGTTCAGCATGCCAGTTATGTTTCACAATAGGCCCTTACGCCAACCTGGCTTGAATAATTACAGTGATTAAGGTGTTTTTCCTTCTTGGTTTTGATATAATGTGCTCTATGCTATTCCTGTGGCCTTTCAATATGAATATACTTTATATATATATATGAGTTTATATGCAAAAGTTCCTCTCCTGGTATAGCATCAGAGATGAGAATACTACCACCATGCTTGAATGGACTTTCCTTGTCTGGAGTCATATCCCACATAGAATAGGAAAAACACAGAGGACTTGATCACTTGCACCCTGGGATTGAAATATATTTCAGAACAGAGCTTTTCTATTTAAAAAGAAACAATTGACTTCAAGCTGCTTTCTTGTGATTTTTTTTCTTTCTTTCTTTCGCGTGCGTGCGTGTGTCTTTGTAACAATGAAAGAGAAATTAAGTGTTTTTCTCTGTTTGTAAATTTGCCAGATCACGGGAACGGCCATTTCTGTGTCCTTAAACTTGTAGCTACATCTTGGTGAAATTGTGCTTGGAGAGAAAGGTGTGAATGAGCGAGAGGAGGCGAGGAGCGAGGCGTGAAATACAAAGCGAAAGAAAAAGTGAATGATTTAAAAATGTTACCTCAATGAGGAAATTTTCAGGGATTTTTTTGACAATGCATCTTGCATCGTGTTACAGCTTCAAAGTCACGTTGAATAGCTGTTTTGTATTGTGCTGTAAACAGTTTTTGTTTTGTTTTTTTTAAAAAGATGCAATCTGTCTGTGTATAAAAAGAAGGGGCGTGTTAACTGGGGCAGTTTCACCTTTCTGTCTACTGAAGGTAATGCGATTGACCCTACGTATTGTACAGTATATTGAATCAACACAAGACATGTTTATACCGCAAATAAATATTGAAATATTTTTTTTCTTTAACATGTTTCCTCTTTATTTCTGATCATCAAAAGTATATTAGAAATGACCTGTGAGTTACAGTGAATGAAGAACTAGGTCTATTTATTGTTTGCTTACACGGAACGTGTTGGTTTATTTTTGCACTAAGAAATTACTGATTACTGTTAGTAACTGGTTTAAATCTGAAATCTGAAGATTAAGACTTTTACCTTATACCCTACACCCTATCCGGTCGTTAAGTCTGACGTCACTAGCCGTGTCTGGGCCTAAACTCCGCTGCAGGTCCATATATCAAACGATCACTATGGCATTACTGAGAGTTGAAAAACTGTCTAAAGTCTTTCATCTTTAATAAAATGATCAGCGTTCTGCTCTACCAGGTGAAACAATTGAGTTTAACATCCAGGCATCCATGAAAACGGAATTTATGACATTTAATGGAGTTAGAAGTTAGCTTGCTAGCTTCTATCTAAATACAATATAGCATGTCCTGACTGCGGGGTTTTGGAAACAAATTAAAACGAACAGCTCTGTTATCACTTCCAGCATAAATGAAGACAGAAAACTAAACAGCAGTGACGTTTGTAGGGTTACTGAAGTTTGGCTAGCTGATAATGATGTGCTACGTGACCGCTAGCGACACAGCTATGTTAGCATAACAAGCTAACTTTTTTTCCACTCGATAAAAGTTAACGTGAGTGTTCTCGGTGGTCAGGAACAAATGTAATCGCATGGCAGGATGCTGTAAAAGGACCAAACTTCAGCCAGGAGAACAACTGAGATAATCCATCCACAATACGAGGTTAGTCATTCATATACTGCTGCATGGGCTGGGCTGTAGTTACATCCTAAGGTTTTAAAAACTCATCTTAAATAAATGATTAGCGGTAATAAAAGCCGAGGGAGGTCAACAGTGATCACTGACTGTTTTAGGAGCTTTTTGAGATTAAATAGAAGAAATACAAAACATTAAACATGTTAACAACACAAAAGCCATATTAAACGCACACTACTTTAGACCCAGAAGTAGGATTCGTCACGTCATCACTGAACAACCGAAATTCAAATTAAAATATTATTTGTCACATACACAGTCATACACAGTACGATATGCAGTGAAATGCTTAGACAACTGCTCGTGACCTAAAATAAAAGACTATGAATAGGATAGGAAATAAATATGAAAATTAAAATAAAGGGTAAATTTAACTAGGAAAGAATAAAATAAAATATAAAAATTAAAGTTAAAAATAAAATAACTGTACAACAAAATACTTATATTACATATAAACTACGGTATATGTAATTTATAGAGACTGAACCTAATGTTTACATTTTAAAGGTTCACTATCTAAATTACACAAATTAAATTAATCAGAAAATCATTTGAAACTGATATTAAGCCTATATTCATCCTGAAAAAGACAAAAGGTTTTCTGACGTTTTTCATGATGGATTGATAAATAGTCAAAGAATAACATATAAATAGTTTGTTTATCCCAGAATTAGCAAAATTCCTGTGTTAAAGCAACCTGTAACAAATTAACTAAACTAAAATAGCACAGTAAAATCAAATATTTAAAGTAAGTAAAAGCAGTTGAACAAAGAAGAATTTTTCCTTTTTTTTATAACGCAAAACATGGGAATGACCTTTATCAACTTGTCGTGATAACAGACAGAGTAAGGGTTTAAGGATTTTGAGGTCGAGTCAGATGACCAAGGGGTGATGACTGGTTCACAAAAGGTGACAAGCAATAAATGTTATTGTGCTTTGTAGGCAAAAGTGGTTAATACTTCCAATTTAGGGAACAGGAAAAGATTCATGTTAAAAGGTCAGCACTGTTCGAAGAATTCAAGATGAATGAGTTTTAAACCAAAGGTTTTTTGTTTGCTTTTTCATTTTTTAACAGCTATAAACCGCCAGTGATGAAATATTTCAACAGTCAGTGTTTTTAATCGTGCATTAGTGTTAAAAACAATTTGTCTTGAATGATTAGGGATTCATTAGTGAGCTTCGAAACAGCACTCTGGCAGGGCAAGTGTTAAAAACTTCCCAATCACTACAACCAGTTTTCACTTTTGGGATGACAAATGCTACTCACATTTGTCTGAATCAAGATGTTTGATTTAAAACGAGACCTCACCAACTGTTTGTTGTTTTTCTGTTTGTTGTTTTTAGTTTTGCTTTGCATAAGACTTCCCCTCATCTTCTTCCACAATTACGCAGACACACACAGACACACACGCACACAGACAAACAGGTTTGTGTTGTTCTTGTTGTTTCTTTGTGGTGGTTTTGGAGGTTTCCAGAAGCTGCGTATCCAGTTGCTTAACTGAAACTCTGCCACTTCCTTTTCCATACACCGCTCTGTGTTTTATGTGCTGTAAAAATGAAATGTGTCTGCGTTTAACAAGAAAGACGAGAAACACTGAAGCCACTTCAACCACTTGAACAGTGTCTAGAGAAGGGATGTCAAACTCATTTTACACAATCGGCCACATACAGCCCACGTTGATCTTAAATGTTTTTTAGGGTTTGTTTTTTTTTTTTACCATGGACTTGTTAGTATCTGAAAAACAGTAACTTTCTGGTCATTTGATTTTCTTTATCTGTTAGTTATATTCTTATATGTAGTATGAAGGGCAATGGGGGTGGGGAGTCTTTATTAACAGGAAAAGCTATAAAACCTATGAAACAGTACAGTAACATGCAGTTAAGAATTCACAAACTGTGCACTCCTTCACATTTTCTATAGCTTTCCGTTGGGCTGGATTATAGTCTTGGGTAGGCCAGTTCTGGCTCCCAGGCCTTATGTTTGACTCCCGCTGGTCTAGAGTGAGATACCACATATCTGTAATTAGGAACATTGCCTATTGTACTTATCAATATTTCTGTTTTTCTTGTGTTTTATGTGGCTTTTTTAAATACTAGATAATATTAGTCCCCATAATAATCCTGTATACCACAAGCAGAAAGAGTCTACATTGCTTTATCAGCTGTGTATGCACATGATCCCACATAACCTTTCTTCTCTTCTCAATCAGCATATAATAATGGCACATGCGCACACGAAAGCAGGACAGAGAAAAAGGAAGCGAGAAGAAGGGTTGGTCAATAAAAGTGCTTCTCCAAGACAGCGCTGTGAGTCGAGCTGAGCTATAAATATCTTCCTCTTTTTCCTCCCCGTCTCCTCTAGCACAGTCTTCGCTTCGCCTTCCTCCTTCCACTGTAGCTCTTTAACGGCAGTGGAAATCACTGAAAAAAATGACAAAGTGAGCCATTCACCTCATGGTAATTCAGACAGGATATTACAGTGACAGAGGGAAGTGAAATAACGGAAATTAAAGCCCATGTTTGAAGAGAATGGAGCGAATGATCGACACTGCTGACTGATTACCCTCTGGTTTCCTGGCAACGCCATGACAGGGTTTCCTGCATGAACATGATCACCAGGATAGTCTGAGTAACAGGAAATATTCCCCACTCTGATTTGAAGTAATTAAAGCTGAGAGTTTATCATAAACTTGAACGGTTAAAGGAATTAATCAGCAGCTCGGTGCCGTTTCCTGTCCTATCCTTTCTACTGAAGCACTCCCGTGAGTTGAAAACATGTTCACATGGCTCACAATGAAGGCACTTCAGAATGGCTTCCAAATATACACATTTAAACAAACAGGTAGGTTTTTGTCTCTGATGAGTTCATATTTTATAACTAAAATCCTCTGGTGCAGATCAGGTTACAGTTTCAATATTTTCTGTAAATAAATAAATCAATAAACGATTGTTCCAATCATTCACACCCACAGTCAGCAACTTTAAAGTGAAGCCAGTGTGGAAGTGTCAAAACTTCCTTTCCTGCATTAAAAGCTCTGAACTAGTGGAGGCTGTAGCACAGGAGGCAAAGCAGGTCATCTACTAATCGAGAGTTTGACGGTTCAGTTTCTGGCTTTGTAAAGCTAATCCACCTCATTTGCTCTCCAATATGTTCACTGGAGTGAAAAAGTGTGTGATTGTTAGATAGAAAAAAGTGCAGTGGGTGGGTGGGTGGGTGTTATAAAGTGCTTTGAATGCTCAAGTACAGTCGAAGTGTTGTGTTTACAGCCTTGTACAAGAAATGTTTTAGTCTTAGTTCTCTACTACACAACAACTATGTGCTTTTTAATGTTGCTCATGTATTTAAAGCTTTATTTGGGTTAAAAGTTATTTGTGGTTAAAGGTGTGTCTGCTTTGAGTGAAAGAGAGGTTTTTAATACCCCCATGACCCACCCACTGTTATATATCGTGTCCAAAGATTTTAAACGATAGTTGATGCCCCATTCTGCCTTTTGAGCCACAGCCACCCATGTGACCGTCATCATCACCTCAGGTAATTTAAATTAGATAATTTCGACCTACATTATCTACGATGTTGCTGCTGTTTGAAGCATTTTCTAAACTTACAAGAAGGCAAATCTAAAACGCATATTGAACGTTTGCTGCCCTTTAACCTGCCAGCTTACTAGTAAAACGTCAGATGATGTGGAATTGCACAAACAGTTCAACTTATAACATCTGATGCACTCGCTGCTGCTAGTGCGTGAGTGTGAGGTGTGCTAGCTGACTCAAGCATACTTTATCCAGGCATCTCCCTCAGCTAAACCATGCAGCAGCACATTTTCAGGAGTAAACGTGTTTAAAGCAGATCGTAACTCTGCTATATGGGAGAAAGGAAAATTTTGAAAAATATTCCCATCTGAGTCTCCAGCAAGGTGCTCTGCAGTTGTCTGAAGTTCATGTATTAAAAACACCAACATACAGATTCCCTTTGTTAGCCACTTTAGCTAGGTACCTTAGCTGTCCACCCTCTAATCCAAATGTGGCCACTTTTAGCTCAACCTCTGCTCCCCCAGAATGGTCATATAAGGCTGAAATCAATCCTTTTAAACAGTTATCTACAAACCAAGAGTTGATGTCACAGTAACAAAGTCAAACATTTTTTATCTAACACCAACACTGTATTAGCCTGGCAAGCTAGCAACCAATAATAGTTGAAATGATGTAAAAACAAACAAACAAACAAACAAAAGAAACACAGCACACAGCCAAGCCGTGGTAGTCTTGGATTTCAAATATGGCAATACAGTCAAAGTCAGTACACAGATTTAACACAATAACAGCCATTTTACAGGTTTCAGGGAGTACTACCACATATGAAAATAGTTACATAGGCTTTTGTGGCTCGTGAGGGAACAGCGTAAAATCTGATGAATTACCTCAAGTGATGTTGCTTAAGTCTGTGTTGACTGCGAGACTGAGAATAAAAATAAAACTTATGGTGGTTTGAGTTAAAAAGAAACGAGTAAAGCAGACCTTCACAACTTTAGCGTTTGTGAACATTAAAGAATCCCAGCAATGGGGATTATGCAGACTTTCAAGCTTCCTACTATGAGTCCAACAGTGGTACAGGCCTTAAAAAACAAAAAGTTAACACAAATACCCCTGCTGAAAGTGACACTGCATCAGCCATCATTTACGACTTCAGGAATGCAGATGATTATCACCAGGTGTTCGCCAGACATGATGAGTAAAAGTGAGTAAAGGGTCACAGCAGAAAGATTTTCCATTTCCAAACGTTCTCTCCTGCAGGTGCCAACATGCCCTGGACAAGAATGCCCTAAACAACTCAAAGTGTCATGTGACATGCCTGTGTGAGGCGTCTCAACTCCTACTTTCGTATTCATTATTAAGCATCACAGTGTCTCTATCATTTTCAATGAATATATAAAAAAGGCCCAAATTTAATATAAAATTTGAATGTTCCCAATGTGATACTCTGTTGTTACACTCTCCTGATCGCAGCGCAGACCTATTTTAATAATGGCCCTGCTTCCATCTTTTAATGGGACTCTTCTGTGCTCGACTAACAGAGCTGAGACACTCACAAATAAATTATGTCTGCTACGGTCATCACAGTGACAAACTGAGGAGTTCAGGTCTTGAGACTTTTATGAAAGCACCTCTATCGCTGGTTCCTTTAATGGGCTCAAATAATTGCAGTAAATACCTGCTATGACTGCTGCTGCTACACTACTTAGGCGAGCACAGTCCTCCCACCATGAGTGGTACTGTACTGATGCAATGTACACTCTCAGCTGTCTTCGCAGTTATATAAAGAACCAGAGCAGCAGTCTCTCCGGCAACGCACCATTTCAAGAGTACAATGAGAGGGGATTTGGGAGGGAACGGAAGCAGAGGGAGGAAAAAAGGAGGGAGAGATGTTCATGTTTCATCAGCTGAGGCCTGCATACCTGTAAAATGGAAAAATTTTAAAACCACTGGAAATCAGAGAGACAAATGTTTTCGCCACATACTTATGTACTTTTTAAATCTGTGTACCAAGCTCCAGTGTTTACGCATCACTCATGTGAATGAGTTTTCATATTGCAGTGAAAACTCTCCTCGACCCCACATAAAGGCTGTATATACAGGGCACCTTCTGCAAAACTTTTTCTGGTCATTGTCACGACATATTAAAGAGATATAACATCTGGAGTTGATGCGAATCCTTCCACACAGAATCTTGACTGCTATGAGTACACCATATGACTGCTCTTATGTAACTATGCTTGTCTGTGTGAAAGGACTTGTGCAGCCAGAGCAATGACAGTATGGAAGTATTCGAGTTGAGACGTTTCCTCGCTCTAACATCGTCTGCCATAGTCAACCTAAATAGATCTCACTGACAAGAGTAGTACTCTCAATCAAATTTTGAATCATAGAAAATGTGGCAGATTTGCTATCACATCCTGAGCTGTGCCAGCTCAGACTACAGCTACAGACACAGACCAAGAAAAGCTACTTTTTGGGTGAGAAAAATTGTATCTGAGTGTACCCGATTGTATCCGATTGCCAGGGGGTAAACTTGTTAAATTCATGTCTGCCTCGGGACTGTGAAAAATAGTTAGATATCTACTGTATCGCTTATTCATAGGGGATCATACGCGTTGAGACAACTGTTGTTGTGATTTGTTGCAATATAAATAAAATTAAACTGAATTAAGTATCTTTCAATCATTAATATTTGCTAAAGACACAAGCATGCTGACGTTTGCCATCACCAGCATTAAAAATACTTACCATGCTTTTAAGTTTATCCGAGCATGCTCACAATTCTTAAGTAAGAAATCAAATTTTGAATTTCAGCGAAACTTGTTGAAGATACTGTACAGTATTGTGCAAAAGTCTTGTGCCACCCATCATTTCTGTATATTTTTGCTTCCAGGGAAACAGACTTTTCTTGTCATTTTTATAAAAAGTGTTGAGGAATTGTTTTCTTTGAACATTGGCTGCTTTATCTCTCATTTTCAGTCCACTCCTAGTACCTGACTATTTTCAGGAGAATTCTTTTCTTTGTAAGCCACCATGAATCATTCAAGCATCAACACAGAACCTAACTAAAGGGATGCACCAGTGTTGTGTCTGACACATAACAGACAACTTACCAAAGAACCACTTTTTAAGTTGTAACTTTGCCACTTTCTTCCTAGCAGCCTGAAACATATAATTTGTTGCCATTTATTCAGCTGATCTATAAATAATGCCAAACAACTTGGCTTGTCTTGGCGCTATCATGATTTGGGAATGCATCTCAGCCAGTGGTGTCGGGGAGTTTTCACCATGACAATGGTGCAGTGACAAAATACCTGGATAGAAAAACACGAAATGTAGCACTTTCAATCATAGATTGACCTCCTCATAGCTCGGACCTCAGCATCTAAAGAAGAACTTTGGATGCCCTTCATGAAACCTGGAGGACTGTTGTATAAAGTCTATATTAGCAAATATAGACTTTAATGATCATTAGAAATGGATACAAAAGATTTTGTGCATTACTCTATATGATATACATTAAAGAACATATTATGAATCCAATTTAGTCTTGAATTAAAGGCCAACTTTATGAGTGTGATCCAAAGAAAGCTGTATGCCCCCCTCAACATCAGTGGGACTTGGTTACGACTTGTTTTACAGCTGAAGAATACACACTTCATCACCCCACCTGTCAGCTGCTGAAGGCGGACGAAGCGCGTGTGTGAACTAAGTTTGAACACCACTAATTAGCCAAACATAGTGACTGCTGCCACCAAACAAAAAAACTCAAAATAGATGTTACACTGGGAATAAATCTATACGTAAGTTGCGTGGAGGAGTCAAATTTGATTAAATACTTGGAGACTGGCATCAAAGTGCCCTAAGCAACGATCTTCCTAAGTAAACCTGTAAGTGTGCTCATCTGATGTCAGTATGTGTGCATGCAGCCACCTGTGCCTATGTGAATGTTTGACTATGACCCCGTCCTTGGTGAGCAAACATTCAGTCTGTTCTTATTTGTTTGCCCCTGATGGCATTGCCTAAGTGGCCACTGTAGTATTTGCTTAATGGAGGTCAGTGATGATGGTAGATGATAGGAAATACATTTATGGTCAATTTTATAAACACTAAGATGAGTTTTTGGAAGCAGCTAGTTAACTTTACCCCTGCATTATTTGGTTATTACAACTAAATATTTTAGCTACAATCATCATCCGTTCAAATGTTTAGTCATTACTGATAAAATGAGGTGAAACGTGTTACTTTACATGGCTATTTGTTCATTTAGACTTTCAGGTCCTTCTCTTTTAACTTTTACAAACAACTAGCAGTCTTTCTTTCTTTCTTTCTTTCTTTCTTTCTTTCTCCAATCTTGCCACAGGGGTGAGGGTCAGGTGCTAGACAGGTTAACAAAGTACAGCACACATCAGCTCCTAAGTTAAAGAATAACAGCAGGTGATTGCTGTACTACGTGACCACAGTCCAGGCTCCACAAGCTCTGTCTTGGCAAACACAAATGAGTGTTTTAGGCGAGCAATTACAAGAACAATTAAACATGTAGTACGTGTGCGTGCATACAAATTTAGACTCTTAAGAGTTTTCCTTACAGTAAAGGTTAAACTCTCTGCAAAAGTGCCTGAAAGTGTATTATTTGTATTTTAAAATCATAACTATATACTTATGTCTGACTGTGTATTTGTTCAAGTTACAGATTAAATACATGTAAGAACTGCTGTAATGAAATTGAGTCTGCTTTCAACTCAGGTAATTCCTAAGGCTGTAATTTATGGTAATGTTTCACTTTCACTGCAGAATTACTAAATGTAATTGCCTTTGGTAATTGCTTATGGGAAGTAATCAAAGTTCTTGATAAGAACATCTTAAATTATATTGCAGACCACCTTGGTCATTTACCATTGCCATTTCTATGTAAGTAAGTTTTTGTTTGGCAGTATGGGTCTGTAGTGGGACCTTCCTCCACTTGTCTATACATGGAAAGCTTAAAGTAGGAAAAGCAAGTAAGAAGACCTGGTAGGTGTTACTGAGAGGTGCTTAACATGGGATTGATTCATTCAGAAACAGCATGAAAAGTGGGAGCTTGGATTAAGGTGGGTTTCAGAGCGGTTTGCATCAGCTAATGTGGGATACTGTGTGCAGTTAGACATGAGCACCTTTTTTGACTTTTGTTGTTTTTCATTCATTTAGTTATCCTCCTCTGTTTGTACACTTTCACCTACCGTTTCAGATCCTGCCACTCCTTTTTTGCATTCCCGCACTTCCCTTCTCACCTACTTCCACTTACATAATCATGATCACAAAATTCTAGCTCTCTCTATTTTTTTTTTTTGCCAGACTGTGTCTGCATGTTGTTATACATTGTTGTAAATTTTTGTTTTTTTAAATATTTGTCACAATTAAATGTTTCAGGTTGTCAAACGAATTCTAATATTAGACAAAGATAGCATGTAAATACAATACATTTTTTAAAATGACGATTTCAGCTGAGTGAAAAAAAGTTATCCCAACCTACCTGACCTTGGGTGAAAATGTAATTGCCACTCTTGTTAAATCATGAATTAACTGTGATTAACCACATGTTTTGGAAAACAGACTGCTGTTTCACTAGCCACACCCAGGCCTGATTATTGCTAGACCTGATGAATCAGCAAGTCCCTAAAAATAAAACCTGTCTGACAAAATCAAGTAGGGTAAAAGCCATCTGTCAGTCTGGAGAGGGTTACACAGTCATTTATAAGACTTTGGGAATCCAGCGAACCACAGTGAGAGCCATTATCCACAAATGAAGAAAAAGTAGTGAACCTTCCCAAATTTTCTGGCCTACCCAAATTACTCCATGAGCACATCAACGAGTCAACCAGGAGTTCACAAAAGAACCCAGAACAACACCTGAGGCTCTGAAAACCACTGCCGACCAAAAAGAACACATAGGCTCTCTTCCCCCACCCTCCAAAAAAGCCCCCTGATGATGTCCAAGACTTTTGCTAAAATATTCTGTGGGCTAATGAGATAAAAGACAAAAGAAGTTATTAGTTCCCTTACATGTGGCATAAAACTAACAAAGCATTTTATAAAAAAAAACAAAAAAAAAAAGGTCATACCATCATCCAAACATGGTGGTGGTAGCATGATGGTCTGGGAATGCTTTGCTGCTTCTTCCTGAATTCTGCCAGAAGATTATGAAGGAGAATGTCCGGCCATCAGTTTGTGAAGTGAAGCTAAAGCAACCTCGACTTATGGAGGAGAATGATCTCAAAATCTACCTCTGAATGACTCAAAAATATGAAACAGTTTGGAGTGATCTAGGCAAAGTCCGAACTGTATTGAGATTGAGATGCTAGGGCATGACCTTAAACCTGCCATTCGTGCTCCAAAACACTTCAATTAAAACTAATTTTTAGAAATCCCTCTACAGTGATGTGAAAGCCTCATTGTCACTTGTCACAAACACTTGATTGCAGGTTTTGCTGCCAAGGGTGGCACAACCAGTTAATCGGTTTAACTTTTTCACATAGGGCCATGTGGGTTTGGTTTGGCTTTTTTCCCTCAACAAATGAAATCATCATTTAAAAACATGACAGCTTGACTTCTTGGACACTTCAGACTTCAATCACATGTTGATACGCCAAGAAATCCCCTTTACATCCTGTTAATATTAAACCCCTCTTGTAGTATCAAGATCTGAAACTACATGAAACCACTGATTTGTCAGCATACAAGTGTGCACATATCAAATCGTCAGTGATTAGGCACAGCCCCCTCTCTGGCATTCATACACGGAGACTGAAATGCTGCTGTGGGCTCCTCAGACGGATTAACAGACCATTAGCACCTCGACTCCTTTAAATTTTCCGATTGTCTCAGGAGCACCTCGCTGGCCCTGGACCCAGCACTCAGCACTCATCTTTCACCCCAGCTGCTCCTCCATGACAAATGGTTATATTAGAAGTGATTGCCTGATGCAGACAGGAACCAGACAGCTTCAGAGAAGACTACATTTGAATTAACAGCTTGATTTGTATGCAGTAAGAAGTGTAGTTTTAATCAAGAGTCATGTTAAGCAACCGTTTTAATACAATTTGGCATTTTTTGTCCAACAATAACTGAATTTGTACTCTGTAAGAGCCACTATACATGAATAGTTTTTATTGTTAACCATAAAGACATTTAGAGGAAACATCAACCATGGACAAATTAAATTGTTAGCCTTTTTTAAAGGAGAATGTTTCACCTGTGATTTGTGCAGCTACGCAGCGCTGCCATTTCTAGAAAGAACGCATTCCCTTAAATGTTATGAAAAAGGAGTCCGGGTAGATTTTCACTCCTTTTTCTGTGTGTGTCATAAGTGTTACCCCAGCAGAGAACACAATTTACAACAATATCCATCTGTTCAAAGCAAAAAAGTTGAAATTAAGTGTCTTTTATGTTGTACTGGGGCTGAACATGACCCCAATACCCGAGTTCCTCCTTTTCTGACACATTTCCAGCAGAATGGCTTCTTAGGTCTTACTTACTGCCCCCAGTAGTCAAGTCACATGATACTTCTGTGAGAAACTGGGATATGAAATTTATAAAAACACACCTTGCAACCACAAATAACCTCAGGTGTCACCCAATAAACCAGGACTGGAATTCTAAAGTGGACATTTAGTAGAATCTTCATTCTAATTTGTATTCTTAGAATCACATTAGAATTAACAAAGTGTTTGTTCAAAGCAGTTCATGTGCTCAAATTACTCCAGGTCCTACTGAACATCATTGACATTTTCTTCTCTCACTCACTTTGTCGTCTTCTTCCCCTGACCTATAAAGAACAGGATGTGCCCTCTTTTGCAAGATGTGAGACTAAAATGAATTGCAATGCTTATTTATGAGGTGATAATTGAACAAGCTAACAAAAGCAATCATGTGGTTCACAGACTGCTGTGTAAAACATGGTTTTGGATGACAATTTGCCAAAGCAATATCAGGCTTTGGACAAATAGCAGAGACTTTAACCTGTTAACATCTAGTGTATCATATTTGATACGTGGAGGTTTTTTTGTTAATTTTTCTTAAACTTTTGCATCATCAGTCATTTTTTCCCCTGAAAACCCCAAAATAATAGTAAATAATAACAGTAAAACGATCATTTTCTGGCAATCATTTTATATTTCAGGCTTTAAGGGGTTAAGGGGGATCAGTGTTTTGTGGGTTTGGTCTTATGATGCTATTTGTTAACAATGGGTCAATTTCCTTATATAGCATTTTTACAAACTATAAGATCTGAGCTATCATTTGTCTTATTGTCACTCTAAGTTCCAATTCATCACAAGAAACAGAACTACAGAGATCCATTGCAACTACCGAGCAATGTTTGATGCCAATATTACATGAACTAATTAACTCTTCATCGGCACTAGAACTTAGAGCTTAGAGCAGATTTTCTACCTGTGTACATCATCTGTTGTGCATGTCAGAAGCTTTAATAGTCTTTGCCAGCGTTTATCTGCTGATTGTTTTTTCTGTTCTTATCTTGTTTTAACTCGCCTCACATTCTTGGAAATGTCTGCACACCCCAGCTGTAGCGTGAAACCTGCGAGGACACTCAGTCCCCTGGCTGCATGAAGCAGAGTGATGGGGAAGTGGAGATAAAAATAATTTCTGCAGTCCGATCCATCTGATGATAACAGAGTTCTCCTTGACTGTTACCATAGTAACTGTGAACAGGAAGGAAGTGGAATTGTTGCAGAGCTCAGCAGGACTGTCTTTTCCACTGACAGAAAGCAGAATAACTGATTACTGCTTGCAGAAAACCATACGTGTGTGTGTGTGTGTGTGTGTGTGTGTGTGTGTGTGTGTGTGTGTGTGTGTGTGTGTGTGTGTGTTAAAGATTACCAGCCCTGACTTTTTAGCTGTGTTGTGGTTGTAATGGTGAGCTGTTATCATCACGCTCTGGACTCTATCCAGAGTCTTATTGACCCTATTAGATTATCTGAGGGTGTATAATCAGCCTCAGCAGACTAACTGGCCTAAACTGTGCAGCACTGTAGTGAATCGCCCTCAAAAATAAACAGGAGTTATCCAGTCCTCCTTACAGTTACAGTGCAGGAAAGCTAAGTTGTTCTGGTAGCAGTGGAAAGATTTGCCATGAGAAGCTGAACTTTGATCAAACTGTTGGCAGGGCAGAAGATAGGTTTATCTCAGTGCTGGTGCAGTAAATATCTATTTTTGTGTATTCATATAAATATCTGCATGTATTGCATGTAATAATGATTAAGAGATATCCTTCCTCATAAAAAAAATGAAATACTGGACAGAATCACTCCATATGCCTTTGACTACCTTTTGTGAAATGGGAATCAGCCCTAATCCAATAGCAAAAGTTGCATTTATATATGCCCTAACCAGATGTGATTCAAAGATGCCAAAACACTCTCCATGTTTTATTTCCATGAATTCAAGTGCGTAAATTAAATAAATTCAATTCAGTTAAACTTAACAATGTCCTGGAGCTGATGCTGAGAAAGGGCTGGAAGCATCAGCAGTCTGACCGCCTGTCTCCTACCAAAGAGAGAAAAGCAGCAGTATTTAATCCTGATGGTTTTTTCAGTCAAGCTGTGAGAACCTGTGGTTAGAATATAAGATATTTTGTAGATATTCCGGAGTATATTTTTAGGTAAACATAAAGGGAAAAACATGGCCAATATATATTTTTAAACATTGCTTTTGGGAGCATTTTTGCCTTTATTTGGTGGGACTGAAAAGAATTTTAAGACAGGAAAGTTGGAAGACACGCAGCAAAGGGCCGTGGGGCATAATCAAACCCAGGCTGTTGCACTGAGCCTTACATCACCTACTCAACCAGGTGAGCTAAACTGGTGCTTTTTTTTTTTTTTTAAATTAATTCAGTCTTGATAGCTGACAAAAAGACAGGAGGCAGAGCTGGAGGTGGGACAATGTAAGATGCTTCATCTGGAATGACCACGATGGATCAGATTAGAAATGGATATATCAGAATGACAGCTCACGCTGGGCGGGAGGTGGAAGCAAAATCATAGAGGAGGATAGTGGATATAATGGACAAAGGATGTTGAATATATAAATATAAAGCTGCTGAGCAGGAGGAAAAGAGGACTGAAAAGAAGAGACTGCAGAGAAAATTCAAGGATGTAGTGAAGGAGGACATGGACAGATAATGTCCTCGTAGAAAGTACATTTTCTGTTTTTCAGTGTAGATTTCTTTGAGATTCTTTAATGTCACAACCCTAACATCATACACAACAGGATGCTCTTATTGTTATTATTCTCACTTATGTAGTGGCAGTTAAACCATTTTGGCATGCAAAGAAATAAGAGTATTTTCTAGACATATAGGCTGGGCAGCTTCAGTTTCGTGGGTTGAAAAGGGTTTGTGTGAAGAATCATTTGCTGTGAAAGTAAGCCTTTAAGAAATTAGTCTTGAATCCATTCTAAATGTTTTTTTTTCTCTCTCTTGAGTGTGCTGACAAAGCATTCCTCTTCTGGCCTGAACTTTTTACACACCATGCTCTATTCTTTGTACGAAGCCTTGAACCACACTGAGCTGTGTTACATAATGCTGCAGGATTCCCCGTCGAGTAGACTACAAGCACAAAACTCATATTACCATTCTTCTATTCTACTTCTGCTAGTATTCATATTATTATATGTCAGTTTTGTCTTCCTCTAATGTTCAATAAAATCAAATTCAAATTTAGCAGGTTGAGTTTGATACTTGTCGAATGCATAAACTTCTCCAAAGCTTGGATAACCTGGAAACCTCTACTTCCTGATCAGAGTCCTTCGGCTAAACGCGGTTGTTCGTGTTGCAGTGTGATTCAGACACCTTGAGCTTTGGATGGTGTTTAACAAACGAACACGCCGACAGAACGAGTGACCCCGAGCTGTCCTTTAGAGAGACTCACCGAAGGCTGTTTATTCATAGAGCTGTTTTAAAATAGCAACGCTGATGAAAAGGAAGAAGCACACTGTAGTATTGTGTAACCACTCTCAGCTCCATTTACAAAAAGTCATATAATATGTATATTGATCCATTATATTTTCAGGACTCCAAGGAGTAAGAGAGGCGATGGCATGTATGTTTGATGAAGCCCCTATTGTACAGTGGTGTTGAGGACATAGAAGCCTAAACTTTACGAGTGAAGTCAAACAAAGCTTAAAGGTCCATTCTTTACAGATAAATGTTACCACTACTGTACTGTAAAAATGAAAGGTTAGAGGAAGTGACATCATGATAACTTGGGATTAACTGATTAAGAATTTGCTTTGTGGGAAACAACAAGGTGTTTCAGCTTAAAGAGCAGCAACCTTGACTGTTTTGTTATGCATTATTAATATTATTATTAAGTATTATGCTTAACCTAGTATGAATGGAATCAGCTGTTTGTGTTGGGTGCATGCGGAGCTGCTTTCAGTCTGAATAGAAACTTATCCAGAAGACTCTGAACCAAATTCTTCTCCTACTACAATGGCTGATCTGTTGCTTACATTTTTCATAGCCTTTTTATATTTTAAGGTTGCAGTCTCAGCATCAAACATATGAAATATGCATAGCCTTTAAGTCTGGAAAGCCAGTTCTATACAGATATACCTTAAACCTTCATCACTGTTTCTAGTTACCAGCAAACATAACGCAAACTCACCCCGATCTGTCGCTTCAGTAAAGACTTCCCTGATGAGTTTGTCATGAGCACATTAAGTCTGAACAGATAAATCTCCAACTCTTATCTCTAAACCAACTCAGTGTTGTTTGAACAGTGTATCAGAAAGGGCAAGAAAGAGGATTTAAATGACTTTAAATGTGGCAGATGGTCTAGTTTAAGTATGTTAGAAAAAAATAACTTGATAAAAACAGAGAAAAGATAAAAACATCTGGGGCTGGGTGAAAATGCCTTGTTGATGTCAAAGGTTGGAAGACAATGTCTAGACTCTCTAAACACACAATATGCCAAAGCTTCCAGCAGATGGGCTATGTAGAAGACTCCAACTGATGCTACTCCTGTTGGCTAAAAACAAGAAACTCTCCAAGAAGTATGCACAGGTTTGACAATATTGGACAACAGAAGAGTGTAAAAATGTTGCCAGATCTGATGAGTCCCAATTTCTGTTGCCACATTCAGATGGTTAGATCAGAATTTGGTGGAAAGAACATGAGAGTATGGATCTTTCATGTCTTGTATTAACGGTTTAAGGCGGTAACAACTTTGAGTCCCAACTGAGCATTGTCACAGTCTACCCAAATATTGTTGCTGACCGTGTCCATCCCTTTATGAGCCAGTGTAGTCATCTTTTGATGGCAGCTTCCAGCAGGAAGTTAAAATCATTCCAACTGGCCTCCGGAGTCATCAGATCTCAATCCAATACAGCGCTTTTGTGGTGGAACAAGAGATTCACATTATGGATGTGCAGCAGCTGCATGATGCTGTCATGTCAGCATGGAGCAAAATCTCTGAGCAATGTTTCCAGTTTCTGGTTGAATCTGTGCCACAAAGAATTACACAACTGGGAAGGTAAAAGGGCTCCAACCAGTATTTGCAAGATCTGTATCTAATGAAGTGCCTGTGAATGTTTATGTCTAATTGTGTTGGATGAAGAATATACAAAAATGGCACACTTCTGTGAATAAATCATAGTATTTTCAGTCTAGTCTTGTAATTATGTTGGATGAGAAAAATGTGAAATAGTCACTTTCACATTGGTAAATGGTAAATTACAGTGTTTTTAGTCCTGTCTTACTCCCCTCATCCTAAACCGGTCTCAGCAGATGGCTGCCTACCCCGAGCCTGGGTCTGCTGGAGGGTTCTTTCTGTTAAAGGGAGAAAGTCAAAGCCAGAGAAGTACAGTACACATAAAAAAAATGTTTGCTGTATGTTTCGCTACAGGAATAATTTTTATGTGAACAAGGTACGCCGAAGTTGACTAGACCTCTGTTGCCACCAGAATCTTGAATCTTTGCTGTATGTTTATGTTTCAGTACATCACTCTGAAAAACTCACAAACTCTGTTTCTGTTTTCATATTTTTGTCATTTTTGTTGAAGTACAAAACAGCCAAATGAGGTGGGAAAGGCTTGAGTTACATGTTCTGACCGCTGTGTTTTGGATTTTTCACTGTACTAAATGCTGAGTAGTGTTAATATTTGGAGTGGTTGCTGGTGTGATCTAAAAAGCAGTGTGTGGTAATGAACGCAGATGAAGCAGTTTTGATGGATTTGTGAGGTTTTGCCAGAAGTGTTGGCGGTTTTATGAATATAGTTTGAAAACTGGATTTTGTGTTTAGTTTAGAGAAAAAGGTTTCAGGAAATGTGACCTGGGAACATTTTGCTCATTTTGGAAACTTGTGGGGGCTTTATGACCTTTGGGCATTTGCCCACTTTGCCAGGCTGACAATTAAGAATTTGCTAAAAAATGCTGTTATATTGTTCAGTTTTATGAGCCCTGGAGCTGAATAACAAGCAGGTATTATTTTAAATTCTATTCTTCTCTTATCATGTCTGCCTTTGTTGTTTAGACTTAACAAGTGTGCATAGACTGCATGTCTAGTACTTTATTACTGAGAAGTACACACGGTTTTGAATCTACGGGGATAAGAGCTCTCTGGTGGATTCAAAATAATCATGAATGTTCTTTCCACATTGTAATCTCATTATGTGCTCACAGGGTGTTCTCGTTTCATTCAAATGCTCCTAATTGTCTCTGTGGCTAATTTATCCAGTGCCTCTTTTTCTTTTGCACCGCTAATGGATTTTTATTTTTTTTTTACAGTCTTCTCTCTCTCTGTGTTTTTCCTCTCATTTGCTGCCTCTGTCTTCTTGTCTCACTCTGACTCTTTGTTTCTATCTGTCTCACCTCATTAGCGTCTATTATCCATAGGGAGAGCTAAAAGCTAAAGATGCAGTCTTCAGAATCACGATGTCAACAAGTCATTTCCTGCAGGAGATACAGGACACTGTATGTGTGCGTATGACTGGGCTACTAATGAGCTACAAATCCCCTAGTTTGTGTTGTGGCCCAAGCTGCATATCAGTGCTGCTTATTGGCAAACATGAATCCGGGCTTTGCAGTACAGCAGCTGAGATGTCCTCATCTATGTGTGTATGTATGTTTGCCCACACACATGCACACACAGATTAGTTTCTATCATCACACAAAGTGGAATCCCTTTAAGTAGCAGAGGGATTCCTCTGCTACTTAAAGGGATTCTTGCATTATAAGTAAAAGCTCAGTAAATCACACCTGCTGAATATAGCCTGGTGGAAAAAGATACAGGTAATGGGTTTCTTCATTGTGACAGAACTATGTGATGATGGGAATTATCTGAATTAAAAAGAAAGAGAGGAGCAGTTTGTTGCTGCAGTGCTGCAAAGCAGTGAGGAGGGGTTCAGTTTTAAAGTCATGACAGCTGGTACGTTGAGCATTTCCTTCTTATATCCTGACTGAAACTATATCCTAACTAAATGGGGGACCTTCACAGGGCCTTAAGATTAATCTGCAGCATGACAGCATAATCATTTTTTCTGGTCTGGTGAATTAAGGGAAACTTTTCTCCGTTATGGGTTTAACACAAGCTCAAAACGTCAAAATATCCCAAGAACTCTGTGAACTGTGTTTAGCTGCTCACCTCCAAACACACACTTTCAGCTTTTTCGTTTTCAATAACTCAGCTTTGCTGTTGTTAAAATCATTGTATTCCTCACCCAATGACAGTATCATGTCAGGTGCTTCCGCTCTTCATTAAAACTTTGTGATGATTACAGTGTGGCCATTGTCGTCTTTGTTTTACAGTGTGTCCTAACAATCAGATCATTTGTGGGTCATGCTAGGTGGAAAAAAAACAAACAAACACTCAAATATGTGGTGATCCAGCCACTTTCTCTGCCCTTTTGAGATGGACTGGGACTCATTTTCTCACTTTTTTCCCCCTAGTCTTATGACAATGTGTCCTGATGGGTCTTCAGCATGAACATAACAGGAAGATTAAAGTTACGTAATAAGTGCAGGATGTAGTGCTCCCTCATCTTGTCCTCCACAGTCTTCAGTGAATATGCCCTGCCACTCTCAGTGGTTGTATCATACTATACATTTTGGTTTTTGTTGCTAAAAAAGGGGGCGGGGGGTGTCACCTGACTGGTGATGGAGGCAATAACTGTGCACAGGAGGAAACGATGTAGAAATAACGATATATAAACGCAATCGGTCAAACCGACCACTGGAGATGCAGCAGTAGGTGTAAATGACGGCGTGTCTCTGCTGTCCACTTATGAGCTGCCTCTTAAAGGCAAGTGGAAACAAGGTCTGAAAAAAACGCGACAAATAAAAAGGTTATAAGTTTGCAATGACGGGCACACACACAGTGGGATGCTGCTTGCTGTGAGGTTAATGGTTTTCTGATGTTTGTGTTGTTATTGTCCAGTCTGTGGTGAGCGAGGGGAGAAGACAGGAGAGGAGATCCACAACTGCTTAGTCAGCTTTCCTGTTGGTGATGCCTGTTTCTTTTCTTTTTTCTTTCCCTCCTTTTTCTTTATTGCCATGACAACAATTACAAGCCACTACTACTGTCCAATACAGCTTTACATATATGTATAATAATTCAACCAATGTACACACAGAAACGTCTGTTTGTCTTCTTTAAATAAGGTGTAATGACTGAAAAAAAACAATTGCACACAAATATTAAAACTTTTATAGACACAATCTCACCCAGAAAGAGATGTTCTAGAGTCTCCTTTAGTTCAACATCTAATTAAATTTGACCACTGCTAAGCAAAACGGTGTGACACAATGTTACCAAATGTTACTTTAAAAATCAAAAAGACGTTTTAAAAAAAATGAGGAAGTAGATTTATAAGGAGCTCACTGCAGTTTCATTTCTTTATTTCCATGTTCCCTCTAGCTAATATATCATTTTTCTTATTTCCCATTCTTTGGACACACGACTTTTCATTCTAGCATTCTGCAATGGTACTTTTGATTTTAGAGGTGCATTGCTGGGTGGTAGCTCTGTTCCACCTTGCATTGGCGGAACTGACTGAAATGACTGTGTCTGTCTAGCTATGACTAATTCTAACTGTGGGAAAGTCTTGTCCTGTCCTTGGCCCAGTGCGACAGACTCCACCATGTGATCAGAGGTGACAGATTCTCTACATATCAGACGACTCAGGTGTCCACGGCCACTTCCTGCCCCCTCGGACACACGCAGCACACACGCACGCACACACACATACTGACACCTAAACCCCAGTGTCCAATCTGTCTTCCTGTTTCTGTACTCAGAGCTAGGGCTCAGTCCAGTTCCACACAGCTGCCAGCCGTTTCAGGTTGCAACCTGAAAATAGATGCTGTGACCATTAACATCCAACATGCTAACCACAGAGCTTCCTGTTAAAGCAATGAAAGATGCAGAGGGTTACAGAGAGAAGCCTTTAAGGCCAAAGAGAATAGAATACAGAGCTGATTCGCTTAAACTCAGCTCATTATTTGTATTTATTCATATATATATATATATATATTAAAATATATATATATATATATATATATTAATATATATATATATATATATATATATTATATAATATTATATATATTATATTCTAATATTTATTTATCTTCCTTATCTGACTCAAGTACTTGTCTCATAGCTATTTGGAATTAGTTGGACCTTATAAGTATAACAGCTAAGCACAGACAGTAAAGAAAACATTTTTAAAAAAAGTATATTTTCCTATGGGGAAAATAAAATACAATAGCTTTATTTTGAGAATAACAAAATAAAGCTACCATAGCTTAAAAAACATTTTTATTAAGATGAATAAACTATGAGGTACATAAAAAAATGTAATGTATTTCTTTATTTGTCTGTTTTATTTTAGGCACCATGCACAAAATACATTCATCACATAAAAGGAAAAGATGCATTGTAGCAGATCAGCTCATTTCCAAATTTCCAAGGGCAGATACAGCAAGCAAGCAAGCAAGCAAGCAAGCAAACAAACAAACAAACAAACAAACAAACAAACAGTCAAATCCAGATAGAAAAGGTAAAATACAGTTAAAACAGTAAAATGTAGTTTTAAAAAATCAGTAAAATACAAAACTGTAAAACACAATAAAAACAATAAAATGCACTTAAAAACTGCAAAATGCAGTAAAAAAACAAACAAACTGTAAAATACTTTAAAAATAAAAATAAAAATATTTGTAGACAGCCCAAATCTTGTTGTGTTCCAAGAAAACCAGAAACTATAGAAGCAATCAGTTCAGAATGTTCAACAGCTTTGACCTTTGACCCTTTAACCTAGGCATATTTCTCATTTTGACCTGTCAAGGCTGGAGAAGCACAGCTGCTAGTAACAACATTAACAATGACTTTGTTTGCGTAAAGCGTCTCTGGTAAAATGTGAAAGAGCGACAGTGATTGAGAAACCTAAATAGCAAGACTTTAAAATAGCTACATGGAATTCAGCTATTTATGTCCAACTGACATTTTTCCTACTGTGACATGTCAGAATATCCTGTGCAAAAATGTACTCTCTCTGCCTTTGTCCTCATTTCTTTTAATCACCTAATCTTCACACCCACTCGCTACCTGTTTTTAGTGACCTTATCATCAGTTCCTCATCATGTAAACCAGTCCCGTCTCCATTGTTTCCACCGGACCATCTGTTAGCACGTCAGCTTTCATGTTCTGTCCTGTCCTTCCTGTCGGGCTTCCTTCTTTCCTTTCTCGGTATGACCTTTTGTCTGCACTTTAAGATTTATACTTGCCTTTTCCTCTTGCTTAACACGCTGCTTTTATCCAGCTCACTGTGAACTTTGCTTTCACCTTACCCATTTTCCTCAGAGTTATACATTTGAGCCCCCTACCTCCCACCTACCTGGTAAATCTGTGCAAATGCTTTTGAAAATCAAATGCAAATTAAAGACCTCAGCAGAAAGAAGAGCACATAACACCAATGTGCTCACAGTGTATTCACAAAGTGGAAAAAAAAAACAACCTCAGTACAAAACAAGCTGCTGGAAGTTATTTTATTAGTGAATAATTAGGAGGTGATTATTTTTTAATCATCTGTTATTTGATCCATGTCCTCGCTTTATTCATGAGTTGCTCCTCATTAACCGTTTGAAATAATCAATGGAAAAAAAATCAGTATCTTTTCAGTCATTATTGACTATTACAGCATCAACTACTTATTTTGTCTCAAGTTAAAAAGCACCATACTAAAAACCTTCTCTGCCACTCATCATTTCCTATCATTATTATTAATATTTATATCCCAGCTGATATACAGTCATTATTTATTGTAGTAATGGGGCAGGAATTAAACAGCTCCAGTGTCCCAATACAGGGTCAGTAGAGCTTACTACAGCTATCACAGCCGGAATAGACCATCAACAGGTCACCAATCTATCGCAGGGCTAACAAACAGAGACACTTCACACTAATATTCACACCTACAGCCAATTAAGAATCACCAATTAACCCCATGCATCTCTTTAGACTGTGAGAAGAAGCTGGAGTACGGACAGAACCCACACAGACATGGGGAGAACATAAATTCAGATTTCACACAGAAAGGCCCAAGCCAGCATTTGAACCCAGAGTAAAGTGCAAATTTGTCAGTAAAGGTAATTTCCATCAAGAGACAAGTCTAGACTCGACTTGAGAAGTCGTGCTTTGAAGCGCTTTGGGTATTTCGCTGCCAAACCTAACCATATTTGGACAAGTTATCATGGTGCATTCCATTTGAAGTTGGAAGTTTACTACGGAGCAAAACAAATGCTATTTTTCTTCCCTTTTCCGACTTCACTCAGGAGTGACGTAAAGACATGAAGCATCAGTCAACAGTTGCAAGCCTGGTTTAGAAGGAGGCATCAGTTTAACTCACCAAAGCATAAACTTCTTGGACAGGCTGTAAAAAACAGCAGGCCTTACTATTCGCCTGATAATTTCATTAAAAATCCACCAAAAGGCACCGACGGCACAAACACAGTCAAGAGGTCCAGTTCCAATTAGTCCCAGAGAAGCATAGGAGTCAGAAACCTAATCATGAAAACTTTAATCCTTACTAAAATTAATGGGTGAGTTATAAACCCCCCACCCCCGCATATAGTTGTCAAGGTTAGAGGTCCTATATTAATTTTTAGCACTGTCACGTTGGGTACATTTGGTTTATTCCTCTTTTTTTCTTCAAGTTTCTTATTGTACATGAGAACGTTTTTGCATGATTTAAGATTTGTCGTTACAGTGTTGAACAAATATAAGACTCCTTCACCCATTGCGCTAATTCCCAAGGTCAGCTCTCAACTGGTTAATTCAGGGAGAGAAAATGAGTAATTTTTGAGTCAGTGTGGTCAGAGTGATTTTCAGTCTGGGGCTCAATGGAAAAGAAGCTCTTATCTGATGCGTAGGTGTTCATCAGACCTATTTCTGGCTTGAGTGCCGACAGACAAGCTCAAGTGTTTCCTCTGTTTTGTCATTCACACACACACACACACACACACACACACACACACACACACACACACACACACACACACCAGTGCTGAAATCCTTGCATATCAACACTCACTCGGGGTGAAGTGTGACAAAATGCACACACACATACAAATACAGACATCAGTTCTGTCACTATGGCAACTGGGGCTTGGCAATTACCACTGTGGTGAAGTGTGAGCGTGTTTATGTGTGAGAGTACCTCTCCACACGTACATACTTGTTTGTGTACATAAACATGTGCTTATTCGTTTATGTGTCTGTGCATGTGTGATGTCAGGATTGTCCTTTGTGAACGCACACTGACATCTCACCTCTCAATGGGAGCTTTGCAGTTTTCATCAGATACTCCCGCAGCTACTGCAGGAATCGTTTGAGCTCCACGAAGAGTACAATGATGAGAATTTGCAACATCTGCAGTTTTTTTCTTCACAGATTTTGAGGTTATTAGATGTGCCCCGTGCCAAAGATAAGCTTAGAAACATTTTCGTTAAAAAGGTCTTAACTTTTTTCCTGCATGTCAAAAACTTAAGTGCATCATTTTTTTAAATTGAATGGTCAGTGAATGCTGTTTATATATACTCCGAGAGTTTCCACTATAAGCCACATTAATCCATTCACAAAGCACTTTTACTACCACACAGAAACTGTTTTCACACGTGTTCTGAACCCCTGAACTTTTTTGGACATTACCCTCTGACATTACATGAGAACACGGCTGTCTGGCACGGTTAGAAGTTGGTCAGAGTTCACAGCGGCGAGTGGGCGTCATGTCCCCGGCCTCCTGTGCGCTCTAATCAAGCAGCTCCTTTGCTGAATACAGAATTTATGGTCCCCTGTTGGGGTCTGTTTTATGCAGCTTTACATAGAAAGAGGGATTGTTGGAGTCTAACCTGTGCATAGGCAGAGATGCAGTTTTATGTAGTCTTCCAAACAGCCAACAATGTAGAGTAGAAAGCTGACTGGTTAAAAAGATTCCTTGGTCTTAAGTGTAAAGTGTAATTTGTGGTCTTGCAAATGTGTCTGTCTGCACTGACATTTCTTTTCGGAAAGGGGGAATAGAGGTGGTTTTCACCCACCCCAGATGTGGGCCTGAAATGGGAAGGGTGTTATAGCACAGTTCATCTTGAACAGGAGCACCTGTTCTGAGTTACCATATTTTTTGATAATTTATTTTGTGACTATTTTCTGATTTCTGTTGCACATTTTAGATCAATAATTTCTCTCAACTTTCTTTCTTCCTGTAGACGGTGTTTATAATCTAACTGTACTCTTGCTTATTAAAATTAGATTATTAAATTACCTTTATAGAGTATTTTACAATTGATGTCACTGAGAACAGAATTTACATAATTTCTTCATCACCTGCAAGATATTTTTGACTAATGGTGACTATACCTGGCAAACAACAGCATGTTAGCATTAAGATTGTGAGCATATTAATCATTTGGGTCAAAGTAAATCTGATAAACTTTACTAATCAAAAAGGAAATTCATCAGCCAGTGGCAGTTGGCTGTTCACATGCACAATAAATGAAACATTTGCTCTATAAAAAGAACAGGAGGTTAAAAAAAGAGGTGCACTGTGGGTGATGTAGTCACCAGCTCCTGAATGGAATAAACAAGAAAATATATTTGTATTTTCATTCTGTTTGATAATAGACAATAATAGATGCTTTATACACACACTACTGTCAGAGTTTGGATGTGCCCTCATGTAGCATCACCATTTCTCAGAGTTAGTCTTGCATGTAATATGTAATAGATCTTAGTAAGTCAAAATTAAAAAATACAGCCATTAAATAAATGTTTCTTAGTCTGTCTGTTCCTTGATTGCATGAATCTTATTCCAAGTGGATGATTCTCAGCATTTGCAGGACTTCCTACAAGCAGTTCAGAGGACAGCTACCTCATTTTTCATGAGGTCTCATATTACACCCATCTTGATTTCCTTGTATTTACTGATTTAAAGTGGAACAGCACCTTCACTCAGGGCTGCTGCTAACCCATCCAGTAGCAACTAACAGCGTTGCAGCTCAAAAGTTGAATCAGCATTACAAAAAGAGACAACTGTAAATCTGTTGACTTGTAGTAGTTAGTAATAATAGTTACTGTTCTTCCTCTGTTCTCATAGAAGCCATAGTTTTATGTAACAAAGCAACTTTATAAGCATGAATTGAATGGTAAATTATGTCTTCCTGTTGTAAAGTCTATGATTTCAGAGATATATTAGTGCAGTGTGTTCACAAAAAAGTCTTTCAATCCCATGCCACGCAACCAAGTGTCCATTTCTATGCTTCAAGGAGATTTTCTTGCACTTTGGAACAGTAAGGTTATACACCAGTTCGGATGTGCACGGATCATTAAAGTTAAAATAGGTGAGAGTACTGGGTTGCAAGGGGCTCTCCCTGCTTCGTTAATAATTCACAAGAGACCAATTCACCTCCAGACGGCAGGAACACTAACTAACCTCAGCCGTCTTCCTCTCACCATTCAGAGTCTACCTCTCGATGCCCATCTCACATGTCTTTGGGTGTGTGGGTCTACATTTTGCATCCTTGTGTGTGTGTGTGTGATTTTCCTTCCATAAATGACCTCCAGACAAGATAGGATGTTTCGTCTAGAGGTCGGCTGTGTGAGGTAGAGAATGTCTCCTGTTTGTTATTTGCTTTGCATTAATTAGAGTGAGGCTGCTGTTTGTGGCTTTACTTCATTCATGACACATTTAATTTTCAAATATGTATGGCTGTTTGAAAAGTATGTCATGTTTATGGCATTTCTCAATGAATGAAAATTAAATTTTGTTGGTCATACCATTATCCTGGCCATAGGCAGGCATTGGTGGTCAATGCAGTAGCAGTACAAATCCAGGACTAGTAATAAAAATAACAAATGTGGCAAGTGTAGTATTACGGCTATAGCTGTGGCATTAAAGAAAGTAATTATAATTGCAGGGACCTAAATTAAGCCAGAGACATTTTTGGTTTCTGTAGCTCATTTCTTCATGACAAGTACAGAGGGTTTGAGTATTTTTTTTGTATTGCTATTTTCAGGACATTTTTACTTAGTGCTAATTGACATGTGTGTCCATGTGGTTCATTCATAGTCTGTGACCAAGATCACACTCTTATATTCAATCTATGACTATTAACCATACAAGAAGTACCAAAAGTAGTGAAACTGTTGTGAAATAGTACATACAGTTTACCTGCAGCCTACATTATTGTTTCAAAGAGTAAAGTCTCCACCCAGTACTTCTGTTCAGCCAGGTAGATTGACTGTCACTGAATGAGATTCAGCTCAATTCAATTTATATGCAATTTATATAGCACCAAATCAGAGCAGTAGTCACCTCAAGGCACTTTATATTGTAAGGTAAAGACCCTACAATAATATTGATGAAACCCTATAATCACACGATCCCCTTTGAGCAAGCACTTGGTGACAGCGCGAGGAAAGCAAATTCCCTTTTAACAGGAAGAAACCTCTGGCAGACCCAAGCTTGAGGAGAGGCATCCATCTACCAGTTGGGGGTAATGATAATTACAAACTGAGCCTGCTAGTGGGTTGAGTGGCAAGGAATATGGGACTGATAAACTTTCAGTCAATTTTTTGTCATTAAATTAATTGAAAATATTTGAAATCAATTAACTTTGGTTAGGTGAAAGTGATATGGCTCTGCAGTGGTTCACAGTTTTGCCTAACAAATTTAAGCTTCCCAGTTTAATCCTGGAAGGAGAGACCATTCCTTTTGGGATTATGTCAGGAAAGGCATCAGATGTTAGCTACCCCCTGTGGTGACACCTGGTGAATAAGGGAGCAGCCCAAAGTAGCTTGTGAGGAGGTGAATGCTGAGGTTCTGTTAGGATTTGGGGCAGACTTGGGGTGTTCTCTGTTTTCTCAATCTCTTTGCTCTCAGGTGGTGAGGTGGGCAGATTACTTGGGCCTGCCCTGTTCAAATCCTTCTTCTGTAAGTTCTAGTCAGTAACCCTTATGTGTTGTCTGCTCTCTGGTATCTGCCTGGAGTTTCTGCCCCATTTTCTGAAGAACTTACCTGTTTCCTACTCTGGAGTCAAAAACTCATCGTCAGTATTCAAGTTTTGGGATTTTCTGTGGAAAGAAAGACTTATCTGAAACTCAGCTCCCTGTGCACTCTCCACTGAGCCACCTACTTCATCTGGAAGCTCCAGCTTGTCAACCAGCTACCGGTCTCACGGCTCACATATCCACAATAAATTAATGGCAGTTTAGTCTGTAGGAACAAAAACTATATTTGAATAAGAAATAAAGGCTTTTTCTTGATATATTTAAGGATTTAAATCACTAGTTATTAGCATTATTACTTCCAATACAACTACAAATAATAATGTTGAAGGTAAAATGCCATCCAGAGTGATAAATCTAGACTGACAAGCTATAATATTACAATCAAAAAAGTTGTAAGCTACCAGAGTGCTCATGACACAATTAAAAAGAATAACTTAAAACAGTTCCTTCTGTCATAATCGATGGCTCCATTTCATTGAATTAGATTTTTACAAAAGCAGCATTTAAAATCAGTTGTTGTTGTTTACAAACACATTGCTTGGTTTGAAGGTGCCCTGGTCTGTAACATCACACTGGGCTGAACCACTGCAGAGGCATGGGTGAGCGGATGACATTAACGATTAATGGCCCGGGGGTTGGTTGTTGTCGGTGGCAGATCGCCTGATGTCTCTCCAGACTGGCAGGACGATGATGTCATGCTTTAGAGTATCGATTAAACTCTCCCCTCTTACACATCACTTTGTCTCTCTCTTTCGCTGTTGTTCCCCACGTTTTACTCTTCACAGCTGCCTCCTCTCTTGCCATATGGAAAAGCAATAGTGAAAACTTATAAAAGACTTGCATAAGATGTGGCCTACTTCATAGAGGGAATCATATAAGGCTTACATGATTTACTCATGAAAGTGGCCACTTTCTCATTACTTTCATATATTGTTTTAGTAAGTATCCAAAACATACAAGTTTCATTTATATAATTTTTAAAGGGATCTTATATCTGTTTTCACTCTTGTGTGCTTTTCATACAAGTTTTACACAAGACAGGTACAAACTTTATAAGATTTATATATATCTTTTCCATATGGGTTGTGTCCTCTTCTCCCTGCTCCTCTTCCCCCTACAGTGACCTCATCAGGTCCATCATCAGAAACCAGAAGTGGCCACTAAAACAATAAAGCTCCCCTCCACAGAGTCATAAAACACATCATAATCAGATGGTACATGCCAGGATCAATATTTTCCAGCTAGACCCAGTACCCTAGAAGGCTGTTTTGGAAGCTTTAGTAGGATGCAGAGGGGGCTGATGATTGATGGGGGCTGGGAGTTGGGTTACAGCTAAAGTGCACCAGAGAATCGATAGTTTGTGGAGGCCCTGGCACGCAGTCAGAGTTATGGACCGGTCTCTGGTGGGATGGTGAGCACACAGGCCCTGACAAAAACAACAGATTGTGTTTCGCTTTCAAAAAGCATTACACGCGTCATCAATTTGGAATCAGCAGTATTGTTATACAAATTGTGTGCACCTGCTTTTATTTATTTATTTGTTTTTGTTATGGTCAGTGGTGGAAAGTGTAGAAATACTCTCATACAAGTATGCAGATTTACCATAAGGATGCACTGTAAACGAAGGTGCGTGTTATGGTGCGTTGGTCATTTCAGAATAATGTATTGTATTTAGTAGAACACACTTCTACACTTTAACTGTGATTATTTTCATTAATTTCCATTTATATGCTTACAAAGCTTTTGGATCAAGAAAGTCTTACCTCTTAATATATAGTACATTGCATTGTGTCTTTGTACTTACTTTTGATCACTCCACATCTTGTGATAATAGGAGCTCAGGTTAGATTTTGGTTTTGAAGCTTTTAGTAACAAACATCCCACCAATCTAAAAATTGCTGTTTATTGCTACAGTTTTAGAAAATGTTGCACCAAAGCAGCTTCCAACTGTTTTGGACAAATACAGCATTCTTGAAAATTTCCAATCTAGCTTACGCAGAAACCAAAACAGCTATCCTTAGAGCACAGGTGTCGAACTTCAGGCCTCGAGGGCCGGTGTCCTGCAGATATTAGAAACAGGGTGATATCTAAAACCTGCAGGACACTGGCCCTCGAGGCCTTAGAGGCTCCAGTGACACTTTGATGTGAGGCGATGCAGGCAAATGTTCTGCTTTTCTGATCTTGCACATGACCTTTCCCTTTGATACTGTTTACCATAGGCTCAGATACTAGGTGGGTGTAATAGGTTGTATTTTGGAGTGGTTCTCATTTGAATCATCCTTTTCTGTGGTTGCTGATAAGTTCAGATCCTCTTCTCTTGCCTGTGGTGTGCCACAAGGTTCTATTTCGAGTCCCTTGAAATTTCTGTTGTGTCTGCTCCCTATATATTTAAGGACAATTCTTGTCACTGCAGAGGACATTTAGTTATGTATCTAAGCTACAGAACTCACATAAGTTCCTACACTCTAATAAATATTGAATTGCTGATGATGTAATCCATCTTAAAGAAGCAAAATCAGAAGTCCTTGTTTGTGCCCCCAACAGCTTTGACCTATGATAATGGAAATTCTAGGTCCCTTTGCCACATGTGCTACATTTTCTATCAGGGACTCTGATGTCTTTTGACTGATCTTTCACTCTAGATAGAAACATTTAATCCATGGTTTGCTTTTGCTTTTATCACTTAAAAAATATTGATAAGTTGAGTTCCATTTTACGATTCTCTTGATTTGGAAATTGTTTTTCATCTTTATTTTGTCAAGTCTGGATTATTGTAATTCATTGTTCACTTGTCTTAACAAAACTTCTTTGGAACACCTACAGGTTGTTCAGTATATCACAGCACTTCTGACAGTCTTGTCAGGCCTCATTTAGACTTCTGCAGTGAATCTGTGTAGCACCTACGTCATAACCTATAGAGAAATAAAGGAGACCGAGCTTTGGCAACAGTGGCCCCCACTGTGAGTGAAACTCACTACCAGTGAGCCTGAGATCTGTACACTCTGTGATCCCTTTTCAAAAACCGCTAAAAACATTTTAAACTTGCTTACCTGTAATGTTTTTGTTTGTTTCTTTTGATGTTCTGGCATTTTTTTCTAAGCACTGGGATCTTTATCTTGAAAGGTGCGATATAAATAAAATTTATCTTACTAATATTAATTTACTGATAGCTTTTTAGCCTGTAGCATTGTCCTGTCAAAAGCCTCTTGTATCAATAACATGAAAGTGCCAAAACAGGAGCCAAATAACTGAACTCCATTATATATAGCCACTTATCTATCTAAAAGGCTACAGGGATGACACACAGAGTGACACAACCAACAGATTCACACTTACCGGCAGTTGAGTCACCAACTAGCCTAGCCTGGATATCTCTGAACTATGAAAACTGAAACAGCCAGTGGAAACCTATAGGCAGAACAAACTCTGCATTTAGTAATGTTTACATACATGTAGAAAATTGGTGCTTCAATGCTCAATTGATGCCTCAATATTTATGGAAATTATAAACAAAGATTGTCATAATATGATATAATCATTGACCAGTGTTTTTACTATGTAGGAAAAAAAATTAGATCATTATTACTCATCGGAATCAAGGATTTCCTAAATTGCTTCTTTTACTGTAATTTTTACTAATGTTTCTTCAGTTAATTAGGTGAGGCATGCAAACATTTGCACTTAAAAATCCTTAACTGCATAAATAATTATAATTAATTATAATTAGTGTTTTCCTGTGACAACACTGCACTGCACTGAAATAAAAATAAAGAATAAAGAAAGAAATGACAATTCTTTATTTAGGCCCTACCAGGGAGAACAAACTCCCTGTGAAATGTTTGTGCTTCAATCTTTGCAGTATTTATTATTGAATATAAGATTATTGCACACTAGCGGAAGCTTCTTAGTCACTTTGGCCAGTTCTATTAGGGTATGTTGTTTACCAATTTTTTATCTTTGCCATAAACCTGCACCGAAACAAAAAGACAAAAAAAAAGAAAAGAAAATGTATTATGTTTTCTCCCATGTGAAGGACTATGGCCTCAGGAAGAAAATCTATCTCTGTCCATATTTCTCTCACATTCACAGTTTAACCTCTAAAAACACACCAAAACCCAACACTGTAGCCTTGCGAATTTTGCTATCCCTGAAAAATACAATTTCTTTAGTTTTTTTCTTCAGTTCAGAGATTAAACAAATAAAGTATCTGCTCAAGGTCTACTTGGATCCTTATAACTGAGACCAAGTTCAGGAGCTGGTCTGGTTCCAACCAGCATGCCTCCTTTAGTTCTGAGTGTGCCACGATGACAATGCCCCAGTGGTTGTTAGTGGACTCAGTTCTGGTTAATTTTTTTCTAGTGAACATCACAAGATCACAGGATGTTTTGTGAGACAGAGGCAGTGCCCAGAATTTCTCACTGCTTACTAAATAATTCACGACATTTACTCCCTGCCATTATATCAGTGTTAGTGTCCAGAAATAAGAAAAACATCCAAAAGCTCAGGAAAGGACAAAACAAAACTGTACAAAACAATAGAAAGCTAGGTAGCACTTTCTATTACAGCTCAGTAATAAAGTGGTAATAGTAGGATAACAAGGAAAACACAAGGACATAATAATGTAAAAAGGTTATTATCACTCATGGTAGTTTCTGTGCAGGAAACAGAGCTGCAAAATGCAAAAATGCCTGTTTCTCTTTAATAACACATTAATAACCTATGAAAGCTAATTTAAAGAAATGTGGTTATCACCTGGAAATATCTTGGGTAGTTTCTGTGTAATAAGCATGTCCACAATTTTACCCGTGTATTGTGGCCCCTATTATCCTATTGCATTACATAAATCTTAGGGTAATATTACTCAACTGTAGCCACCATACCATACCATAATATTACTTAGGATATTACATGGTTATTACTTTGGTAATAGCATAGTAATAACTTAGAAAGGACCACATTATTATCCTCTTGTTTCCCCCTTGTTACCCTACTCTTACCCCTTTATTACTGAGCTATAATTCTAGAAAGTACTACTGAAATCTATTCTTTAAAGTTTGTCTGAATTTGCTTAAATTGTAAAGCCTTTTTCTTTTTAATGTTTTCTCACTCTGGCCTCTGCTGGAGTACCAACAACTAGTGTGCGTTTGTCAAGGATTCAAAGAGGATCAAGTGATCATGTGACTTTTCACAGATCACTGTGTTTCATTGAGGATGTTTAGACACAGCCAATGATTCTGCTCGACCACACATACACTTACACTTATACACACACACACAAAACCCTGCCCTGCACTGTCGATCGAGCTCCATTCATAGTTAATCAGTGAAGAGGAAATGTTGATGGTAGATTTTAATTATTATTTGAAATGGCCAATTTCCTCGTAAATCCTCCCCTGTTTTCATGATCTTTTTTATCCTTCACCCACCTCTGTCTCGACACTCCGTTTCCCACTTCATTTCACCGCCTCTTACATATAGTTTTTCTTCCAAATTTATCGCATATCGCCTCACTTCATCTCTGTCAGCTTCACTTTTCTGCTTCATTCCCTGTCATTCTCCTCATCCCGCCATCTCCACCACCAAGACACAATTTTTGGTTGAATGGCATTCAAACAGTAGCTAGCTGCTGAATGGGAAGGCTTTGCTGACACCGCCTCTCCCCTGCTCTCCTTCTCTATCTCTCTCTCTCACTCGCATACACATATACGGCCATCCATATATCACTGAGTAATGTGCAAGAGGGGATCAAAGGGAGCATTAATTCCGCAGCACTCAAAATATACACACATTTGCGCACACACACACTCACTGTGCTGAGAGCTATTCATTCATTAATAGAGTCACATGCTGCACATCTCAGTTTCACACATCGCTGGCTGTTAGTGGAAGAGAGGGAATGAACATGCCTGTGTTCATGCATGTCTGAGGATACTCTCAATATGTCTGGTTTTTGTTTTTATTTTTTTGGTACATGATCGTGATTTTGTCTGCACAGGAACATAAGTGTGTGTATAGCTACAGTAGGTGCTAAAGACTGTTCACTCTCACACTTCGGGAGATACATTAGCAAATCATAAATGCATGTGTAATTATGCATGCATACTCTTGTGCATTGTTGTCTATGCACTTGCTTTCTGTCGCCTGCTTGCCTAGATCTGCTGTCACATGGCTTTAGCTCACTATCACACGAGACAAAAGCGGTGCACAGGAAAATAATTGTACCTCACATTGCTAGAGGTTTTTTCCACCTAAATTCTGCAGGTTGGAAACATTTTAGTGTTAGAAGGCTCTTGAGTTTAGCTCTGAAACAGATTTTCTTTGACACTAACCATGAGATATTTTTTTCAGTTGTGTGGTTTTGATAATAAAACAAATAAAAACCTCATCAACCATAAATGTTTTGGCTTTTATATACCTTTTATTTTAAACAGTCCCGCCTGATTTTTGATCAGCCCTAAACTCTTGCAAATGTGTCCCATCCACAACACAGTGTTTTCTGTTGGAAATCTATCTGCCTGTAAGAAATTACACACATGCAGCCCTTATGGATTACTTTCTGCTACGGGACCTGAAATTGGATAAAAATGTCCATGTTTCCTCGATAGTTTGTATGGTTTCCCTAGCAGCAGATACAAACCACATGGTAACATGTCTGATTTCTGAGAAGCAGTGATAGGGTTACTGTTTACAGATCGGATGTGGATAAGAGATGGCAATTTATTCGGTCACTGATATTTACCACCTGCAACAGCCTGGCTGGTATTGCTTTCACCTCACATGTATGTATGTGTGTGTGAGTGTCTGTTTCTGTATGTGCGTCATCACGGCAAAATGCGGTCCCGTGGCACCTACTGTAGCAGGAACTACAACAAAGGCAGTTTAAACGGGACAGCGTTTGTATGTCTTTCTGTGGACAGATTTTTTTCATATAATAACGTCACAAGTCACAGGTGAGTGTGGTTGAGAACAAAGCACTATGTTGCAACCTTACTGTAATATGGTTCTTAAAACGCCTTGAGGCGACTGTTGTTGTGATTTGGCGCTACATAAATAAAATTGAATTGAATTGAACTGAAAACTTAATTTTAAGAACGATAGAATGTATACATTGTTACTGTATATAATGTACATATGCCATTGCTTTATATATGGTTCACTGGAAGGGTATGAACAGATTAAGCTACGACCGTCATAGCTGAAAACTGAAGCAAACGCAAAACAACAAAAAAAATTGCTGTTTCTCTAGATGCCACTTGATGCCAGAAGTCAGTTCCCAAACACTCCAATGTTAAAATGTCAAACTTTACAGCATTAAAAAGCATGTTTACAGCTTTGGTGAATTTTTTAATATTGTCATTCACTGTCCTGGATAATTGACTCAGGGGCATGGCCCTGCTGATAACCAGATGTCCCCTAAAGTCTGTTAGGCCCCATCCACTACTTTGATTCATTAAATTGGACCTCTTCACTGTGTGTGTGCTGTTTAACCCTTTTGGAGCATTTGTATTGGATTTTCTGACTGTGGCGTGCTCTGTGATACAGACCATGGGGTGACTGTAGCTAAGGAGGAAGAGCAGGTTGTCTACTAATTGGAAGGTTGATGTGTCAGTCCATGGCTTCTCCAGCAGAAGCTGCTCTGATGCGTTCAGCTGTGAGTAAATGTTAGCCACTAAGTATTGAAAATAGTGAGTGTGTGATTATGGCATGTTGTATAAGGTAGGAAAGTGCTTTATAAGAACTATTCCATTTATCATGCAACAAATTTGTGTTTCATTTTTGGTGATTGAAATTCAGATATTTTATTGATCTGATACTAATTAGCTGATATGTGCGTCTAGTATATAGTTTGTTGGGTGCAGTTTGCTAAACAAGCTTAGATATCTATAGCCACCTCTCTCTTTTTTTACTCTCTGGTAGAGACACCGCTGTACTTAAGTGAAATCTTTGGCACCGCCACCAAGATGTTACTCAATCATTTCTGGACATTTCATCTAGGAAATATGTTGTCAGTTTTCAGTAAAATGCTTTATCACCTGTCTGATTTTTTTTTTTTTGCATCATTGCAAAAACCCAAGTTATAATAAACATCACTCATTCTTTAAATGTGCTCTACAGATACAAGATTCCTAGAAGATACAGAAATTCAATAATGACACAGGAGCCTTTATTCCTCTGAATATTGAAAAGTTGAAGTAGACTACAGTATTACTAAATATAATTTTCTGGGATATATATAAGCATAATATATATATTTCAGTTATAACATGGACACTTCAAGTTCTCAGACAACACCGCCATTGTGGGCCGGATGTTGGAGGGAAACGAACTGAAATACATCAATGACTTTGTCAGCTGGTGTGAACAGAACCATCCTCGCATCAATGCCAGCAAGACAAAGGAGCTGGTGATTGACTTCCAGGGTTTGGACATTGAATTATTGGATTATAAATACCTGGGTGTTCACCTCTATAACAAACTGGATTGGTCCACGAATGCCCTTTACAAAAAGGGCCTAAGTCGTCTTCACTTGCTACAGTGTTTGAGATCCTTTGGGGTGAACAGGACTCTTCTAAGGACGTCTTACGACACTGTGGTAGCGTCTGTTATGCTGTGGTCTGCTGGAGTGGTGGAATAGCAGAGAGGGACAGGGGGAAACTTAACAAATTGGTCAAGAGGGCCACCTCTGTCCTGGATTGTCCGCTGAAGTCCATCGAGCAGGTTGGGGAGGAGAGGATATTGTCTAAGCTAACATCCATTCTGGACAACACCTCCCACCACCTGCATGAGACTGTACGAGCATTGAGCAGCCTGTTAAACTGTAGACCTTTACACCCACAGTGTAGGAAGGAGCGCTACTGGAGGCAGCTTCCCAGCACCTGTCAGAATCTATAACACAGTTTAACATGGTTATCTTACTCATCACCTGTTTAACTGACATATCACATATTTTTAATTGATGCTACTCATTTGCAGCTTGTTTGTATATTTCATCAGGATCATTCCCTACAGGGTGAACCTACAATGGCTACAAATAAACCAGATACATAAGTCTATAAAATAGGAATTATTTTAGGGGTTTAAAAAGAACAAGAAACTATAGGAGAAACAATGGAGTGCAAACAGACAAGTAGACAACTGTAGAAATACAAATATCCAATCCACACAGGGCTGATACCCGTGTAAATAGGGATTCTTCCCCACAAATGAAAATGGTGGTGTTCCACAGTATTCTGTGCTGGGATCAGTGCTTTTTACATTATACATATTTCCCTTAGGCTCTGTTGTTAATAACTATTTAATACAGTTTTTAATGCTATGCTGATGATACCCTGCTTTATTTATCCATGAATTCAGATGCAGTAAATCAATTACTAAATTAAAGTTTAAACTGGACAACTGGAGATAAAGTCATAATGTCCTAGATAACCTCTAATTTCCTACTTCTAAATTCAGACAACCAAAAATTTGGCTCTAAAAATTCTAGAAACATGGCAACTGACCAGATATTTATTATGGATGGCATTACCTTGGCTTGGATGTGAGAAATCACTGCGTTCTTTTTGACCAGGATATGTCCTTCAACTCTGTGAAATACATTTGTTACTTCTAGGCTGGACAATTGCCATTTCATATCATCAGGTTGTACAAAAAGTTTCCTGAAAGACTTAAATAATCCAAAATACTGCAGCAAGAGTTCTAGCAGCGACTAGAAAGCATATTTCTCCAATAATTGTTTGTCTTCATTGGTGTTGTGTTAAAACTAAGACCTCTTAAATTCAATTCTAGGTTTTTTTAGTACTTTTGTTTCCGCATAGTTCCAAACATTTCTAGCAGAGCACTGTGCTCAGATTCCCTCTACTTTTAAGCTTGAGAGTAAAACTTTCCTTTTTGATAAAGATTATAGTTAAGGCTGAGTCAGGTAGCTCTGAACCCTCTCTTCCTTATGCTGCTACAGGCTCAGACTGTGCTACATTGTTTCTTTTTCACTCACCTCTTTTAAGTATTAATATAACATTGCTGCATGCACCGTGCTGTCTCCTGAATCAAAGGGAACCAAAACTGAAAAAATGTTTAACAGAAATGATGGAGTTGCAATGATGGAGCTGACCACAACCTCAATATCAAAATCCTTGAGCAGGCCTGTAGCTCCTGCTTTCCCCTTTTTACCAACGTGCTTAATCAACACCTTCAACTTGCAGTGAACTGCATATGTGTGATTAACCAGAAGAGAGACCTACTTTTTCCTCATCACACAGACAGCACCGGGGTTTCAGCTGTAAGCACTGGTCTCGCTCTAAATCCAGTGTGTGTGCTTCGACATGTATAGGCCAACCGCTGAACAGCTTCCACTGTAATTAGACACACACTTCCAGAAGATTAATTCATGCTATGAAATCGGACAGAGAAATGAAGGGAGAGAATAAGAATGAATCAGCCAGAGTGGAGTGACTTAACAGGTCATGACTGTGTTTCACAACTAATATGTTTATTAAGGTGTAAGCCATTATAAAAACTATGTAGACCCTACTTCTATGAAGTGTGTGTAAATCTTTAAGTGATTCCCTGTAGATTTTGTAAAAACTTGCCTATAATTGTTATGTAATTGCCTACAAACACGCATGAATCTTCTGAGACACATTTCTATAACAGTAATCATATGAAGTAGCTATAAAAGAATCAGAATCAGAATCAGACTCAGAAAGGGGTTTATTGCCAAATGTTGAGCAGGTTTACAACATTAGGAAATTGCTGCGGTGCTTCAGTGCAAATATAGTGTCATAAATAGCACTTAAATAGACATGGAAAAATAAAAGTAGGGATAAGAATTTAAAGTGCTACTTAGAAAGATATGTGCATGAGCTATACATGAGATATATACATGAGAATAAGAATTAAGAGTGCTACGTAGAAAGATATATACATGAGTGCAGGTGGTGATCAGTGCCAAACATGGAATGATGCAGTGAACACAGCGTAGGGTCATGTGTTAGTGGTGGGAACAATAAAAGAGAACAACAATGATGAAAACATATGTTTCCAAACATGGGCTTTATGTCATGTAGAGCAGCTGTCTAAACAGGGTTGCCCAGACCTCCATCTCCCCAGCCAACGCCTCCGGCTCTTCCAGGGGTCACCAAGCCATTACCAAACCATCAGAGATATAATCTCTCCAGTGCATCTTGAGTCTGCCTCTTAGGCTCCACCAGCTTGGACTGAAAGCCTGAAACATCCTAGAATGCATTCTGGTCACATGTCCAAACTTCATCAATTGGCCACTTTCCAGGCGTATGTGCAACAGCTCTACCAGAGAGCCTGTCCTCATGCTACCTGTAAAGTGTGCAATCCAAAATGTTATATTTTATGTTATACAGATTTAAATATTCTTTTATTTTACCTCCTATATTATCTCATATTATCTCCTTAAAGTTCGTAGTCAGTAACATTTACTGTATATGATGGTCTACTTGGGCTACTTTATTAGTAATGCTTGTTTAGTTTTGTCATATCTGGCTCTTTAGCAGCTATATGCAAAACTATGTTCGCCAGCCAGCTGCCAACTTTGTTTGTAGGGTTGTGCTGGTAATGACGCTCCAGTGTTATTGGAGCTGTTTTTTGATGTAAAACACTGATGCTTAAAATAGCATAGAGTTGGCTGGCAATTTTCTGTAAGTTCATCAATATGCAAAGGTAGTTTCTGACTAGATAAGTCAACCCAGGCTTTCTCAATCTGATATGTATAAACTTTCACATAGAAGGAGTCGGGTAAAAAAAAATACCACCTGCAAACAGTGACCAGTCCAACAGTAGCAGCTAATTTTAGCAGCGATAATGTGAAGAGGTTAAACACATAATACAGGTTAGAAACAGCACAGCTGCTGCAGCTAAAGCAACAGTGTGAGTCTAATTGGACAACCACTTAACACCTTATCCCTATACTACTAAAAAAACCAACTCTATGAACATGTGTGTGTTTTGGTTTGTCAGTAATACAGGAAAACTCTAGTCCAAATAAAAAAACCTGACAAACAAATGCAGCATATAGACTTATCAGTATTACTGCCCCGTCATTAAGACACAGATGATCTGACTACAATTAGACCTGCATATTCTGTTAGACAAATGTGTTTTTTAAATGTATTTCTAATCTCCTGCAGTTTTCAGCTTTTCTTTTATCTGAAGTCTTGTTGGTGTTAAGAAGTCCAAGGAAAAAAAATAGTACAAAGTGTTTGTTAAGTTTAACAACCAGGAATAAAAATGCTTTAAAATTGCTTGCAGAAAAAACAAAGGGTTTTTCAGTAGGTGGTAGTACCTGGTACCAGGTACTTTTTAAGTACCTATTTCGCTGGGGCTGGCCAGACTGCGTACCACCAATTGGCCAGTCACTGACATCTCTCGGTGACTCATGAGCAACTCCTTCAAAAAAATCAAAACCATAATTTTTGAAAAGCAGCAACGAGGGAAATAGCTACACGAAAACCATCAAAGTGGTCCCAGAGCCTAACAAAAAGCCACAGATCGAGCAGCAGGTATACTATTACCTGTTGTGTTGGGTTGTGTTTGTGTCACATACAAATGACATCATGAAATATGACCCCATGCACATGGACGAGGTTCTCAATTGCAATGGAAAATGACTGAAACCAGTAGAGTAGATCTCACAAAGTTGATTCTGTTAATCTGGACGTAGCGTTTTCAGTGGGAGAAATGTTTCATCACTCATCTACGTGACTTCTTCAGTCTCAGCTGACTGCAGGTTTCCCTAACATTATAAACAGTACATTTGCACAATGACTGACACTAGCACCACTGACTAACAATGGTCTCTGAGGTCAAAGACCATTGATCAATGCCAACTGATAAATAACCATGAGTGCCATTCACAGAGAGTTGGGAATGGCTGCAATCATAGCATTGTAAGATGGTGAAAGATGTACCCTTAGGCCTCCTTGACTCCCCGCTTAAATCACCGTTCCTCCTTGTCCAGGGAGGAATTGATCAATTGACTACTGATCAATTGTAATTGATCAATGGCCTTTGATCAGTGGTTGTTGATCAATGGTCATGCCAATTTCATAATAATGATCAAGAAACTGACATCAGAGCTCATTGTTTGCCAGTGGTGCTACTTTCAGTTTCTCCCCCTGAAAACGCTACGTCCAGATGAACAGAATCAACTATTTGGGGATTTCCTTACCTGGATGACTGAGCATGCATCAAGACAATTAAAGTGGAGTCACATTGAGTAGGTACTAGTGGAAAAGAGGCTTACGGTCTGAGGGATCTTCCAGGAATAGTGACACTCTTTTCCAGAGAACTAATTGGTGAGCAGGTGTTTCCTTTGTGCATAAGATCTCTTTCGTTCAACTTAGTCTGCTCTGGAGCAGAAACTTTCCAGTACTAGTTACTCCTAAAAGACTCAGGGTTACATCTGAAATCACCTTGGAGCGCTCTCTTTTATGCTTTTGGTTTTGCAAACAGTGACACACAAAGCTGATCAAAATTAGTTTAAAATTGAATGCTGTGTACAAATGAAAAAAACAACAGATGAACAGCTTGCTGGCACAAATAAAACTATTATATCTATTTATGTTTAATTACCTTGCTTTTCCAGAGTATTGTTTTTCTCCCTGAACACTGATGTTTTTTCCCCCTTACATAAATAATGTTTGGGGGGCATTCAAGCTAGATAAGACAACATTTGTGGATTCCCTAAAAGCCAAGGTAATTGTGATTCGTTTCCACAGTGGTTTGAACAAATTAATTGGAAAAGGGTTCAGTATGTAAGTCCTCATTGATGACTAAGATTAAATTATTTGAAAACCACAAATATACAGCTGACCAATCACGGGTGGTTTGGTCCAGCCCTGAAGAAAAGAAGCAGGATAATAATCAGAACAAACCCAGAGCAAACAAGTGCATCAATAGACATGACTCAACCCTCTTTGGAGCCTGTCCCTCTTAGACCACTGTGTGTTTTATTATTATTATTACACTGTATCTCTTTACAGGGCTTCAACAAAAAATACTCAAGGTTAAAAACAACCAAACAAGACCATCATAGATTTCAATATTAGTGCTGTTTTTCCAGTGCAGAAAAGTAAGGCACGGTCTCTACATAGAAACTGAAAGTGAACAACATTTAGAGTAAATGAAAGTGATTCATAGTATTAAAGCTGTACAGAGGCTTAACATTCATCCCAGAGCATGAAACATGAATTTATTTTCAGTTATCCAGCCTCTTGGAGCACGACCTAAGTCGTCCTCATACTTAGCCATTTTCTGTGTAAAGCATGATCATTCTACTGGAATATATACATGCAAGCTGGAGAGCAAGTAAAAACACCTTTCAGTTGGGTGTTGATCAAATGCTTCTACTAAAGAAAAAAAAAGAAAAAAGGAAGCAGCATTCACACTGGAAGCCCAGACACCTTTATATGTAAATAAAATGCAGCAACGATGATGACAGATGAAATAACCTTTAGGATTGAGAAAAGCAGGTGATGAGTTGAACTCAGCCCCACTCAGCTTTCTGGCCAGTGTAGTACTATTGACAGCCATGATGGAGTGGTAGCTCTGAATGTTCAATACTCTGACCAATAGTCAGCTACAAACGAGTGTGCGATGAGCATTATGGGGACTGGGTGTCAGGATCTATTAGAAAGAAGTCAATCTGCTGATATTTAAACAAACAAACAAAAGAAACAGTGGGAAACTCTGTGAAACGTAAGTAAAAACTGAATGCAAATCTCATGAAACAATATTTTATTCACAGCAAAACATAGAAAACACATCAAATGTTTAGAGAAATATTTTCCCATTCTCGTCTGCTCAACAGCCCTGGGTCTTCTTTGTAGTAGTTTTCACTTCAAGATGCCTCAAATGTTTTCAGCTGCTGAAAGATCTGAACTGCTGTTCAGCATCTGGACATTTGTCTTCAAAGGCCATGCTGTTTGACAGATGCAGTATGTGGTTCAGTGTTGTTTTGCTGAAAGGTCCTCCCTGAAAAAGACTTATAGATGAGATCATACATTGCTCTAAATCCTGTATATGCCATTCAGCATTGATGGTGCCTTTCCAAATGTGCAAGCTGTCAATTCCATAGGTATCAGTGCATCCACAAACCATCAGAGATGCAGACTTTTAACGTGAGCATTAGATCGTCCCTCTTCTCTTTAGTCACATTTGCCAAAATAATTTGACATTTCAATTAGCCTGACCACAGAACAGGTTTCCACTGTTCCTCAGTGAATTTTAATAAATATGCTTTGGTGTAGTGAAGACATCGGTGTTGCTCTTCTTTGCATGATAGAGCTTTAACACAGTGAACTGTGTTCGCAGACAATAATTTAACAAAGTGTTCCTGAGCCCATGCAGTGATTTCCATTACAAAATCACGCCTGTTTTTAATGCAGTGCTGCCTGAGGACTCAAAGATCACAGGCATCCAATACTCATTTTCAACTATTTCTCTGGCTCACACAATTTTCTCCAGATTCTCAAAAACATCTAATGATATTTAGTATTGCAGATTATTAGATATCCAAAGTCTTCACAATTTTACATTTGGGAACATTCAGCACAAAGTCCATAACACATATCCAAATGTTACGACCCACAAAAGTTAACACTGATGCAGAATAGATACAATAAATGCATCACGCAATATCAGCTGTTCACTTGGATCAGCTGTTCACTGCAAAATAAACATGTTTTTTATTATGATCAATGTCTGTGAAGGTTCTCAGTCATCCAGGTCATCATAGTCTAAGGAACTTGTAAAGAAAAGCATCTGGACTTCTTTAAGTAGCTTGAAGACGTTTCATCTCTCATCCGAGAAGCTTCTTCAGTTTTAGGGTCAAATGGTGGAGAGTCCCAGATTTAAGCTCTGTGGGAATAACCCACCAAGAGGGACAAAGGACTCCCTAATGATCCTCTACCTAATCACAACAGAGGAACCGCCTCTGAGTGTGTTGCTGGGTCTGAAGTCTACTGGGATGTCGTGTTTGAGAAAACGCTCCTGAGTTACACCGGCTACATAGGGGATGACGACGAAGAAGCTTCTAGGATGAGAAGTGAAACGTCTTCAAGCCACTTAAAGAAGTCCAGACGCTTTTCTTGCCAAGCTCCTTAGACTATTATCTTCAGGTAAAGAGCTGTGCCAGACATGCAACACAACATCTTATTTTGTTATCTGTTTTCAGTTGCACACATGATATTTGCTGTTTGCTCAATTACCTCTGGCACCTCTCATTTTTCTTTATATTACAGTACTTTGCAAAAGTCTTGTGCCAACCATTTCTTTACATTTTGCTAGAAAAATGGGAAATAGGTGGAAATACAGTATATGAGGCAAAAATATAGCTTGTACACTTTCAATACAGAAATTTGGTATGCCCACTTTCATTCTTCAACACAGCCTGAACTCTCTTAGGCAAGCTGTCTGGAATTTTCTTTAAGTAGTCTTCAGGAACATTTTTCCAGGCTTCTTGAAGGACATTCAAAGCTCTTCTTTGGGTGCCGTTTCTTTCATTCTCTATCAAGATGATCCCACACTGCTTTAATAATACTGAGGTCTGGGCTCTGGGGAGGCTGATCCATCTTTTTTTTTTTATCCTTGTATGCTTTTACTGCACTGGCAGTGACTTTGGGATCAATGAAGCCACTGCCAACAGAACATTTTACAGATGGTATTGCATAGTGGATTAAAATCTTACTGCACATTTTTGCATTCATAATTCGGACAAAATCCCCAGCACCACTGGCTGAAATGCAGCACCAAATCGTGCCAGTGCCTCCACCGTGATTTCAGACGGCTGTAGTCTCTCCCTGTTGTACCTCTTGACCTGTTGCCACTGATTTTCACTCCACTTCTAGTTTAATTTGGCATACCCGAGCCTTTCTCATTGTTTCCCTCCCTTAACAATGGCTTCTTGAAAGTCATCCTCCCACTGAGACCATTTATTACTATTTTATATTCTTTTTCTGACGAGACTTTTGGCAAACAGTAGATGGATCAGCTGGAAGTAAAGATGTATCTCTTATTTCCCGCATCAGGTCTTTAGTCAAGGAGCTGGATGGGGGGTTTTTTTCCACCTTACTCTACAGGACGGGTTTATTATTTATACAGATCTCTCAAAACAGTACACAGAAGGCTTGGTCTGTGTTGGGAAGGGAAAAGGTGGCTTTTAGCTGGAGTTAAAAAAACTGCTGTGATCAAGTGTACTTTTTTCATATTAATTCTTTTACATGTTTGACTGATCAAACTTGTGTTCTGCCATCTTGCTTTTGCATTCACTTTCACTCTCTCTGGTCTCTCTATAAATACAGGAGGGGCCGACAGTTTTGAAAGAGACGACTCACATGAATGCGTTACTGAACCAGCCACCAAAACATAAAACAGAGAACAGTGCTTGTTTGTGAAGCTAGTATCTTCCCACTGAGACAGAAAACAGGTCAGTTTGAGACTGACTGTCCATGAGATGCATATTGTATAACAGGCTACCCAACAACACTGTGTCCTAAAATACCCAGTGCTGAGCTGTAAGGTGTCCAAGTGTGTGCATGTGTAGGTGTAGGTGTGTTGCGAAAACGCAAGCGTGTGTGCGTGCGATAAATATGTGTGTGCTGAGTGGATAAAGAATGAGTGAGTCACCAGAATATGATTAATACAGTTTCTTTGCTTCACATTTATTGCCTCTGATTTAACCAACGAACTGCTTCAACTGTTTCAATTCACTGATTGATGAATCGATTGAGCTGTGCCACCTATGATTATAAGGAGGCGCTTCTTTTGATACAGGTGCTCCAAATAGGAAAGATTAAATCCTGATTAAACGATCTACTGAATCACATCTGTCGCCAAGATAATCAGTAGCTTTCAGTGATGAAGTAGCTGGTTGCTGAGACTGGCATTTCAGCTCAGCCACAGGTTAAAGTATGTGAACACTCATAATCTAATAAACCGGGGTGCTGAGCTCAGCTAGAGTTGAATAGTGCTGGTGTTTTATATGCTATTTTTGTTTTGATTTAATCTGTCAGTTTGGACTACAAACAGACGCTACATATTCCTAAACTAAAATGAAGCAAAAATCAGTGATAATCTAAAATGGGATGTGGTCATTTACATTTGCACTGATGACAGATCACAAATATCGGTTCCAAGACTTGCACTTCCTTAGGTGGGTCGTTGGTTTATTTTTACAATATAACTATGGTTCTAAAGACAGCAAACAGAGGAAGGATCTCCACCTCTGTTTATGCTCAACTGGCAGGGCTAGAGGCAGAAGTTATAAGCAGAGAAAGATGGTGGGTGACATTACTATAGTGATCCCAGTCTAGCTCCATTACATTCAATCGTGACTTGTGTTTGTGCTTCTGAGTCACTTTGTCTTTCATTCAGGTTTAAGTTAGTTTAAGGATCAATGTGTGGTTTTCACATTCAGGTATGTTTACTGCGATTTTTTTTAACATATTTAATATAGTTTTTTATGCTTTGCATTAAAATTTCATTCCTCATACACTTGCTGTATACTGAATGAAGGAAAAAGTCTGCCTTTACCCCCTAACCTTAATTACTGCATAACCATGACAAAGACACTCTAACCTGAAGTGCTTTTTTAAACCAGGTGTTGTCAATGTTTTGATGACTGAGGGACAATTTAGGAAGCTAGTATCCAGGTGAGAGTGGGGAAAGCAAAAGCAAACATTTACTTTTTGAACGTTAAGCTTCCAGAGAAGCACAATTGAACCTTTAGAGTGGCGGTCACATTCCTAACCTGGCAGCGAGGTGTCACATTGTGCTTTTTAACACCATAGTAATAAGCTGGCTGTAGTGGCCCATCTTTCCCATCATGCCTGAAATGGACTGAGTGGACTGTACTCCACTGTAATCTGTTTCAGGTTTCTGTTTTAAGTTAAAGTTACTTTTAATTAAAGGACGTTGAGCCAGTTTTTTTCCACCCATCTTAGCATTGCACATATCCTTAAGATACTTGAATTACTGCCTGTGTAACAGCGTTGCAACGATTCAAAAATCTTAGAAACGAATATAATAATTTTCAAATTTTATAGATTCAGTGAACGAACAATTAGGTGAAGTTATTACAATTAACATCTGTAGCAGCAGCGCTTTACTGTGTGTGTATTTTAAAAATGGTATACATACAAATGCAGTTATTTTCATTCTCACAGTATTTTCCTGTATACTTACAGTTATGTGATAGTAGAGAGCCGAGCCAAAGTGAGTCACGGGACTAACCAAGGACAGATATTCGTAATTCATGTAGAGTACATTGGTATGTTTACATATACAGATAAATGACAAATATTCGAAGGTTAAGCTTCTCAAATGTGATGAATTGCAATTTGTATCATAAAAGATAAGTAAATTCAGTAAAATACTGTCACCTGTGTAAATCTATGAATGCCACTGCTTTTATTTTCACTGATAAAATAATTAAGCTAAAAACAAACTGGTTAATAATAATGTAATAGCACAGATATAAGCTCAATGAAGTCTTATCTCTGTGGCTGTCCAAATAGAGCCAGAAGTAGCCGAATTTACCTGAAATAGGAAGATAAAGCACTCCTTGTAGGGAGAGCTCAGATAACCTTTAAGCTGGCAAAAATAAATTGGTGTTGAGTCTCAACTGAGTTTCCAATAATGAGATACCCCATTTGATACCCTGACATTACCAAGAAGCTACGATATAAGGCTCAATGAGCATGTATGCTGAAAGTTGATATATTGTGCAGCAATGCAGTGCGTGCTTTGGTAGTTAGAGAATAGAGCCAGTGACCAGAAGCAGAAATACTGCCTTCAGTTTACTAATATTGATTTTCTGGCTGCTGTGCTTTGAATTAGTTTGAGATCAAAAGCACTTAAGACAGCTATATTGGCAGGGATAGTAACATGTCTTTTCTAGGTCACATAAATGTGGTGGTTCAAAAAGAAGACGGCTCAAAGTCCACGACTTTATTAACAGTATTGAAGTAAACAGAGGGTGAAGGTTTCAGAAACCAGAGAGCAATTAAACTACCAAAGGCAAAGATCCAGAAAAAAATGAAAAACCAAACAAGAAAACATAACAGGAAAAATTAGATAAGGAATGGTCAGGAGTTTATATATTCAAGGGAACAACTGGATGACTGAATTCAAGTGATGCATAAAAGAGAGCAAATAGACATAGAAGAGAAATTTCAAAATACAACAGGAAATGACTTAAAGAACCCACTAAATATCCAGAACTGATCACAGGTATATTTCTAAGAATATAGTTTAAAAAACTGATATTTGGATAGTGATCATGTGTTCCCTTAATATTCAAAAACATGAACATTAAGGGAAATAATAAATATAATGTGATTTATTATCAGATTACATAAGGATAATGCAGAATGAGAGCTTTCTTTTCCACATCTCCTCACTGTTTATCTTGACTTTGTTCTGTTTGATTTCCATGAAGGTTTTCATTGTTGCAGGATTTTATGGCATACATAGTACACTTACTGGCATTTGTATCTCTCTGATGCCCTGGCCGACTGATTAATGCAGACTGATGTCTGTTGATTCCATTTGCCAGAAGCAAATGGATGCACAAAGTCAAAAATTATGTCCAAAGTCAAAGAAACAATATGAGTGATGGGCAAAGAACATAAATTTAAACAAAATTAAAGGGTAATATATGCTACTCTACATTTAAAAATATGTGTTTTTCATTACATTATTGGCAAAAATATAGAATGCAAGGCTCCTAGGAAGCAATCACAAGCTACATGCTAACTTTCTAAGATAGATAGATAGATAGATAGATAGATAGATAGATAGATAGATAGATAGATAGATAGATAGATAGATAGATAGATAGATAGATAGATAGATAGA
>NW_024582517.1:641080-715492 GCF_018398535.1 Haplochromis burtoni | reverse complement strand
ATAGATAGATAGATAGATAGATAGATAGATAGATAGATAGATAGATAGATAGATAGATAGATAGATAGATAGATAGATAGATAGATAGATAGATAATGACCTCCCTCTATCTCACTTCCCTTCTCCTGTCATCCCAGTGCTGTTTCATGCTCTAATTCCTTGTGACATGTGGTCTTCATTCAAATCTGTGCAGTTTCATTCATCACTCCCCGTTAACCAATAGGAAAGCTCGATGTTAGCAATGTCTGCCCACCTCTCTCCTCTGTCTCTCCCAGAGGAAATGCATACACTCTGCTGCCGTCGACTCCTTTCTCATTCGTGTATTTTGCCTTTCATTTTCATACACTGGTCTGTGCCCTTCAACCACAGTGAATGAAGACAGCGCTGCAGAGCGAACATGGTGTCAGGAGCCGTATGAGGAGAAAGATGAATAGACGGAGAGAGCAACAAGGACAGTATGTACAGAGAATAATTGGCTGTGCTGCAGGGCAGGCGAAAAGGAAGCTCAAAAACTATATCTGCATTCAAACAGGGTTTGACGGACATTTAGGACACACACACTGATGCACATAGCAAAGCTGAAAGAACCACTTAGTGAGTCGTTGTCGATGGCAGTTTGAAAGGGACAGACTTTAGTGTAATGTACCGGCGATGTTCTCTGGTGGAGGACGGAGTTTTGTGGCAAACTAACACATATCTTTTTTAATGTGAAAGAGGACTTTCATAACAGTGTGCAGTGTTTTGGAAACTGAGGCTTCACATAAATGCACACCACAACTTCATCACATTTCTCTTACTGAGCGGCTCCACTTGGGCAATCAGTTGTCTCATTGTGCTTAAGATATCCTTTCTATAGAAACTGAAAATACTGAGAAATACAGGATATTAGTATTTTTTTTTTGCTAAAGTTTTGAGCCACGCTTCATGTCTTTGTATTTCACTTTCACAAAACCAGACTGTCTTGTAATAATTTAAAGTGGTTATGGGTAATATTTCTCCGGCCTTTGTGAAGTTCTTTCAACTGGCTGCTTTTTCAACTTTTTTCAGTCCAGCATGCCACGTCTGCCATATTCAACCTAATCACAGGAGTGTCATGTCATTAAAATGCTGCAGTACAGAAAAAGTGACAGATTTACTATCACACGCTCAACTGTACAAGCTCTTTTCCAAACAGTCAGGGCAAAAACTGAGATCATAGAAAAGCCAGTTTTTGAGTGAGGAAAAATGTAATAATTATTAGAAAAACATTATATAAATATATATATTTGCTATGAACAACATCAAATATAGTTATAGTCAATTATAGTTAGGCATGCTCAAAATTCTTATGTAATACATCTAATTTTGAATTTCAGAGTACATTTTCTGAGATACTTACAGGATATTACGCCACATTGTACAATATTGTGCAAAAGTCATGAACCACCCCTCATTTCTTTGTAGTTTGCTTCAAGGATTCTGAGTTTCTTGTCATTTTTTAAAGTGATTTTTTGAAAATCTTTCAGAGTTTTTATTTGCACACCGGTTGCTTTTTCACTCGTTTTTATTTAACTTCTCGCACCTGATCATTTTCAGAAGAAGGGAGTCATATTTATGTGCTGCAAATTCTCATTTCAAACCAAAATAAGGCACACATTACATTTTCACAACCAGCAGGTTTTTGTCTGTTTATTATATTCATTTGCACAGATGTATGTGAAAACTAATGGATCATGCACTCTATTATCCTACATATAATACCTCCAAAATCCAGAGATATAATGAGCCGCCTCTTTCATGTGTTGAGCTGAAGTGAGCCCTTGGAGGATTAACTTTGTGCTGCTTGGATAAATGATTTCCTCTTACAGATGAAAAGGAAATGAAAGTGGGTGGGGAGGAAAAAAAAGACAGAACGGAAGAGTAAGAGCAGTTCAGAGGCAAAACGGAGAAAGAGTAAAGGGGTGAAAGCAAGATTAAATAAAAAGAACAGGACAGTGGACGAGAAGGAGGGGAAGGACACTGAGCAAAAATGAATGCAAGTAAAGAAAGAAGGATGTTATATTTAAAAGGCAAAATACAGTCAATCAGCGATCAGATTTTATTCATGCAGCAACATCACTGTGTGAAAATATCACAGTGTTGTGGGAAGTTTGCCGAATCTCTTGACAGATTTTCAAGTACCTGCTTTTCTACTCTACCCCTCAAGGTTTAACATTTGTAGTTTCTAGTGAAGTTACTGAGAAAAATCGATTATACATTCATCGAATGCTATAACACAAATATCTGAAAATATGACTTTTCCAAATATTTAAATGAAGACAGGATTTGCTTGTATTGCAGGCTTTTTTTTAATGATCTGCACATTGATATTAGCACATAGCTTAAATTTGCCCTATTCCCATAAAACCTCAGTCATGCAGGCCTAGAGACAGTTATTGACCCTTTATGAGAAATTTGAAATATATTACATATAATCATTGTACTACAAGTACTCTACCCAGATCATGCTAAATGCTAAACTTTCTGTTATGACAACCTATTTCTCATAACAGCATTTTAAATCAAGATATCCCATATAAATGGATCATGACTTGATTGGAAGAAGCAAAAGTAATAGATTTTCATCTGATTTTTTCAATATCAGGAAACCAATATAGCACCATGTGTAATAAACGTAAACAATTATATTAGTGCATATGTGGAGATTTTTTGCTCATAAGGGGAAAACACTTCCAATCAGACCCTCAGATAAGATCTAATGTCTCTGATTGGGTTAGACGGCAAGCAAGAGCTTCATATCCTGTAACTGTAACCAAATTGGTGTGACTGTTTTGTGGTTGTTGCTGTTGTCTGCGTATTTGTAGGTGTCTTTATAAAGAAGACACATATTTTTCAGCAGTTAAACAAATATATACATAGAAAAATTCCAGTATGAACCGCACAGTTCTCATTCCAAGCTGATAAAATAATGCTGACTGTCAAAGCTGCTTTATGTCTCAGTTTCATACAAGGTGTCCTTTATGGCTTTACTGAGATGAAGCCGTCTCTCTGAACACCTCGTTTTTTAACTAAGATTATTGTAGTATAATTTACCCAAGCGTTAATAAATGAGTGGGTATTAGTGCCTAGTGCCAGGTGAAAGAAAAAGCAAAATGCCAGTGAAAAAGCAGCTGAACAGTAGGCTGGAAAAAGCTAAACCAAGTGCAAAACAAATGGCTAAAAGGGAGACAAATCATGGCTGCTGCCATTCCTACAGCCTCTTTAAGCAAACTTTTTAGCTCCCTATAATCAGGCTAAAATCTCTCAGCTGCCAAAATTACTGTAACCAGTGTGTCAAGACACCTTGCTGTACATAACGGTGAGACACAGGAAGCATCTGTGCTTTTCAGTTCTAAGTAAGAGTAGAAACATGCTATACTAGTACCAGTCCATTTAATTTGTGCCATGTAAGTAAGCCCTGGTTTTACTTACATGGCACAAAGCTGGGCAGCCAACTGCTCACAGACATGGAGCTGCACATACAGACAAAAAATACTTTAGGGAAGGTTTTTCCTGCAGGGGACATACGAATCACTTTCAAGAGATTTTCTTTTCTTCCAGACGTTACCGTTTGTCGGGGGAATCTTCTCATTTATTCCCTTATTATGATCATTTTGAGTTTCACTGTAGCAACTGCGAGAATATAATCTCATTATTACAGAGAAAAACATTCACAGAAATGTGTTCATTTCACAGTATGAACTCACCACGGCACATAACGTGTTCAAGATAACAGAGGAAATGGAAACCAGTACGCACGCCACCACGATCAGATCAAGAAGAATGTATGAAAGAACATATGTAACCAAATCTGTAATTGACTGAACAGATCTGAGTGCTGCAGAGTGGAGTGTGGGGATTTGTATGATCAAATGGGGGGGGTGTCTAAATATAGGATACTGCTGCATGATTTCCTCCGCTAGGCCTGGGATTCACCCAGCTGAGAAAGAAAGACGACAGGAAAGGAAAGGAAAGGAAAGGAAAGGAAAGGAAAGGAAAGGAAAGGAAAGGAAAGGAAAGGAAAGGAAAGGAAAGGAAAGCTAGGGCCACACATTACAAGACAGATACAAGGAGAGATGTAAGCTTAGTCACATGGCTCTGCATCCATCCCCATCCATTACAACACAGTGGAGTGCCAGCAGCACAGTAATCTCTGAGGATCGGTCTATTAATGCTGGCCAGTGAACAATCTGTCTATGGTCTCACCATGCTATGAGTTGTAGTAATCAGCATCTTCGGCAGGTCTGTCAGAATGAAATCTCATATAATCCTGGCCAGGCTTACTTCCGACTTTTGGCAACTGAGGATGATTTTCTGCCAAACAAACATGTCTTTAAGTGTTTTTTCACAATACTGTTGTCCACTGTTTTCTGATATATGTCTCGTTTTTGGGGCTTTTCCCCCCCATTTTTTGTTTTTCCCTATTAATAGTTAGTAAGTAACTCATGTGTGTTTCATCTTTAATGATAGAAACCCTATTTTTGTAGTGGGGTTTGCAATGCAGTTTCATAAGAAATTCAAGCTCTGGTGCAACCAGGTGCCACTCAACTGTGATCAAAATGCAAATTTTCACAGATCAATACATGTTGTGTAATTCATGATCCAGTTGAAAGCAGCAGAAATTTTGAAGATTCAACAGCACAGAGTTACACATATTAACACAATTCGTTTATGTAATACACCAAATTTAAAAAAAAAAAAAAGTCTTATTCAGCAGCTGGTGATAATAGACTCATCAACCAGGTCAAGGTTTTGTATGGGCTTTTTATGTGGGAGACAGAAAGCAGCAGAATAAAAGAGTTTATTCATTTTTTTCTTCATATTATGTGCCTGTGGAACTTTTTTTGAAATTGATGCTGATAATGTATTTTAGAGTTGTTTTAATCTAGCGTAACAGAAACCCAGCCTTTTTAAGTTTGTGAAGCTTTAGAATTGAACAATTAAGGCCTTTAACTTACTGGTTGTCTTTTTTTCATTGTAACCTTGATTTTAAGATTTTATATATAATACAACATGACAAAAAAAAAAGCTTTAGCTTTAAATAACTTTAAGATGGTCTCACATTTGATCCTACAATACTTTGGTATACAATAGAGTTCTGATATTTAAAAGTAAGTAATATTGTGTATTTACTTTTTACCATGTTGGACATTAATTTCTCATTTTTCCTTTTATGGAGAAGATGGAGTTTTTTATGATGTGCAGAAGTACTAAAGACAAAATAGTAAGTTCACTTAGTCTACTATAAAAATAAGATCAGGTACAACCAATGACTGTAGAAAACAATCTTTTATACAGTCATTGGGTACAACCAAAAAGTATACTTACAGAAGAAAAGTGGATTAGAATTAAATAACCTTAAATGTTCTTTCATTTTAAAGCGCCATCTCTGCACTTGCCCAAATGCAATATATCGTATTATTTTATTTGTTATCTTTTTTTTCCTACATCTATCTCTATGGTTTAGCGCCACAATAGACTGGCCACCTCTCCACGGTGTCCAACCTGTCTGCGTCCCTGAAGTGAAAATTTAAGAAAATGGATCGATGAATTTTATTTTGTTTGATAGTCAGTTTCTTAGAAATCATAGATATCTAAAGAACAAAAAGGCCCACATGCAGTATACATCTTTCTGTAAGGCAGGTATGAGAAACCCGTTTTTATACTGTGGGCCACAACAGCCCGCTTTGATTTAATTTATATAGCACCAAATCACAACCGTCACTCCCATTCTGTCGGTATAAGGAGGTTTAACTGCACATTTAATTATTTGAAGATATCATGGTATAAGTATATATCTGTCAGCATGACTTGGGTTTAAGTTGTAGGAAATAAATGTGTAAGCTCACACTCAAAACCATGTGGTGGACAAGACTGGAGTCTTTCCGTGGCTAATTCTGGCCCCTGGGCCTTATGTTTGACACACCTACTGTAAAGGTGTTTGAGATGGTTAACTTAATCTACAGCAGTGTACGGGAGTGGCTGTACCTCAGGTGGTAGAGCAGGTCAGCTGCTAACCGGTTGGTGGTTCGATCCCAGGCTCCACCAGTCTGCATGCCAAATATCCTCGGGCAAGATACTAACCCCATGTTGCTCTCTGATGCATCCATCGGAGCGTGAATGTGTATGAATGTTAGATAGTAAGCACTTAACAATTCAGAAAAAGTGTTTGTGTGATTGGGTGAATGAATTAGTTGTATAAAGCGCTTTGAGTGCTCAGAGTAGAAAAGCGCTATATAAGAACCGGTCCATATACGACGGAAAAAATACCATGGAGAAAAAGGAAGTGTACATTCAACAAAATTGCATTTATATACATTTTGGCCTGTTTTGTATTTCCGATGCTTTTTTTCCCCTTTTATTTATATAGTTCTGCTCCAAATATATAGTTTCCAAATGCAAAAACAAAAGTGAAAGATTATGCAGAAGAGAATCAGTCAAAATCAAATCAGTGGGTCTTCTAGTTACAAGCAGACCTGTCACGTTTTCATTTGTGGAATAGAAAGGCTGTGAGTGACATCCAGTGGCTTGTCGTAGACTCCAGCCTGTTGTAGAAGGACCCACCAATCAGCAGGAGGCGCTGTCACCATCCACATCTGTTCTTCTGCCGCTAACTTCCTCTCTTGGCTCCACTCTTTATCTTTTTCTGCTCGCTCGGGTTTTCTTTCTCTTCCGGTTGTCGTCTGTTCGTGTGGCAGGTATCTATTTTCCCCAACTCGGGGACTCTTAAAAAAATCTTCATCAATCTGAGTGTATTTCATATGTTTGCAAAGAAACAGACAGTGATTTAGATGAGGGGCTTTCTTAATGATGGATCCATGGCAGTATTGTTTAGATGGGATCCCAAATAAAGCCTGAAAATGACGTTCAAGGCGTGTTAACGCTCTGTGTAGCAGAGCTGTAGTTTCGCAGTAGCTTCCGACCACCAGGCAGTCTTTCTAAGCACAGCCCAGCCGCACAGTCATTTTTTAAAATTATTATTTATTTCATGTGTAGTTTTATATCATAATTCTGTTGCTACCCAGAATTTTTTCCGACGGACACAGCTGGTTGAAATGAATGAAGCATCGTTAGCCACCTGATGCTAATCCAATCCCAGTTAATACTGATGATAACTACAGATTACGGTCTGATGCGCATTTCTCCCTCATTTTCTCTACTTTTAGATTAACCAGCGTCGAAATGGCCAAGTCTAAGAACCACACAACCCACAACCAGTGTAAGTAACTGCTGAAGTAACTGTAAAGTCGTTTTACCGAGATGTGGTGCTGTTGCGTTAGCTTTGAGGTTTAGCTACTTGCCTGTAGTTAAATATTGCAAAGCTAGTTGCTTTGTATTAATTGTCGCTCCTTTTTATTTGAACAGCTCGGAAACACCACAGGAATGGCATCAAGAAGCCACGATCACAGCGATATGAATCTCTGAAGGGGGTGCGTACTGTTACAATTTTACATGTTTGTATCTTTGAAAAACAAAAAAACAAAACAGGTTTTGTGAACATGATCTGCAAGGCAAGCATGCAGCTCATGGTCAAATCCTCTGTAGTAAAGTGTGTTTTGTATAACTTTTGTAATGAAGTGAGTGGGTGTTATTGCCTTAAAATGTAATATGGAGTATTTCTAAATTTAAAACGTTGCATTGGCGCTTGCTTGCAGCAGCATTTACAGTTACAGCGTTTTCTGTCAGCCTTTTCCAGTGTGCTACTGTTACTAGTGACTTTCTAATTTGGAGAATGAATATTTTGAAAGAAAACGACAGCAATAGTATTGATAGCATTATATGCAGTGACATAAGTTCAATGTGTGGACAAAAGTAGCCCAGGCAGTGTTTTCCCTGACAATTTCCTGTGACATTATAAAATAGCTGTTTAACAACTGGTAACTCATCAGGTGTTGTACATCTGGTCAAGCTTTTTAAAGAGTAGTTTAAAGCCCTGTTTTTCCGAAATGTAATCACAATTGTAACTACTTACATCCATCATTTGTTCTTCCTAGAGTTGAGGTATTTATTTACATTTGGATCGCAGATCAGCAGCAGTTGGCGTAGCTTGATTTGATTCAATAGTGCTTTTGCATGAAGTAGCAAATACCAATCAAAAGGACCGAAACTGTGAAGCAAGCTTTTTTTCTATGTTTAGTTGGAATAGTTTTTTGCGTATTTAAGTACTGGACCCTTATTAATTAAAGTTATTAATTAATTAAAGTTATTAATTTATTTATTTTCAAGTTGTTGAAGTAATTCCCTTTGGTAACAAATCATCTCTGGAGCGTGACAAGTGGTTCATGCTCTAAGACAGGCCCTACCTAGTCTCCTTGAGGTTTTTCTTTAGCACTTTTGCCCAGTGCTTGCTCATAGGGTGTTTGTTGGGACAGTAGGGCCTTTACCTTGCAATATAAATTACCTTCAGGTGACTATTGTTCTGATTTTTGGAAATCCAAGTAAAACAAACATATTGAATTGAATTGTTGCAAGTATTAGCAACGTAAAGACACACCTTTGCTATAGCTGTGGGCTCGAATCATCAGAATGTGCATTCATCAATTATTTAGCTACCGCCCACCCAAGCTAATTTATTAATTCCTTAAAATGGTTGCATTCTGGATTGATGATTAATTCAGAGACCTGCTCCCAATCAGGCATAAACACAGTGACATGACAGGCAGGTTGGTTTGAAATTATATAGATAGGCCAGTTAATTGTCATATTTATTTACTTTTTTTTTTTTACTTTACATTAAAGAAATTGGATCACTCCTGAAAGACCTCCTGGTTATTATTATAATCTGGTTATTAAAGTGTGTGTGTGAATGTGCAGAGTAACAGAGAGGTCCTTGGTAATTTTGGATTGTTGGATTAGGTAAGGTTTAGGTTTATCAAAGTTTCATTTAGGTTAGCACTGTTTTAATACATCATACAAAGCTGCTAACATTACTCTGTCTGCCCAAAGCTCTCGCTGACCTGTTAAAATGAAATAATTATTTTTGCATTGTGTTATTAAAGTTTATTTTGCTTCGAAGAAAACTTTCTGAACTTTCAGTTCAGTGAACCTGCTAACTACTTGTTTACTTTGTTGCAGGTGGACCCCAAGTTCCTGAGGAATATGCGCTTTGCTAAGAAGCACAACAAGAAGGGCTTGAAGGCAGCACGGAAGGCCGCTATGGAGAAATAAGCAGCTAGCCCATCACCTCATGTCTGTCAGAGTCCATTTTGTGTTACCATCATCGAAATAAAGCTATGCTTTGTTAACACACCAACATCTGATTGTTCTTTATTGAGGTTCCTGCTTCTCTCTGGTTTTATAGAATAAATTATGTTATTGGTTATTAAGGGTTTATTTCTTTCTAATGTGTCTCTAGTTTGTTCATCGAAACTGAAAGTATGTAGAAAACTGGATAATGGTTGAGTTTGAAATATTGCAAAGATTGGGGGGGGATGGTTTTAATCAGGATAGATGAAGTTTGATTGCACAACCTCAATAGAAATAAGAACTTTCTCTAGATTTCTAAAATCACTAACAAGCTGTGACAGAAATATATTCTAATAAGGAAGGGAGTTGAATAAATCAAGTTGACTTCTAGCATCTTTTTCCCCTTTCCTTAATCCCGTGCAAAGATTTGAAACACCATGAATGGAAGTCATGAAAGTGTGATATTACCATGTGAACACAAAATCATTGCACAGGTGTTATCACATGGGTAATAACTAAAGCAATTCAACACCAGGAAGTGAAGTGATGGACCTCCTTGCTGCCAGAAAAGCTTCACCTGTCTTGACAATGATATTTACTCATTTTGTGTTTTGATGATGTTGTCAGTCTTTAACATATGGCTGCCCACTGCTTCACTGAGTGAATGGGTTAAATGCAGAGAGGAATTTCCCCACGGGGATCAATAAAGTACACTTTCTTCTTCTTTCTTTCTTTCTTTTCTTTCATATTAGACCCAAACCGCCCATACAGTGGGGCTGAGATCTGATGACTTATAGCATTTTCAAATCTTTTGTGCCCTATCCATGGCAGAGAATTGTTATTCCACAAAAAAACCTGTAGAGGTGGAGTCAGCTAGAGCAAATACCCCCCCCCCCCCCCCCCCCCCAAAAAAAAAAAAAAAAAAAAAATGCATAGAGGCTGAACATATAGTGTATAGTGTTTGTATCTTAGGAAGTAAGTTTACTGAAAATATAGGGTAGTCAAAATGTTTAAGTTTTTTTTAATTGGAAAAAAAAAAGTTTAAAACTTGTGGTCGATTTTTAAACCTTTAGTAGATGGCATATAGTCATAGGAATGAACAGAATAAAATATAAAAAGAAAGAACCAAAGTGGGAACAAAATATAATTTAGTCGTAGTAAAAGTTAGTTAGTAAAACAAGTAGATTAATAGTGTTTTTTAAAAACACGAATTTCGTTATTTAAAAAACAAATCACTGAATTTGAAGATAAGATTAGGAGATGTTTTTGTGGAGTTTTGTTTTTGTTTTGTTGTTCTTGTCTATGTAATTTAGCGTTTTATTTTTATTTTCATGCAACAACGTTGTTTGCCGTCCATTAGTCGTCACTTCCGCTCACGCTCTGACTCCAGCTTGCATCATTTCTCGTGTCTTGTCAGCCGGGTTCGGACAGCATGTGAGTACCTGCATTCAAACTTAGTAATGACCTTAATATGAAGGTTTGGTCGCAGCAACACTGCGCTGTACGGCTGTCAGTGTGAGTGAGCGACTGAACGTAATTTTTAATAAACTTTGCGTTTCCTTCAGCTACAAGCTAACTAACTGAAGCGCCGACTTACTAGCTTAACCTTCCAGCTAACAACAAGGAGGCGTCATTTCTCGGATGCGAACTGACTGCTGTGGAAAATTGATTTATCAGATTTAATGTCGGAGGTAGAAATAACATATATCTAGGTTTGACTTCAGGGTTAAACATGATTCCTAAAAAAAAGGGACAGCATGTTTTGCTAAGAAAGTATTGAGCTCTGACAGGTTTTTGGCACATCAAAGAATGAGAGACAGAGTTATTATAATTTTTTAGGTTTTGCATTTAGTTTAAAAATTGGTTTTGCCAGTTTCAGGTTATTGTTTGAAAATGTGCTCGGTTTTAGTCCTTTTAGTTAGGGAAGTCAGTACAGTGTTACAATAAAATACAGAAGTCTGTGAGAGAAGTTAACTCACAGTGTTGCATACCTCCAAAGTCTCAATAAACATGACTCATCAGGCAAATTGTGATTATTATTATTATTATTTTTTTTACTAATCTAACAAATACTAAAACTACTGTAGTTTTGTGTTATTATTTTTGTTAACAATTTTTTTTCTCATGCAGCTTTAGATTTTAGTTTTATTTTTAGTTAAGAACCTTTATCAGAGGAGCGTGAAAGGCATTCATTTAGAAAATATGCTTACAGGTAGTTTCGTTAGGCGTTGGCTCTGTTTAGTTATTTGATCAGAAACTTTTGCGTAGTGGAGTCTAAAAGTTTTTACCTTGAAAGTGAGATTTAATTATTCACTTTTATAAAATAGGCATAACTAGGGATATTTTAATAGGTGATCCTTTATAGTTCTAGTTTGTTAATGCATTAAAAAAAAATTGTGCATGTGATGATCTTGGCAGGAAGTACAAACTATAATTCCTGTTCTGTGAGTGTAACATTTGAGTTTTGTTTGTCCTCACAGACGCAATGGTGGAGCGAGTTCCTGAAAACATTAACTTTCCCTCTGAAGAGGAGAAGATTATAAACTTTTGGAATGAAAAGGACTGCTTCCAGGAATGCCTCAAACAGTCCAAGAACAGACCCAGGTAAATCCAGTTGCAAATTTCCATGTTCGTCTTGTATCTGTATGGGTTTTCTCTAGGTGCTCCCATTTCCTAACGAACAAAACATATTTACACACAAGCTGTGAATAACCTAAGATAATACTGAAATTTGGTTGAAGTGTGTTTAGATTAAGTTAGCTTTTTGCTTGGAATGTGTTGGTTCGGACACTCTCCAGTATAAACGTCTAAAAATCCACCATTTATTATAACTTATTGTAAAACACTTACGAACAGTTCTTTTAAATGTAATAGTCATAGTATAGTCAATATATGACTTACAGCTGCTAACAATCTGTATCTGAGCAGACATAATTTTGTTGTATCGCTTTAATGCTGGGTGTTTTATAAGGATTGGTTTTAAGCGTTCTGGCAGCTGGTAACAGCCAGAGAAAATAGTTGTATTTCCTGATTGTCCAGTTTTATTTCTTACCAGTGTCTGAGTCATGTGAGGTCCATTGGAAAAAACAAGGTAGCTATGAAAAGTGTGTATGGTGTATGGTAGTATAATATCAGAAAGCACAAATACTGTGTTATCATTGCGTCACAGCTATGATGTTCTAGATTCAAACCTGATTATCAGCTGGGCCTTTTCTGTTAGACATTTGCATATTCTTCTTGTATCTGTATGTTTGGGGGTTTTTTTTGTTTGTTTGTTTTTGGAGTCAGCTCCAGCCCCTCATTGACCTTGACTGGATAAGTGGTTAAGAAAATAACCTGTTGTTTACCTCAGGTTAAAACTTGGCTCTCAAAAAAAGTGTAATGAAAGTAAAAGTGAAAGTAAAGTGTTACACTTTCCATTATTCTTTCATAGCTTAGGATCATATCTGTGTTATTTTCATATTCATTCTTTAAATTTGACTTGCAGATCAAATCAGGAAGCTTTTCTCAATCTACACTCTTAACTAAAGTTAAAACATTTATTTTCATCAGCAACTGTGAGAAGGTTATTTATGCTTTAATTACATGGAGACTGGATTACTGTAATTCATTATATATTGAATTGAGCAAAAACACTAATATCACAGTTGTTATTACTGGTGTGTCAAAGTGCAGCTCCTAGACTCCTGACTGGTACCTGGAAGGATGATCATATTTTGCCTGTTTTTAAATCGTTACACTGGCTTTTTGTGAAAATATTATTACTCATATATAAGTGATTGTAAGAAAATGAACCAGGTTATTACCCATGTCGTTCACTTAGATATCTCACTCAGATATCCTGTGTCCCACATTGCTCACTCTAGCGATAAGCAGATTTTAGTAATTACAAATTCCTTATTGTCTCATATTCCTGACCGGAGATTGTCTCATACAGCCCAAGTCTAAAACTCTGGAATTGGGTCATCTACCTACTAATAGTATTTAAATACCAGCTGAAATCATACCTCTTTTTAATAGCTTTCTCAGATTCTGACTTACAGTGTCATTCTCCCTAATGTGTCTCTCTTATTATTTTATGATTTATTATTCTCTAAATATTAAAACTTTGTGCCTTTTCATTTGATTATTTTTATTGGTCTTAAATGATTTGTTTTTCTTTTAAGTATTGATAGATTTATTTGCTGTGTGCTCTATAAATAAATGTATAGCATGTTGCGAGTTTGTTTTACCAGTTAACAAAAATGCTGTTCCACATAGAAGTATTCAAGATTTGCATTTGCTACCTATCTCTCAAACCAGGTACACCTTCTACGATGGACCTCCCTTTGCCACTGGTCTACCCCACTATGGTCACATCTTAGCTGGTACCATCAAGGACATTGTTACTCGCTTTTACCACCAGAGTGGCTTCTATGTGGACCGGCGCTTTGGATGGGACTGTCATGGCCTACCTGTGGTAAGAATTTGCCATAGCTGTCTTTTTAATGTTTCAATTCAATGTTACAATGTGGTCCATTAATATTTAGTATTTGTCAAATCCTGTGTGTTTTATGTAGGAGTATGAGATTGATAAGACTTTGGGGATCAAAGGACCGGAAGATGTGGCCAAAATGGGCATTGCTGAGTACAACAAGCAATGCCGAAGCATTGTAATGAGATACTCCAACGAGTGGGAGGTGAGTCCAGTGTATCTCACTAAGAGCAAAACACAGTTTACACTAAATAGTTGGGCTAGGTTCATGTTGAATGTTGTGGTGAATTCCTTGGCACTTGTAAGCCTGCATAACGAGTGACCTTCTAAAGTAGTTGTAAATATGTGTTACCTCTAAATTCATATCATAAAAATCTATAACAAATCGCCATGCATATATTTACCATGGTAATTTGTTCTTTTCATTTTCACGTGCGTTTGTAATTGTATCTAGGCTTCAGTAAAGCGAATGGGACGATGGATTGACTTCCAAAATGACTACAAGACCCTTTACCCATGGTTCATGGAGACTGTCTGGTATGTATGTAAAAAGGGGAAAAAATGCACGTTTTTATAAAGACTTGTTTTGACTGCAGCAATTGCAAAAACATGGTGTGGGGCTATGGAAGGGTGCTTTTGGATTGGCAATGTGGAAATTTCTGAACACAAATGCAGCCAGTTTATTTCAACAATGAGCAGCAGAATCTACCAAGAGCAGTGCAAATCAATGAAATGCACCTGAAAGAGAATCTGTATAGTCATGGGGACTAAGTAGGGTCTCTGAGGTTTTGGGTAGCTGTTATCTGGCTAAATCTGACAGCTCAGGCAGAACGCAGGATTTATCCTGAGAGGGGGTGCTTTGTCATTAAATAAGACCGACACGCATGATGTGTGTCAGACACACAAACTATTACTTCATGTTAGGTCCTCACTATTCGGGCATTAAGTTGCAAATATATGCTGTACTCCTGAGTTTTTGGTTTCTTTTTCTCTGCATGCTTTGTGACAGTGCAGTTGTTTGTTTTAGCCAACCGAAGTAATCAAACTGATCTGGTTGCACCAGCTTCTGCAAAATCCCAAAATACATTCAGTGAGACTTGACCTTTATGTTGTAGAATTTAAACAATTGCCTGTTGTGTTCTATGTCAGTGTGATCCCACACCAATTCAGTAATGTTGTCTGATATGGTAAATGGATACTTATTATAGTGCTTTTCTACTCCAGTTGAACACTCAAAATATTTTGTTTTTCCATTCTATGTTCTGATTTTTTTTTCTATCCATCTATGCTTTTACTACGTGGGCAGTATGTTTGGGATCATTGTAATGAATGAAAATGAAGCTGTTGCCAATCACATGCTTTACTGGTGGTATTGCATGGTGGTGTGACAGTACTTTGCAGCCTTCATAGTTCAATCAATTTCGACAAGCTCTTCAATGCCACTGGCTGAAATGCAACCCCAAACCATGGCAGAACCTCCACGTGTCTTACAAATCACTGTAGACACTCACTGTTGTACCTGTCTCCTGACCTCCTCCATACATATTGATGAGGAGAAATCTCCAGTTTGGATTCTTCACTCAGTCAGACCTGCTGTCACTGATTTTCAGTCCAGTTCTTGTGCAATTTGGCATACCCCAGGCTTTTCTCTATGTTTCCCTTCCTTAAGAGTAGATTCTTGACAGCTATCCTTCCACTGAGAGCATTTCTGATGAAGCTTCAGTGAAAAGCAGATAGAGGGACAGATGCATCTCTCAGGTTTTCCATAAAATTTTAAGGACACACTTTACAGCATGCTGAGATACACGATTTTTCATCTAAAATTTGCTCTTTCTCAAAGAATCTGAAAGAATTGGTTCTCCTCTAAGTTTGACATAACATAACATTGACAATAACAGACAACTTGCAGGTGTAAGAAACTACGACTAAAAGGCTTTTTGTCAATTTTTAACCAACAAATTATTGAGTTGACCTTGAATACCTTGGTGGATACAATACATAATTTAACAAGTAACTTTACCCCACTCTACACCCCTACAAAGTTTTATCAGAATTCATTCAAAACCTTTTAAGCTTTTGTGTTTAAAGACAAAAGTGCATGCAAACACTATGAGGTGTGGCTCAAGAGATTTGCACGCTATTGAAAATGAAAGTTATTTATGGATATAGAGCCCTCTGCATGTACACTGCAAAAACTCAAAATCTTACCAAGTATATTTGTCTTATTTCTAGTCAAAATATCTCATTACACTTAAAATAAGACAAAATCAGCTACAAAGCAACATTCCAGTAAGCTATATGAACTTGTTTCAAGACAGTGAATCTTGTAACTAGAGAAAAACTAAATAATTTTCACTTGTTTCATTGGCAGATTTCTTTTCACTTATTTCAAGTCAAAATATCTTGTATTAAGTGAAAAAAGCAACATGTTTAGCTTGTGTTAGTCAGTTGTTTTCTTCCTTCAGATGCTCAATGTCAAGATTTCCTCTGTAACATTTAAATAGCCATGTTGAGGGCAGGAAATATGCTCTGTTCTACACATTTAGGTTTGTGAACAGTCAAAACAACATTGTGTTCACATAACATTGTGCACAGCTTTTGTAGTTTATTGCATATTAAGATAAATGTAGAAGAGTGCAGGTCCCAGCTTTATGTCTTTGTATGCAGTGCTTGTGCACTGTTATATATTGTAATACTTGCATCAGAATTCACTCTCTGGTGATAATAGATGATGCATTTGATGCAAAATATATCTATGGATTCCCTGTGAGAAGTGAGGATGAGCATCCCTTTGCACTCATATTGGTTATTAATTAAAGGCTTTAGCAGGAAAATAAGTTTTGAAATTCATCAGTAATACAGCCTGTGGGAGAATATAAAATGGTCTTTAACTTAACCTTCTCTCATTTCTTCTCACCACTGGCCCATGACCTGACTCTTTTCATAAATGCTCTGTCATATTTGATGAATGCTATGTGGGAAATCAGTCTGAACGATTTTTAACTGTTACCAGAGAGATAAAGCTAACAATTTTATGTATTCATATGTGAAACTGTTGCAATTTAACTTACTAGACACAGAATCTTTGAAACTTGTTGCGTTTTGTGGAGTTGATGTTTTCTTCTTTGTTTTAAAATGTTTGTTTTCTTTCTCTCAGGTGGGTTTTTAAACAGCTGTATGACAAGGGTCTGGTGTACCGAGGTGTCAAAGTTATGCCTTTCTCCACTGCCTGCAACACCCCCTTGTCCAACTTTGAGGCCAATCAGAACTACAAGGTTGGCACAGAACATTACCTCTTTACATATTTGCTGGTGTAATGTAACATGGCTATTGTTGCCTCTATTGTAAGTGCAGGTACTGTACTTCTTAAAACAAAGTTAACCTTGTTTCTATGCTTAATGCTTGTCTCCAGGATGTTCAGGACCCCTCGGTGATTGTCAACTTCCCACTGGTTGAGAATGAGGATGTTGCTTTGATTGCCTGGACAACCACACCATGGACACTGCCGAGCAACCTGGCCCTGTGTGTGAACCCAGAATTACTTTATGTCAAGGTCAAAGGTGAGCAAAGAACATAGCACACGTCGTGTGCTGCAAACAGGTACGCTACAAGGGTTGCTGTTTCTTCAAGTCATTGCAGTTATGCACCTCGTTTCTTACAATCAGTGGTTTTACACTTTTTTTAACTCAGCCAATTACTAAATGCTACAGTAAAGAGGAGCAGGTCATGGAGAGATATGAAGAAAATGAGAGAAAATATTATGACAAAAAGCAACACTGTAACAGTAAAAATGTAAACGAGGAATGCAGCAGAAAATAGTTAATCTTGTAAATTGGTAGATCAGTATATTTATTTTACCACTTAATGCATACTTGGTATTATCATTTATTGATAACATGACATATGTGCTGTTAATGATTGATACAGTTGAGTATAAGTGAAAGTGCATTCAAAAATGATTCTGTTTTATGGTGAAGGAGTGAGCGATTTCTCCCTGTGATGAATGCCAATAGATGTTAGTTGCTTTATCAGCAATTTAGCCTAAAACAGACTTGGCTAAGGAGAATTAAGAGTCTAAAGAACAAATGTATTCATTTTTTGTATCGTCTACTGTAGTGTTTCCCAAACTTTGGGAGCCACGGCACATATTTCACAGTAGAGAAATCACATGGCAAACAAAAATGTCACCAAAAGCATATTGATGATTTTTCTCCATGCACCAGGCATAGCGGTTTGTCCCCAGTATACCTTTTTTTGCTTTCTTCTGACCACTACTCTTGCTAGGGCCTTCATCTGGGTTGAAATTTTCTCCAGGACCCAGGTCAGATTGACTACTTTTTCTTTTCAAATATTTATTTATTGCTATTATGCTCAGTGTTATCTCACTTGCAGCATGTCCTCTTCTGTTTACTGGCAGTTGGCAACCTATTTAATTGGAACAACACGTTGTACTGCCCTCTAGCGGAAGAGAATGTAATTGTTCTGCCCATTACTCACGCAGGTCGCTTAGAGTACCAGTCAGGTGAAACCACATAATCTTCCACGGTACACCTGATCATTTCTTGCGGGACAGTGGTTGGGAAACACTGATCTACTGAATGCATATAAATTCCAGTTTCACTGTGACACATTTAGTTTATGGAACTGTCAACTACACAGTCTCATTTTGTGACATTAGCAGTATACGGCATAGCAATTTCAGCATATGTAACCTTCAGCTGAAAATTTCTCTCACTCTTATCATATCGCCATGATAGAATCATGGAACATGGTGATTAAAGGCAGCTAAGGCCAGCTGTGTTTAGTGAAGTTGTTTCGTAATCTAGCCAGGTTAAATAAAGAAAACAAATAACAGCCACCTTTGTGCTGCTGAAAACTCTAGCTTCAGGCTCGACATACCGCTCTAACCCATTAATCTTCCTTTGCAGTGCACCACTCAGGACAACTAGTTTTGTTAAATGATAGTGCTTAAATGCTGATGCCTGAGGCAAAACTTTTCTGACTGAAAATCTTGTTTCCCTTGTGGCTTTAGTGTTTTGGACCACAGTATCAGCTGATAGATGTTTGTTTTCTTTTAATTCAGAAAGAACAAACAAGAACAAATTAGCTGAAGAGGAGTGCTGCCTTTGCAAATTGCACCCGTAGGAAATAATGGACCCGTAATGTGTTGGTGTGACTGGAACTTTGTTTTTATCTTCAAACAAAACACACAGGCAGTAACTTGCATGAACATCAGTTATGATCATGCAGGATTTATCCTTAAGTGAAAATACAATCACCCACCTAAATTGCTCCTTTCAGGTTTAAACAACAGAAGCTTACATAAGAGTGTTTGTGCTAATGGCCAACATGCATTAAAGTAAAGGCATTAAAGTATTTTTGCAATTTTAAGCAATAACTTTTAAACAGAAAACTTTCTCTATAGTCTGCAAAAAAAGAGAGTAAAGCTAGACTACAATTTAATATATTACAGATGTTTTGTTTACTATAGTTAAAAGACACATTTTTAACAACCTTAATCCAGTTTTTATTCTGCTGAACAACAATACTGTACACAAACCCATTTTCCAGTTTCTTAATGAAAACTAATGCAGAAGTCTAATTCAACATTCTTACAATAAATCCTGCTTTCTTGAAGGTCACAGGGGTTGATGGAAGTTTCAGAAAAAGTGTTTGTTTTTGTTTGTCATGATTTAGTTTGCGGTGCTGTTATTTTGTTCAGTCCATTCATTTTAATTAATTGCATGGCTGTTGTATAAAGAGCTACACCAATGAAAGCTAGTTGATGAAACAAAGTAGGCATTTTTTCCCAATTTTTTAAATGCAAAAATACAAAACTTTTGCAATGATTAGAGGGTTAATTAATTATATTTATATAGCCATATATAAATCATTTTACAGCAACATGTTAACATGAAATGCAAATGTATAACTAATAACCTCTGGAAAAAAGAAATCAGCTATTGTTTATTTATGGCATTAACACTTGTTTTTCCTATTTTAATGTATCAAGATGTGTTTTTTGGCTTTAGCTGGTAGGGGTGCGTGTGTGCGAGAGACATTGTGTAGCTCAAACCTGAAAATGTGGCTGAATCTCAAATCAGGCCACTCAAAAAAAGCCTTGTCCTTGTTCAAATATAAAAAAACGATACTCAAGAGAGGTGGCTACTGTTTTTCTGTTACCCTCCTGCTGTAGGTTTTGGTTCCCTATGAGAGAAACTGGTGGGTTTTTAAAAGGATGACCTAGATTCCTTTTACTTTGGCGTAGCGCAGATGATACTGTAGGGGGCAGTGTTGAAGCACAGTCTGTTATCATTACTGCACCGCCTGTGCTGCATGGGAGACCGCCTTGGAATACCAATGAATGTGGTCTTTTTTTTTTATCAGCTCAGTCTCTTTTTATCTCTCCTTGTTCTCTCACTCGATCTTCATCCCAGTTCTTCCTACTCTTTTCTTATCGCTTTCTTTGCTTTCAAATCCACCTGTTTTCGTCCTTCCTTGTGCTTATTCCCTCTCAGTCCGTCTCTTTTAACGTCTGCCTGTTTCCCTCGCTGCTTTTGTCGCTGTTTGAGTTGGGGGCTGTCAGCAGGTCTGAACTGTGCAGTCATTTGTCACACGACTGAGGGGAAGAAACATCTTTTATTGATGCTGCCCTCTTGTCGCTCTTTTTTGTGTCTCAATGTCTCAGGCCATTTGGTTTTTGCCCTCTTCACAAGTGTCATCTTTGCTGTTACTGGGGACTCGTCTTTTTATGTTTCTTACAATCTGTTTTTGGCTGTATGTAGAAGAAGGTTCAGTTCTCCCCCCTCAGTGACGGCTGTATGACAGCTATCATTATTATTATGATGATGATAATGGACCCTATCAGAAACAAGATGTTACATCACTGTTACTATTATTATTCACAAATCGACCTTCAGACATGAATACAGCACAGCTATGAGACGAATAGATCTGAGCCATGTTGGATGAGTTGCTATTTATCATCACCTGAAATTCAGGTCAATAAAGATAAATCCTGCTGCTGTGGCTATTTACATGACAGACTTTGAAAAATCACCAGGATACCCCCCACGCATCACATCATAGAAATCTGCCTTGTCATTCCCCTTTTATTATACATACTGCGAGATTTCAAAACTATATGGAAAAAGGGGAAAATGCAACAGGGACCTGGTTTCATTTTTAGCTATTTATACTATGAGATTGAGCAACTGGAGGACCAGGTTCACTGTCGTATCTTTTTATTATTCATTTATTTTTTCCCCCAGTTCTATTTATCTAATTTATGGGTCTGCTCTGGACTTGCTAAATGTTCAAAGATGGTGTGATGAAGAGCTGAAAACAGCCACGTTTTCATCACAAAAAAAGGAGGGAATGAGTAATGATGGAAAAAAATAAATAACTAGCTGTTGCACACAGTCAAGCGTAAGTTCTTATATCTGTTTATACATACGTACTTATGTACATTTATTATGAATTTTAGCCAAAATTAAAGATTAAGAGGTTTAAGATTAAGCGATCACAGTGTGGAACAGTCAAAAGGCCCCGAGCTGGTGACTGGTGAGGCAGATCGCTGTAATAAGGTCTCAACAGGTCCGTTAAACATACAGGAGCCTGGCCGTGTAGGGCTTTATATGTAATTAAAAAACATTTTTTAAGTGCATTTCTGCATTTCCTGTTTTCCTTTTGGATGCTAATGAAAAAAAGCAAGAACAGAGGTGATGTGTGGCCATCGGCTAATTTGTTAGCAACCTAGCTGCTGTGTTCTGGACTATTGAGAGGACTGAGCAATGAAAGTAAAAAGTCTGTTGCCATAATCTAGTGTGAAAAAATGTAATTGTCTATTATGTGTGTATTAATTCGAAGTTATAGGAGTACATCCCCAATGCTCTAAATGACTGTTAAGTAAAAAATAAAGATGTTTATGTTAATAGTGTTATTACAAGTGAAGAAAATGCACTAGTTACATCCTCAGAAATCTTTGTTGCTGACCAGCAGTGCACGCCTAAAGATATGAAGTTTGCTGTTATAGGTTCTTTGCTTAATGAATGACCATTTGTGATCCATTTCAGATGTAGACAAACTAAAAATTTGTCAGTCAGCTGCCTGAATAACTGTTGAGTCATTGCAAATCTACATCGTTCTATCGCCTGACATTGAAAGTGTTTGTGGTTAAAGTGCGCCTACATTTAACAGTAGCAAATTTATTGGTAAAAGGAGTCTTTGGTTAATGATTTATCTGGATTGATGCTCTCTACAGGTGTGATGGGGAAAAAAGCAAGAAAATTACAAAAAAAACCTAAAAACCAACGTGATTTTCTATTTTGTCTCTTAGATAATACCACACACAAGACCTACATCATGATGGAGGCAAGACTGGGGGCTCTGTTTAAGTCAGAGAGCGAGTACACTATCCTTGACAAGTGAGTACAAAGGCTATATAAGTGAAGAAAAAGATAAAAAGTTCAAAGGATTAAATTTTTAAAAATGTGCACACTTCAGTCTGTTGGCACCAAAGTGCAGCGGTCTGTTGCTGAGCTACTGGGGAAGTAATTTCCCTTAGGTGAATATACTGTACAATACAGTCCTACTTTATTAACAAGAAGTCAGCTAGCAACCAGAGCTGTGAATAAAGGGTACACAAAATACGAGCCAGCAGCTGCTGTTTCTTTTTGTTAGTAGCATTTCTAGATTTGTTCCCTGATTGCTGGCGTCATGACTTACGTTAGTTGCCTTAATTTGCTTTCCAAAATTAAAGCTGTTTCAGCTGACAAATGCTCCTGAAAAGCAATAAAGAGAAACAAACCGCGTTGTGTTATGTAGTTACTGAAGCATTTCTAGATTTTTATTTTTTGTTTTTAGTCTCAATTTAATTGGAAAAAGTTGAAGTGAAAGTCTAGATAGCAATACATGATTGTTTTGGAAATATAGTTGTTATTATATAATTATAGTTATTTATGTAATGTTAACATTTTGTACTTGAAACCCAGCTGCTGCCTTTTTCAACGAGTAAGAAACTTGTATTTAATGTTTCTTGTCAAAGGTTTTTTGTTGAGTTATGACTTTAAAATTTGTAACAGCCAGATTAGGAGAGGTTGTATTTTACCAGCTAAGTGTTGTTCTTTGCAGCAGAAAGGGGAACAATTCCAATTTCTCAGCTCACTGGATGAGTCTGGAGCACAGGGAAAGCACATAGCAGAAAAAAATAAAGCGTAGTGAGATGACGAAAACAAGTGAGTGAATAAAGACTACAGAATTTACTGAAACCTGATGGAGCAAATTTCTAGGCATGATTTATCCCCTCTCATCCTGTATATCAGATAACTGAACCGGTGATGTAAACAAGACAAAAAAAAAGTCCTTCCTCTTCTTCTTCCACAAGGACAAAACCCTTAAACACAGACGCCTTTATTTGAACTATGATTACAGAAACGGTGCATCGGGACTGTCTCAGCTGCCAATATGAACGCAGCCCTTAAATGGAGATCTCACAAAGATCCTGAGGCAATTTCTGTCCTTACCAAGTGAAATCACCTCCCTTTTTAAAAAGAAAAACATTTAACGTCTATCCTTTACTGTGAGATAAGTTATAAAGATTGTATCGTAAAGATGATTTGTCTGAATTTTTTGGTGTGAGTCTGAGAGGTGAAATTCAAGGCTAAGAACGTCCTCAAATTACTCTCCGCTGCTTCTAAGGCTTAAACACCATTACATAAAGCTACTGCTCACAGTTCTAGCTCAAGGTGACTGAGATAAGTCCATCAACATGTTGTTCTGCTCCTTTCTTCTCATTTATTTTGTGCGAGCTCAACAGTTGGAGGGACACTGTTTAGAAAGATTTTGGTGCGGAAAAACAAACTGGTGTCTGGATTTAAAAAGTGGAATCAATATGAGGAAACGTCTTTTGTCCTGTGAAGCTGTGATGGTACAGCGTTTCTGCTGGTTTGTGTCTGCAGTAATTATGAATTAAAGTTATTGTAGGAAGGTTTCAAGTGTTTTATTTGCTTTTTAGATTTCCTGGTAAGACACTGAAAGGGAAAAAATACAAGCCTCTTTTCCAGTACTTTGCAAAGGTTAGTACAGTTTTTCTTCCTGGTTGTTTCACAGTTATGTCTAATGTTTTTCAGAAACTAAACAGTATGCCTGTCTTTAATTAACACAGCACAGTGACACCTCTATTTACACCTAAATGCATCCATGAGTTTGTATTGTTGCTGTACTACTCACCCTGTCCTCACCCTTCATCTAATATCTTGTCATTTTTTAAATTCAGTGTTCAGAGAAAGGAGCTTTCCAGGTTTTGACAGATAACTATGTCAAAGAGGAAGAGGGCACAGGAGTGGTCCACCAGGCACCTTATTTTGGAGCTGTAAGTAGGATCTTTTCTAAAATCATGCAACTGTGACAACATGCAATGCTCATTACATAAGGGGGAGCTGCAAAAAGTAAAATTAAATGTTAAAGAAGTGTTGCTCTTGGTTTTGTAGTAATCATAAAAAGCAGAAAAATTAAAGGTTCAACTGATGAGTTACTTCATAGATTCTTGGGATGCTATTTTAAACAATTATCTTATGAGCATCAACATCTTATGTGGATTTATTGGGTGTTTTTATCTGATGTAGGATGCTGTGTTTCTTGCCTGATAATTTAAATTCTTTTAATTAAATGTATGCATTTAAGATGAGATGAAATGAGCACACACATTTTCAAATTCATTTCAAGTTGAGGTATATTGTTGTCGAGGAGTGTTTGTTTTGAGTGCTATGGTATCAGTGTATTGAGTCCCATGCAGTAGTGCTATCAGATGTATTGGGTCATTGCTAATAGGTTAGATGGCCTTGCCAAGGGTAGACAAGTGCCCCAGTGGCTATAGCCAGCTTGGAATACCAACCAACTGTCTTAGCTTTCTGTACAGCAATCTCTGAACTGTTAACAACACCCTTGTAGTTAGCATCTCATTTAAATTTGCATTTAATTTTTTAATTTACTTAGTTGTCACAATAATTTTGATTTTCAAAAAAAATGAAAAAGATCTTCTTCAGTTAATAATACCATATCAAAAACAAGCACATTAGCTCTGAAGTTGTACAGTAAAAGGGAAAGAACTGTCAATTTACGTTCTTCAAATTGTGTTGTATGACTAGATGTGAAATGACCATGTGACACATCTGTCTTGGGTTTTGACAGGGTGTTTGAATACAAATTACATCTGCAGCCGGACAGTGCTCAGATCTTTCATGCATAGCTGTCACATACCAGCAGTGCTTGTTTCAACACTGCAAAAAAGTATCCAGCTCAACAAGGAATTTAATATGGAGTCATAACATATCTTTACACTGTCGAAACTGGGTTCACTTTTGGTTGCACCTATATGCAGTAATGGAATTGTAAAATGAGCTTAAGATGAAATGATCAACATTAAGATTGTGTACTCTAATTTATTTCATTTACATTCTCATTACATGTGACTTTGTTATAAGTGGATATTTGTGACACACAGAGAGAGATTAGATGGATGGATGGAAGCATAGATAGATGGATACTTTAGATGATCCCACAAGGGAAATTATTTTGTTACAGCAGCAGGATAAATAACAAAAACAGTACAGTCTACAATAAATAAATAACAGAGTTAACTTAAAAGTGCCACAGGCACTGCATAAGGGCCTTATACTAGGCAATGCAAAAGTTTATATATACAGCGAAAAAAAACAAAAGTAAAACTGTAGTTGACATTGTGCAAGAGGGTAGTGCAAATTGTATTTGTAAAATAATAAATAATATGTATACTATAAATCTAAGAAAAACAGCCGTGAAAAGGTATAATACAGAAGACTGTATTGATAATAAAGATGCCAGACAAACCCATCTCTAAACTGTAATATGATCTCTCTGTAGGATGATTATAGGGTGTGCACTGAATACAACATCATCCAGAAGGACCAGGCTCCTATCTGCCCTGTGGACGCCTCGGGCTGCTTCACTTCAGAGGTCACTGACTTTGTGGGACAGTATGTCAAAGTGAGTGACACTTCATGCATTTACATGCAGATTAGGTTAGCAAACATTGCATGTATTCTACCCACAATAGGAGCCGCTGATATGATACACATGATAAATATTTAAACATTATTGATAGCTGGATTAATTCAGTGTTTCATTTTCTGCCTTATCAGTTCACACTCCTCAACTGTTCTCCATTTCCTCCATTTGTATCTTGGAAATGCATCTTTTCTTAATAGATTTTCTCTTTCTAAAAGATTTCATGATATGTGCCAAATTTCTGTTGTTAGTCCTCTTTAGAAATATGCTTTAGATATATTCTCTTTAGCTATACTTGCAATAAAATGTTTTACCTTTAACTAATTCTTAACTCAAACTGTCTAAATGTGAAGTTGAGGGAATCTGTGTCAGAGCAGTCTTCTGGAAAAACTTGCTGCCAAAGCACATTGTCATTTACCAGCGCACTGGATAGCCTCTTCAAGTCTGTCACACCCAACTAGAGTCCTAAGAGAATAATGAGTTAAAAAGAGCATTCATATATGATCTCATCACTATTTCACATCCTGGTGCAAAGGCCAGGGAGTGACCTGCCTGGCCACTAACAATACAGCGTTAGCTAATAAAGAGTGTGCAGCCACAGTTCTCCGAAAGTCAGTCATAATCCACTTTTGAAATGTGTTAAAGTGTAGCGTGAGTTTCAAGGGTGTCTGAGACATTCTTTATTACTGCATAAAAACTCAGAGACAGTCTAGGGGACTGTCAGTCGCAATATTTGCTACACAAGAAGCCAAAAGAGCAGCCACTCTTCTGTAAATTGAAAAACAAAGCTGGTATCTTACACAACATGAGAGCTGCATCTTACAGCCAGAAAAGTCTGCAAGTTAGCAGTGCCAGCAGAGCGAGAGTTCAAAGTCCGTCACCTTCCCGGTGCCGTGGAGCTTCTTATGACAGCCGGGGACGCTCGGGTTATCATGGAACTGCCATCGAGGTGGGCACAGAGATACATCAGCACCATGCCAATGAGAAAGAGGAAATGCAGGAACTCAATGTCAAGTTCGCAGGATACATTCAGAAAGTTCAGGCACTCGAACAGAGAAATGCTTCTCTTCAAGCTGAGCTAACTGCCCTGCAGAGCCGCTATAAGGGAGGCCCCACGGGCATCGGAGAAGAATACGAGCTCAAATTTAAAGAGGTGCGAGAGCTAATTGAGGTCCTGACTAATGAGAAGGGAGCAGCTGATATTGAACGTGGCTACATCGAAGAAGAAGTAGAAGTTTGGAGACTTAAGCTGGAGGAGGAGCTGGCACTTAAAGAAGAAGCAGAAATGATTCTGAAGGAGTTTCATCAAGATGTTGACAATGCCACGCTGCAGAAGGCTGAGCTGGAGAAGCGCATAGAACAACTGGTGGCCGAAATAGAGTTTCTCAAGAAGCTGCATGATGAAGAAGTGGCTGACCTCATGAAGCAGATTGAGGACTCAAAAATTAGTGCTGAGATGGATGGCGATCGCCCTGATCTGGCTGCTTATTTGCGTAACATGCGTGCAGAGATAGAAGCTGTTGCTGCTCGCAATGTCCAAGAAGCAGAGAAGTGGTACAAGACCAAGTTTGACAATCTCAAGGACCATGCTGGCAAACATGAAGAACAGATGAAAACCATGAAAGAGGAGATCACCACCTTCCACAACCAGGTGACAGATCTTCAGAATCAGATTGATGGTCTGAGGGCTCGCAATGCCGCCCTGGAGCAGCAGCTGGAGGACATGGAGATCTCCCACATGGATAAGGTGGGGAACCTAGACAGCGTCATCGCTCAGTTGGAGTCTCAGCTCTGTGATACCAAACTGGAGATGACCAAGTATCTCCAAGACTACCAGGAACTGCTGCACATTAAGCTCAAGCTGGATGCAGAGATTGCAACCTACAGGAAGCTGCTGGAAGGAGAAGAGGAGAGGCTGGGAATTCCCAAAGATGTCTAATTACATGGGAGAGGATCAGCGGCGAGTTTAAAGAATGGTCACAAAGAGGATCCGCAGAGTATCATGGAGTTTCAAGATCAGTTCACTCTATTTCTTACCCTTCTTCTTTCTGCAGGCTTTTTAAAAATGTGTTTTTCTGAGCACAGATGCCAACACTTCTCCTGACACTTTGCCTAGACATGACTCCGCTAATCAGGTGTTATAAATTTTGGGTACATATTTTTTGATATGAACTCTGCCTGCATCATATAAGGAAGAGTTTTGATCTATTCTTGTAATCTTATATGTATGCTTATGTAGTTTTGGATTTCCCCTAACAGTTTATTGAGATATAAGACCCAGCCCTTTCCTACTCCTTATTTGTCTGTGATCATATTCTCCTTATGTATTCTCAAAATGATCTTCATTCCTATTCATTGCCTTCCTATAACTCTTGAATGTTTGGGGGTTTTTTTTGGAGTCCTCATTTCTCCTCGTTGCTTTCCTTTGCTCATGCTTATGCAGTACCCCTGCTAAATTTATCTTCTGTCTTTTCCCAGAAAAGACAGTTGTACCTTCTCTGTTATCACTTCCCTTTGCTACAGTTTGTCACTTTCTGCCATCATTGTCTCTCTTTATGAAAGTTTTGGACCCGTCTGTCTTCTAGATGAAACACTCAACTCAAGCAAAGCAATATATAATCGTAGTATTGTGACTGATCTTTACAGCAACTCCAGTTAATTCTGAATGTTTTGACAAAACTGTTGACCATTCACACTAATGTTGACCAATTTAATAAAGATTTAAGTGTGTGCATACAAAATATTAGTAATGAATGTTCTTTAACATGTTGTCATTTCCTAATTTGTCTTTTCCTACAAATAATAAATTGAGTAGACAAACAAATGCCCATTTAATACATAGCAAACCTAATCCCTCACGCAATCTTTCCCTGATAAAATAGCATTCATAAAAAAAGGATAAATTGTTTTTCATAGCAATTCAAAAATATAAACACTACAAAGAGTGTTTCTGATTATTTGCCACATTCAAGTTCTTATCAAAGTCCTAATAGGAAGACTGAGTCTTTTTTTTAATGCATAATTTGCTTTTCTTCTTTTAGTGGATAGGTTTCACATGATTTTTGTTATTCAGAGCATAAAATTTGGTCTGTTTGTTTGGAGGTGTCAGGGCAGGGTCGGGTTAGGACCGTTATCTTGCACTTAAGAAAACCCAGATTTTTACTATGATTTACTACAAATTCAAACGATGCAGAAATAGATTTGGCTCATGTGGTGTTTCTTTAGAAATAATGTTCTCACAGTCCTCCTTCATCATTTATAGCAACCTCTCTATAAAGGTGATAAAATGCAGCATCTGACCAAGTCAAGCCCACTGAATTTGGATTCTTTTTGCTATTTTCTATTCTTCATTATCCTGTAAATAAACTGTAAATACTGTGGGTGTCACAACGGGACTAACTTTTATGCAAATCTAAACTTTCACCCTATATTATTTTCATCTGTGCAAACTGGGTTTGGTTGTGTAGCTGGGGTAAGTAAGATGCACAAACAGAAAATAAATGAGCGTTTTGGAACCTCAAATCAGATGCAGATTAATTACAAAGAAATCACAAGCATGTGAGTAATTTTATAACATTAAGTCTTATTTATGTTGAATTGGCCAGGTGGTGAAATTATTTCATTCTCTCAGTGCCAATTTTCCTGTGCACATCACAGGTGTATCTTCATGCTTTAATGAGCATGGGTCAGGACACAACAAAATTTATCCCTGGGTGAAAGAGGGGTGGGAGGCTGGCATGGGAACTCTCTGCAAAGAGGTCACGGCCACCTGCCAAGCACTTGCTGAAAAGTCGTATCTATGAGCATCTTGTGAATTGCACTTGGCTAGAGAGACATAAAATATGGGATGATAAGACCCCATATTAGACTGTTTGCCATAAACACTGAGCTCCATTTTTCATAGTTGTATGGGTAGACTGGCCTTGGTTGCAAAATTACCTTGGATTTTCTGCAAGAAAAGTCATACTCATATTGAAGTTTCCAGAGAATTCCTCTGATCAAGGTCTATTCACCAAGTATGAAAGGTATGGTAGCCCTGAAGTGTACTGAAAATCTTCTAAGAAATAAAATGTAAAAACTGAAAGTTGCTCAGTAAACATCCCATAATAACATGCTATTAGGATATGTGAAATATGTTAGGTAGAGACAGTTATTATTGATATAATACTATGGAGCATAATATAATGTAGCGCTGCAGATATCAGTTATTTCAGTAATAGAGTATTCAATCGATTATTTCTTCAATTTGTCGAGTAATTGGAGAAAAACGTATTTTTGTTTTCAAGTTACTCGATGAATTACTGCAGCCTTAATTGATAGAACTAAACTTTAAATTATTTCACTATTGTCCACTGTATGGTGACCTTGACAGTATAAAAAATGGACGCAACTGTCACCTGTCGGTTTGTGAAGTCCAGCTTCGAAGCTGCAGTCATCTTCTTGGTAGCAAACAGTAGATGTGAAGAGGAGGGGAAGAGACTGAAACTGCATGCTCAGTGCATCTCCATTAGCCAGTGAGTGGCTCTCATTAGCCAATGAATGCACAGCTTCATAACACAGATAATCCTCCAGTTTGCTGCCAGATATGACCAAGATTTACAAAATTGACTTAATTTTTTTATTCACTATAATCCAAAATGAGTGACTGAGCCCTTAAGGTCAAGAGGAAAGTGTTTACAGAGGCCAGGATAGACAGCTGTTTTCTCGTATACACGTATAGGACGAGAAGTTTTGCTGCAACCTCCCATCTGGTGGTCATAGATTGATACAAGGCTTTAAGGCTTTTCCACGGTGACATCATTTGTCTTGCCCAGAAGCTAAGTCTGTCTTTTATACTCTCTGTGGTCTGTAATAAGGACTCGATTTAATTCTGTCAATTTATACAGTGCATAAAATGACATTGTGCCACTTATTTTTTACTATTAAATGTTTAACAGTGCTGAGATATTGTATTTATGTAATATTTATTTATTGTGAAAAAAAAAGTGCTGCAGGTTTTTTTAAAAAGACGATATGACACAAATAGCGTACTTAAAAACACAAAACGTTCACTGCAGTTTTCATTCAACTAGATACAACTATTGCATGATCTGAAGTGTGTTTACTGTTAGATGCTTATTCATTAATTGATTAATTCATTTTTGTGCGTAGGTGCAAAGAGCAAACCTTACAGTGGATTTTATAAAAGTTAACTTTGAAATGAGCTGAAGAGCACTGGCAGATCTCCATGGATTTTTTAACTTCTCACCTTGCAGCCGTGATGTACAGATGTACTACTCCAGACTCTTTCAGTACGCTGTGACATGACAGTTGGCTGTAGTTTAAAGTGTAAATGCGCACATCTGTCCATGCCTAGCCAGCTGAAATCTTTGACCCTATATGACATTGACATGTGGCTCTTCAGCCCTATTCTGTGCTATAAAGCATTCTCTAAACAATGTCTCATGTTTGGTGGTTCTGTTACAGGATGCTGACAAAAATATCATCAAGTGGCTGAAGGAGAACAGTCGCCTCGTCAATGCCAGCTCCTACAAACATAATTACCCCTTCTGCTGGAGGTGAGACATGTACAGAATTCAAACTGAAAAGCTAATGTTACCTCCAGAATCCTTTTCTGTGTCACTCAAATTAACAGCTTAAATTTTTGCCTTTCACCACGGGGCTTTTAAAGCACCAGTTGAAGAAAAACTCAAACTTCTGGACACAGGAGTATTTTGTCACAGATGTTAAGCCTGACTCAATGAAATATTTTCTCTTTGAGTGCCATTGGCCTTATTTTGTTGTAGAATGTGTGAAGTTAAATGTTTAGTATGCAGGAAAGGGGTGTTCATACAGAGGCTTGAGTGTATTCACTGTAACATTGGCTTTGTTGTGCTCTGTGCAAGTCCAACATCACGTGCAAACCATCAGGCATATGTAGAAACACACAGCTGTCTGTGGGTTTTTGTTTTTTTGAATTGACTAAGGCTACGTTCACACTGCAGGCGAAAGCGCATCAAATCCGATTTTTTTTTTTTTAACCCTATGCGACCCATATCCGATCATGGTATGACAGTGTGAACGGCACAAATCCGATATTTTCAAATCCGAAAATATCAGACAAAAAAAAATCTGATTTGATCAAAAAATCGGAATTGAGCATTAAGACCTGCAGTGTGAACGTAGCCTTTGTGACTTTCTGACTTTGAGCAGCTGCCCTGCGACCTGAGCAAGATTAATTAACCTTTGCAAATATGAAGAGATATTTTCTCTAAGTCTTTAGAAGACACAAGTTTGTAGAGATCAAAGTAACTATTGGATGAACTATTCGCTGCCTAAAAGGTAAAACTTGTGCTTTGGTGGTTTTCTGAGCTAGAGGATGAGATCCATGTGGTATGTGCCATAACCTTTGAGCTATCAGGTCACCCAAAGAAATCCAATAATAAATACAGCAGATTATTGTAAAGAAAATGGATAACGAAATACCAAGTAAACCTGTATTTTACAGAAGATTTTTTTAAATATATATTTTTAAGTAATAATAATAATAATTTTAAAAATATTGATAAATTGTTTTTACATTTTATGGCTTGACAGTAAATATAAATAAGATCAATATATTATCTGTATTGTACAGGATCCTTTTGTTTGATTTAAGACCCTGAAACGGCTTTATGTCTCAACTTCAAAATAAAAATACACTTTCGAGTATAAGTAAAGTTTTCGTTTTAACCTTTGTGCGGTGTTTTGGTCTTTCATTTACAGTATTTACCAAAAGGAAAATTATGCGATTTATTTAATTTATACAGCACCAAAACACAACAACAGTCGCCTCAAGGCGCTTTATATTGTAAGGTAGACTCTACAATAATGCATACATGCATATGTTATTTGTTACTTTGTTCTTTTTTTTGTCCAAACACTGTCACTGTCAAGCACTCGCACAAGTACAAAAAATGAACACCACACAAGGTTAGTTTATGTGGTATGCCTCTTTGATCCTTTTTTTTTTCTTTCTTTTTTTTTTTTTTAAATCTGCTGTTGTTTTTTCAGATCTGACACACCACTCATCTACAAAGCCGTCCCCAGCTGGTTTGTCCGAGTGGAGCACATGGTGGAGAATCTACTGGACAACAATGGAAAATGCTATTGGTAACTTTTTTTCTGAAAAAATGATAACTGGCTTGGAGGCAGTGAAGTGGCAGCTGCGAGCATCTTGCCAAACAAGTGTTCTTAAAAACCATGCCAGACAGCAGATAGAGTCCCAAAACAATTACAGCCCTCCTCTGCACTACTAAATCAAGTTATTGGACTGTCTCTGCAGAGCAGCTATCACTGGGTATAGTAGTTTTGAATGGCAAAGAATTAGATTTTAAATAGAAGTTGTTTTGATTGTGGTTTTTTTCTATATCTGACATGGCGTTAAACTTTTTCTCAAGGAATTTTTAACAAGAGTCAACAGGGACTGGTGGTTTCTGTAAAACATTAGCATGATGCTAATTGCAGTGGCAGAACATGGAGAAAACGTAGGCATCAGCATGATGGCTTTGCTAAGTAGTATTACCCCTGGTGCTCCCAATGCTCTTTTCTGAGCCACAGTAGCTGCCTCCAGTAATGGGACTGTCAAACTGAGATGAATGACTAGCCGCTAGGAAGGTGAAGACGCCCAGACACACACATATAGAGAAGCTGAGACAAACGCACACACTACTTTAAAGGCTACGATCCTTATCTAAGAGGTACTAGTGTTGCAGGTTTTTTAGGAACATCTAGCTAAAGGTTATGTAAAGTAGAATAATCCTTGCTTTGACTACTCTAACGATTTATAAGTTATGGCCAAGATTCTAATAGAAACACCTGTGATTATAGTGTAAAACTATTCACCACACTACAAACTGCAGCCTCCAACTTTATCATATGTCTTGATCAACACGTGTTTAAACCGTTTCAAATATGTACTGAGCATGTTTAAAATGAGAACCCCAACAAAACTAGCATTTATTATAGATGAGCACAACTGAGATAATCGTAAGTGCTGAAGCTAGTGATTTAAAACAAAAAAATTGTTTATTATTTGCATGTTGTTATGTTACTCAGTTATGTCCTCAGAAAATAGTGAAGAATTTGTAAGCCAAGCCTCCATTTTTTAAAAAAATTTATTTATTTATTTGTTTTTTGTTTTTTTTTTTGCAAACATTGTCCCAAAAAGCAACTTAAACAAGCTCCTTATCAAAATGTTCATTTTCTGTCAAATTGTTTTAGCTCTGGAGTAAAAAGTAAAAAGTTAAAAGGTGTTTGAACGACATGCAACATTGACACTATCTTTAACTTGGCTGTGTTAGTGTGGCTGCATTCTTATGCAGATTTCTTATTAGGTTGATATTTTAAATGTGTTTTTATGTATAAATACATATTAAAAATATAAATAACCTTCTTATTTTTTTATTATTAGACTCCATTTTCAGACTCGAGTTCTTGTCCCATAAAGGCCGTCTGCCTGTCAGTCAGGGTTGCCAGCTCATCAGCTTCCTAATGAAAGTAAAGTCCTTGTAGAGTTCAATACATCTATATAAAGTTCATATTAGCTGATGAGAGGCTTAAAAAAACTTGAGAAAGCAAAGTTCTAAAGTGCTACTTAATGTATTCTCCAAGTGATTTGTTCATTTTATCTCAAATGGTGCAGCTCAGACAAAGGCTAAGTGTCTTTTCAGAGAGCTCGGTTTGAATTCTCCAGATGCCCGTCTGTCAGAATAAATGAAGGACTAAATTTTTGAATGCTCAAAGGGTGGCTGATTTCTTTTGAGGTTCAAGGTGCAGACAGCTCGGCCACTGACATGTGAATTTAGCACATTATTTCGTAATAGGTAATCAGCTTAGCCTGAAAAGACTTGGGTTAAATACATTAAGAATCAAGTATTATATTTCTAGTTCATTTTTTTTCTTTCTTTCTTGTCTGTGTTTTTTTTGTCTTTCATTTTTTCAGGTATTCTTTGAGTTCATTCATTCATGTGCTCACTGGCACACTTAATTCTTAGTATTTGTCTTTATTGAAAAAATTGATTGCAAAGAAGTCTAGTGTGCTACACTAAAAACCTTGCGATTGCTTTGCTTAATTGCTGGTTGCCACAGTTGCCCATAGTTTGCATGGAATACGACGACTTTACCGATTTCAAAGTAACTGCAAATGTATTTGCTGCTGGTGCATTGAACAACTTTTATTTAGGCCAACGTGCTCTGGTTTGTATCACACTTTTGTCAAATTTCAAAACAGCTCAAAGACTAAAGTCTGGAGAGTGTGGGGGGCTACCAACCTGTCTCTAGGCCTGTGTGACTGCGGCCTTCCAGTTTAATATTCCTGTTTGTTGATCCATGCATTTTCTTAGCTAGTTATCTAATGAGGATCAGAGGTCCAATAAAGCGTATCCTAGCTAAAGCTGAGTGATAGCCAGGGAACACCCTCAATAGCTCACTCGATCATTTTAATAGAACTTTGCACTATTTTGCATTTTTGTAAACGAGTCAAACCACCAGTTATCAGTATGCTTTTACATAGCTTTGAACTGATTAGTTGAGCCTTGTCCCTCTGTCTTATTTAACAACCCCCCCCCCCTTTTTTTTTTTTTTCCTAATAAGTCTTCTGTGTGTCTCGAGCACAAGATGGGACACTTTAAATTCTACATTTAGCATGAATAAGGGATGGAGGGCGGTGGTGAGCAGCAGCAAAAGGGAAAAAAAATCATTAAATTGATATATTAGGAGCCTAAATAGAAATGCCTCCTACAAATGGGAATTGATGAACTCTTTGCTTAGCGTGTGGATCCTGAGGCCAATATATCCCCACCCCCCATAGCCCCTTGCACTGTTCTCCTAAGCAACACAGACTGCTGCGGCGAGAAACGGGGACAGAAAAAAATTAGCGAAAGAGGGAGAGATTTGGAGATAGTGGCAAAATAAAAATGAAAGAGCAGAAAAGGGGTAGAAAAGAGAAAGATGCCTAGGAGGGGATGTTAACCTTTGCAGTTGAGCTTCATAAAGGGGCAGTTTTAAATTTATATCCTGGGCTGAAAATAAGGAGTAGTAAAGATGCCAGCAAGGAATAATATTTTCTTGTGAGAGACTGTGTTGCACAGTAATATACAGGGTATGGGTAAGTTTGTGTCTTGAAGAGTAATGTATACAGTTTCCATATAATAGACCTTAGAGGATATTCACAAGTCTAAAATTTAATTTACACATCTCTTAAAATTTCCTTCCCTGCTGGAGGCCATACAGTTAGTTACAAAACGGATTTGTCTTTGACTGCAGTGTGTCAGGAGGCTCTGTATACATATGATCATCACTTTGACAGGCTACACCATCAAAGTGGTAGAAAACACTTTTATCAGTTTTGCTGGTTCTAGTTGCTGGGAAGCTCATCAACTCAGAGCTCAGTAACTGTTGAATTTTTATCAAAATGTAGGATGACTTAATAATTTTAGGTTAAAATGTCCTTCACAGCTTTTGTGTTCACTTCATATTAATATACATTAGATTATCAAAAGTATTCACTCAGCCATCCAAATTGTTGAATTCAGGTGTTCCAATCATTTCTGTGGCTGCAGGTGTTAAAATCAAGAACCTATGCATGCAGTATGCTTCGTTGCTCTTAAGGCGGTGAATTACAGCATGCTGCCATAATAGGATCCCACCTGTGCAACGAGTCCAGTTGTGAAATTTCCACACTTCAAAATATTCCATAGTCAACAACAATAACTCAGCCATGGAGTGCTAGGCCACGTAAAATCACAGAAAGGGGTCAGTGGATGCTGAGGTGCATAATGCCCAACCTTCTGCAAAGTCAATCACTACAGACCTTCAAACTCCATGTGGCCTTCAGATCTGCACAAAAACAGTGCACAGAGAGCTTCATGGAATGGCTTTCCATGGCTGAGTAGCAGTATCCAAGCCTTACATCATCAAGTGGAGTGCAAACTGTCAGATGCCGTGGTGTAAAGCATGCCGCTACTGGACCCTAGAGCAATTAAGACGTGTTGGAGTGATAACTTCTAATGCTTCAGCATGCTGAGAATTTGTGGACAATTTCATGCTCCTATATTTGTGGGAACAGTGTGAGGATGGCCCCTTCCTGTTCCAACATGATTGAGCACCAGTTCACAAAGCAAGGTCCATAAAGAAATGGATGAATGAATTTGGTGCCCTGCACAGTCCTCAACCTCAACATGATAGAGCACCTTTGGGATGAATTAGAGCACAGACTGCAAGCCAGGCCTTCTCGTCTAACATCAAGGTCTGACCTCATAAATGTGATTCTGGAAGAATTATCAAACATTCCCATTAACACAATGCTAAGCCTTGTGGAAAGCCTTCCCATAAAAGCTGAAGGTGGTAAAGCTACAAAGGGTGGGCCAACATCATATAAAACCCTATGGAATAAGAAAGGGACATTACTCAAGATTATATGAGTGTGGAGGCAAATACTTATAAATAATAATAATAATAAATATAGTGTACCGGGCGGCACGGTGGTTAGCACTGTTGCCACACAGCAAGAAGGTCCTGAGTTAAATTCCAACATCAGGCCGGGGTCTTTCTGTGTGGAGTTTGCATGTTCTCCCCATGTTTGCGTGGGTTCACTCCGGGTACTCCGGCTTCCTCCCACCGTCCAAAGACATGCAGCTTGTGGGGATAGGTTAATTGGATAATCCAAATTGCCATTAGGTGTGAATGTGCGAGTGAATGTGAGCACGAATGGTTGTCTGTCCCTGTGTGTTGGCCCTGCGACAGACTGGCGACCTGTCCAGGGTGTACCCCGCCTCTCGCCCTATGACAGCTGGGATAGGCTCCAGCGCCCCCCGCGACCCTGAAAAGGATAAGCGGAAGCAAATGGATGGATGGATGGTGTAATTTATAATCTCATTAAGAGTTATCGTTGTACGCTTTGGAGAACGACTGGGCGACAAAGAAATATGGTTACTTCTGGTTTACATAAATGGTAAAATATTAAATTGTTCTAGATGTCATTTTAAAAGTATTAAGGTGACCCTTATAATCCTATGGGCAATAAATATATTGTTTTACAAGCAGTGTTTGGGTTTGATATTTTCAGCTAGAGGAAGTCTGAAGTGGCAGAAAATTATGTTAGGTTGCTGAAGGACACGAGGACAGCGAGGCAGTGGTCAGATATGCAGGAGGAGTGACAGATGGGTTCATGGTAGGGATGGGACTGCATAAGGCACTGAGTCCAGTCTTGTTTGCTGTGGTGATGGACAGGTTGACAGATGAGGTCAGGCAGAAGTCTCAGTAGGTTATGGTGTTTGCAGATGACATTGTGATCTGTAGTGAGAGTATGGAGCAGGTGGAAGAGAGCCAGAAGAGGTGGAGGTATACTCCAGAGAGAAGAGGGGTGAATGGTAGAAGCAAGACAGAATATGTGAATGCGAGGGAGACAAATTGATAGGTGATGATACCAAGAGCAGAGGTAGTGAAGGTGGATGAGTTTAAATACGTAGGGTCAACCATTCAAAGCAACGGACAAGGTACAAGAGATGTGAAAAAGAGAGCACAAGCAGGGTGGAGAGGGTAACGAGTGTCGGGGTCGACAGAATGATAACAGCAAGAGTGAAGAATTGCTTCCCAAAATTAAATCAAAAGAACTAATTTAGGCGTCAATTTCACTGCATTTTTCCTTTTTAATATGCTAATTAGTGTGTTTTATGACGCATTGCCTCATTTGCACATTTTAATATAATTGTCAGAAAACCTGTTATACAAAGACAACATGTATAATGTCTTAAGTTTCTTGCGATGTCTATTAAGTGTAAAAATGTTACAGTATAAATGTCACAATACATTTTTTTTTATTAAAAATGAGTTGTTTTGTTTTGTTTTTTTTAATACTCTGAGCCTACTCAAGTAGCAGTTACAGCCACCAGACATTCCCTTTTTTATACTCAGACGTTTGCTTTTTTTTACAGAGTCTACAGAGGGAGTTGTGTATATATCATTCAGAGCCATAAATGTATATTTCTTTTTCATCCTAAAAGTATTCAAAATATTATGTTTATTCATTATTTGGAGGTTTTCTGTGAAATCATATCACTTAAAATCTATGATTTGCACATCAAAAATGTCTTAACGTATATCGCAAAGTGGGAAAGTGAGACTTTAGTTTTGGTTAAACAAGGATATGATGGCAGTCTGTCATCTCGAGCAAAAAACCCCGTTGTTGGCCATGGAGGCCTAACGGTCCTTGTTTGTTTTATGTATTTCTCTTTAATTATAAAACGTATCTTAATGTGTCTCTGCAGGGTTCCAGAGTTTGTGCGTGAGAAGCGTTTCGGCAACTGGCTGAGAGATGCACGCGACTGGGCAATTTCAAGGAACCGTTACTGGGGCACACCAATCCCCATCTGGGTCAGCGATGACTTTGAGGAGGTCAGGAAAACACATACATGCACTTCTTACTCTTTAATAGAGTACTTAATGCTGATGATAAGTCTTTATACTTTATCACACATTTTGTGTCCTTACCAAATACCAAGATAGTTCTTCTTTTCTAAAGAGGTGGCGCTCAGAGTTCAAACTGGGCTAAGCAACAGAGGCAATAATTGAAAAGTTAAACTGTCACTTTATTTATCATAGAAAAGACTGGGGCTGCAATATTACAGAAATCAGTTCTTCTCAGAAATTGCTTCTGTGAAAATGTTTCTCTGTAATGATTTAGCATATTAAAATATTTGTGTATGTGGAGGCTTGTGTCACAGAGACTTTTTGGCATGGCAGAGCGAGGTGACCATGGTGTCAAGCCAGAGAGTGTAGCATGACTCCATGTTGCAGTTAGCTACCCTTAAGCACATTGTAGAGTGCCTCCATAAACTCAACACATGAATAATTCATTAATGTAAACAGCAAATAATCATGAACTAAAATGTCTTTGGTTTCTTTTCATGCCAGTTGAGGTAACTTCAAAGCTCTTTCAAGACAAATGGCTTCTGTTTTTGGGAGAGAGGGTGGTGGTAAAGAAGCTACTGAAAAACACAGCAAGAAAGAGGGGTCAGAATAGAAATGAAAAATGAGAGGTGAAAAAAGGGGAGGATAATAAATGAATGAGTTAAAAGAAGCAGACAGTGAAGAAGCGAGCCAGACTGTAAGTGTCCATTTTGTTATGGACGCTCCTTGCCAAACCCAGCTGACTATGTGAAGTAGACTGAACCAAATAGAGATGTCAGAATTGGGTTGTTTGAGCATTTGAAAAATGAAGTGTTAGTCCCCTGGCTCAAAGAGGGACAGCCAGCGACCTGCTTGCTGGAAATAGCTCTGACTGTTTCCAGAACACTCGCACTCCCTGGTGCCTCCCTCACTCACCCACTGCAACAAATGACACACCCAAATCTGAAGCCGTGAGCGAGCGTTATACGTTTCAGTACAATTTCAGTCTCATCATTGCTGTTTTCTTTTGTTCTGATGCTCGGTGTTCCTGGCTTTTTGGGTATGTTTTTTTTTTTTTTATCATTCTGTCTTCTGCATTTGACGGTGGTGTATCTGGGCCATGTTACCTGGTGCTCCAGTAAAACTAGAGCGGAGCCTACAGGTTAGCTCTCTGGGGAGACCAGATAACACACTTTACCATACTTTCGAAGGTAAAGTTACTCGGGAGCTGTGTAGGCCTAGTTTTAAGTTCCGTGCAACAGTACAAACATGTAAAATTTGCTATCAGAGAAGATTGAGAACAGGCACTTGTTACATTTTTAAAAACCAAAGCTCTCAAATTGTTACTTAAAGTTGTTTAACACTGTCAGCTGTGATTTAAACAAAATGCACTGTATTGTATACTGCAATCAACAAAAATATGTATTTCTCTAACATATGTATTTCTCTAATGCCAAATAATAATAGTCAATTTGAACAGAAGGAGCACAGTAAATAAAAAGTGATTGGGTTGTTTGCTCTATTATCATCAAGAAAATTGCATCTATCCACTTAATCTAATGCTTACATCTGCTGCTTTATATAAATTCACTTTTTTGTTATTTCAGTGGGCTGGTGTATAGGGCCTAAAGTGTGGTTTCAGACAGTGTGAAATATTTTAATTTATTTAGATGAATTCTTTGTCAGACCAAAAAAACAAAAGTAATAATTTTTCATGCTAGAAAAAAAGAAAGTTGGTACATTCTCAAAACAGAGAAGCATCAAATTATGTTTAGTTGGTAAGTGAGATGTTCTTCTGTTGATCAGTTGGTTATATAATTGATTAACTTTCTAATATTTATAAAAAATTTAATGAATGTGGGGTTTTTTGCTTGCTGAAGATATGCTCTGTGTGTGTGGATACTCATTAGGTGGTTTGCATTGGATCCATGGCCGAACTAGAAGAGCTGACTGGAATCAAAGTGACTGATTTGCATCGGGAAAAGTAAGTCACAAATGAGCAGCTATCCAGTTGAACACGTACTCAGTGTTACTACTGTAATAGTGAGTCACACCCTTAGACTGTACAAGAATCGACGCACGGTGATACCTTTTTGTGAGGTCATGTGTGTCATTGTGCAAGTTTATTTTTCAATTCTGCATCAGATTCCCCGAATGTGACCTGTCTTCCTGAACCAGACGGGTGTTGTTGTGCATAGATCACCTTTCTCTTCCGCCCTTCATCTACTAATTGCCTTTAATCGCTTCCACAGGGCTGGCCATCTTTAATTGATGAGTGAGAAAGGGCTTGCTTTCACCAAGCTTCCATGTTTGTTTTTCTATGCAGGGCATGACGTTTGTAACAGTAATCTGAATGATTTTAGCAGCTTTCAAGATTAGAGACTCTAATTAAAGAATATCTGATTAGCCATTTAGCAGTCAATTGGATGTTGTCTTTTAATGTCTGAAAAGTCTGCAATGTTTCTAAAAACTTAAAATCTAGTAGAACCTTAGGCGCACACCTTTAGATAACCTGACTTTTAATACACTTCATCTTTCAAGACCCAAAAACCTGGATCCATGGTACAACTCAGTGCGGGTGCATCATTAAAAACTAGCCCTAGAGGCATACTAAAACAGCTTCAGTGCACCCTGGCATTGATTCTCCAAATCTCTTGAACGCTAATAGATGAATTAACACAGTTTCTCAAAAAGATGTTTTTACTCATCTGGTATTTTGATGGTGGTTGCTGAATTTGTTAGCTTAACATGTTGGTCCAAAATTTCCCATTAGTGTGCACCTGGTTGAGATCCAGTCACTTCAAAGGCCATAGCATATGATTGGTATGTTATTTTTATATTCATCTAACCTTTTTGGAATGAGTGGAGCCAGATGATGCCAAAATGTCCCTTCAGTTTCACCCCAGCCCTTCATGATAGAAATCAAGGTTAATATTTTGCCTCAGACTCATCTACCCAACTGTAGATGATGACTTACACCATGGATGTGACATAGTTCATCAACAGTTAATTCTGATCTAACCAGTCCTTAACATGTACCTTTTAAAGAAATCATTTTCTTTAAAACAAACAAACCAAAAACTATGAAAAGATGCTCATGTGGCGTGACCAAATACTGAAGATTATACTTACCTGCAAAAATAAGAGCTGATGTACTGCTCAGAATATGTTAACTTCACTTATTTTTCACATCCTTCCTTCAGTAAATTGAAAAAGAGGCTTCTTAAGAATAGAAAAGCACTTTTATGTAACTGCTTAATCCACTTTTCTTTGGACGTCCTGGGTTAACGTTTTTTTGTTCTTGCTCTTATAAATAAATGTGTAACGGGTTTTGGGGCCTTTCTTGCTATCTGACACTTGATAATTAAGACAATATTCAGGTGCATCTGTTTGTGTCAGGTTAGCTTAATTTATCAAAAAATAACCAATTTTATTTATTGGCTGAATCTGACCAGATCAGTAAACCAGTAAAAAAAGAAAAGAAAACTTTATACCCTTTTTTACTCAAAGCTGTAATAAAAAAGCTTAATCCAGTAAGAGCCAGCTTTATATTACCATTGTTCTCCTCTTAAACCTCATTCTCAACAGTGAAAGCCTATAAAATCCTTGTTCTGGTCTGCAGCCCAAATGCCTCAAAACCTTATTCCATGTAATGCACATCTGTTTAAGAAGTACCTTGTGATGCTAACCAAACTCAAAATGAAACAGAAGTCCAGCTGTAATTGCTTCTTCTTATTTTCTGCTGGTTAATTTTTTTTTCTGCTTTATCTGCACAGCATCGACGATCTGACAATCCCCTCACGGCGCGGTAAGGGCGTGCTGCGGAGGATCACAGAAGTGTTTGACTGCTGGTTCGAGAGTGGGAGTATGCCTTACGCTCAGGTTCACTACCCCTTTGAAAACAGGAAGGAGTTTGAGGACAGTTTCCCAGCAGACTTCATTGCTGAAGGCATTGACCAGACCAGAGGATGGTAAACTGAAGATGAATGAGTGAACTGATGAGTGACACATAAGAAGTTGACACATAGAGAGCTCCCTGAGTAATTTAATTTAGGGAAATCATGAGAAAAGATCATTGGCAGATGGAAATACAGTTCGGATGAGTGTGTTGCTGAAATATGATGTACATTTATTTTTAACTGTATGAAATTATATTATTAAGAGTGTAATTTTAAAATCTCTGTCCAACCCAAGAGAACAAATTAATTTTGTGTTATTGTCTCCCTGACCTACTTGTCTTTGTACCCCACTGTAGGTTCTACACACTGTTGGTGCTCTCCACAGCCCTGTTTGGGAAACCACCCTTCAAAAATGTCATTGTTAATGGACTGGTGCTTGCCAGGTAAGTCTGTCTGCTTAACAAAACATCAGTTTACTTACTCAAAACGGTGACCCGTTTTTATTTTCTTCATTATCTGCCCTAAATATGCTGTTACTAATCAATGAAAGTAAACATAGTGCATCTCCTTTAAATGAGCTCGTAAAATGTATTTTAATTAGAGAATAACACTTTTTTTTGCATAAGTATTTGGGTCTCCTGATATTTGATAACTTTGAAATACCATTTGCAGCTTATTCATTTCTTCTTAAAATGTTCATTTTCACAAACTCATCACTAATGTGTAATTTTCGGGACTTAATGGCAAACTCGTTTGCGCACTTGGGGCGATTTTGAGCTGAAGAATTGTGCACTGAGGAGTAATCATGGCTCCAGGATGGCAAAACTGGGACTGACTCAAATAAACCTCACTATTCATTTTCCCAGTAATCAACGGATATTTCATGTACACAGAGGAGAACTGAGGTCTTTGGAACAGAATAAAATTCAGTAGCAGGCTCATATTTGTTTTCATTCTTTAAGAGGATTTGCTGACAAAGCAAATATTCCGGGCTATTTTTCCTGCACGTTTTCTGTGCAGAAATTTTCTATTTCCCAACACATATTGTGTTTTGTGCTCTCCCCACTAAATCCACTATTTACTTCACCTCATTACCACCATTTTTATTTTAGTTTTCTTCCCCCTATTTATCCCATCTTTGTTTTTCTTCTCCCCTTTTACTCTTAATCAGCGTGATGTGTGTATGCAGCATTTAGGCTTCAGAGCCGCTGCTTCTCTGCAGCCTTGGGGTCTAAGTGCAGCTCTATGTTCGCCGGCCTACTGACCTGGAAGGACTTGACTAATTTGAATATTAAGTGCATGGTTTCCAACATACACTTTAATGCATGCGTGCTTTAATAACTTTGCTTGTCTCAATCCCACAGCGATGGACAGAAGATGAGCAAGCGCAAGAAGAACTACCCAGATCCTGGACTGATAGTGCAGAGCTATGGAGCTGATGCCCTCAGGTCAGCTCTGTGAGCGAGTGTGTGTTTGTGAAGCGTGAGTGCTTGTGTGCGCCGGTGGCAGGGTGTGGGCTAACTTCACTTGTGTTTTTGTTTTAAAAAGTTTGAACTGCTGTCTGCTTAAATACAAATGGGCCCACTCCTACATACATTACACACACACTCATGCACATTACATGCATACAAATGCCCCTCTTTATACATTCTTTCTCCTTTGCCCCGAGCAGGAAGAGCACTATGGCCATATGGCCTAATGAATAAACCACTATGCAGCTGCACCATATGCTCACATATACACTGATGGGGAGAGAGCTGCTAAAATGAAGAGGAAAAAGGCAACAATCGGATTCTATTTGAGACCTTCATTTTTCACTTTTCTGGCTTTAATCAGTGCTTACAGTATAACCATTATGGTGTAGTGAGCTTCAAAAGGCAGACTGATGTACAGACTATAAGGACTTTTTTTTAGTACTTTTGAGTAGTGACAACTACGTCTCCTACATATTTTAGCAGTCAGAGATTCTGCCTATTCTGTATTTTTTTTTCTCTTCCAAATGAATCTCAGTGTTGCTGCTATTAAAATTACTCATTGCTTGTTGCGTGAAGTTTCATCATCATTCAGCTTGCTTACAGAACCCCCCCCAAAAAAAATGTCCATCAGTGTGCTGATGCCTGCCAGTGAATATTACGCTAATATGCGTTATTTGTCAACTGTGGCTTTAATGGAGGCAAGAAATTAATTTGCACTGTGATGGTTGCTGCTGGTAAAAACAGGTTTTGGCACAAAATGTCCTTGAAGCATTTCAGGATGGACATGTGTAACTTTATATTGAGAAAATGCACACTGTCACATAACTTTATTTTAGTACTTTTCAGAAAGTATCCGATAATGTTTTCCTAGCATTTATAGAGAGGTTTTTTTTCATTTTTAACTGTGTTTTGGACAAAACTCAGACTCTTTTGTCAGTGCAGCTGGGAGCTGATGGGGCTGCTTAGAGACTTTTGCTCATACCTCCATACACTGATTGGCTGCTGGTGTGTGTTTAATGTGCTTAACAGAATTTTAAAAGAAAATCGCTTGTGTTAGGTTTTAAGAACACACTCTAATCCACAAATATTGATCTTCCAAAGTGGCGTAAGACAGAAATGAACATAAATCAAACTTATTAAACCATAGCTTTGGTTCAGCTTGTAGATAGCTCACTGGTTTCCATAAATCAGCTTTGGCATCTTTGCCAAGATGTACATGAACTAATACACTAAAATAAAAACTGTCACATCATGCATATATTGTTGATGTGAAAATTAATTTCATGCATCATGTTCTATGTAAGTCATAAAGTCATGACCCTCAGCTGTGTAGTGTAATAACAACCATTAGAAAGACTGAATGTAAATGAAAGTCACTGTGTATTTAAAATGGAACTGAGAAAGATAGATTTTCAAAAGTGAAACTCTTTTTATACTTTGGTAGTAACGAGTGGCATTAATGAGGCACTTTCATCCAGAGAACTGTCACTGGATATTTGCCTTCTCTGTAAACCTTCGAGATGGTTGTGAAGGAGTCAAGCCATCAGCAGGGGTTGGTTGGGGTTATCCTTATTCAGTACCTGTATACTCTCTGTTTTCTCTATTGTCAGTAGCTAATATTTGATCTGCACTCACCACCTCCTTCACTTCCACTGTCCCTCTCTGCAGACTGTACCTCATCAACTCTCCTGTAGTGAGAGCAGAGAACCTGCGTTTCAAAGAGGAGGGTGTGCGAGATGTGCTAAAGGATGTCTTCCTGCCGTGGTATAATGCCTATCGCTTCCTGGTGCAGAATGTTCAAAGGTTACAGAAGGTACATTTGCAATGAACAAAAGTCAGACTCATTATCTTTACAATTCCTGCAGTGTTCCTCTAGCTTTTCCTGCTTCACAAACCACAGCACTTTCTCATAATACGTAGGTTTCCTACAAATATCCGCCAATGAATTATTATTTGGTTGTTGCTGGCACAAAAAAAACTTGTTGTTGTTAATCCATCTGTCTGCAGTAATAACTTGTATTATATATAGTGTTATATTATATATTATATTAGTGTTTAATGGATGGCTGGGTATTTCAGCCTAATTTGAAAAACTTGGAAGCTAGATTCTGCTGTGCATATTTATATAAAAAAACATTGTTATTATTCATTTGTATTTGCTCAGTATCTTGACTTACCTAATAATGGGATACTTACTGAGAGTAGCTTTATGTGGCATAGTGCTCCTAAGAAAATAGTAATTACCTGCAACTGTCTTTAAGAAATAACTAAGTTTAAATATAAAAAAGACAGGAGAATTATGCGATTTGCCAGTTCTCCACTTGTTCGTGGTGACTTTTAGATTTGCAGTCCTTAGGGAGAGTCATGGAGTACAGTTTAAATCCAAGTTTAAAACCAGAACCCAATAATGCCAGAAAAAAAACATGAATGAAGGTGCAACTTCAAGCTAGACTGACATCAACAGTGGGTTCTGTGAATTTTTAAGTCAGGTGCTATTAAGCTATTGTTAATGGGATGAGTTGATTAAAAGTTCAGATTCAAAAAGATGAAATAGTGCAGCACCTGTGTGTCTTCAAACTTTAGAGCCCATGAACACCAACATATTTGATTAAGAGCAATTGCATCCTCTCACTGCATTTCCCTGCAATCTATCTGCTGTCAAGTCTGTTTAAAAATGCCAAAACGCTTAAAATACCTTAGAAATTGTAAAGAGCAGATCTTAGTTCTTGAACCATTTTAATATCAGGCTGTTTTAGGCACTTTGCAGTCAGAAACAAGAGTCTGTATAATACTTGTCCAGAGAAGCAGTTGCCTCTTAATATCTTTCTGATTTATTAGTGCCAACTGCTGTTATAACACTGTGCATGGAGATGGCACGGGTATCTAAACTACAGCAGCAACTGCTTTCCTTCCCTGTAGATGGTACACATCAGCATGTTCAAACTGATATACCACTATTTTATTCAACTGACTGTGCCACAGTTTAGAAAACAGCACAACTTCTGCAAATCACCCATAAAACTAACCACATCTATGAGCTCTATTTAAGGATTGTGCTCATACGCAATTTATACCTGTTTAAAAAAAATGTGGTCCATGATGCTGCTGTTATACAAGAGGTGGAATGGTTGGAGATTGTGGCATGACCAAAAAAGTTCGCACTGCGCATATTATGAGCTTTGGTTCTTTTTGCCTTTAAAGTGGTGACTTAAAAAAGGAGGCCAGGTTTGCGACCACTTGCAGTCAGTTGGCATCTTCAAAGTGACTTTGGCACGCCAAGACAGCAATAGAACGACGATGAAACAGCAATAAAAAGGAGTCAGTCATCTATTGGTCTGCTGTTGCAATTGTGTGCAATCTGTTGTTGAGGAATTGGCCAGTTGTATGCACAGAAATTCACATTAACTGCTTAATTCAGATATAACCTTTCTTTTTATAGGAATATTATGGCAAAGAGACATGTTGCAGGCATCTTGCGCTTGTTAGTGCAGGCTCAGATTGTTTGCAACATGTTTGCAGTCTGTCTGCATTTATAAATTAAATAGAAGTTATTTACAAACCTTCACTAGCATGTCAGAGTGTGATTTCAGTCAATCTGAGTCGAGCCAAGATTGCTTGGAGATAGGTTGTCTCCCACCAGGATACTGGTGTGATGACCTTGAACTGCCCAGAGGTTGAGGGTGTGACATGCTCTACCTCTGGGCTAAACTACTTGCAGTTTGTTTTTGACAGCAAAAAAAACAAAACAAAAAAAACACACCCAGCATAATCAGTGGGTAACCACAGGTTTTCCTTGGTCACAAGGAGACTCCCATCTTATTTTTATTCTGTGACTGAGTTGTAAGCGTGGCGGCCCAAACTACTGCTGCTTCTACTTTTCTTATTGATGCACGAAGCATATTTTTGGCAGGTTTTCTAATTCTTCACCTCATGCTCTTGTAAGACAACCAAATAGAATTAATTTGCATCTGTGCTTGAGCAATGATTTTATATATATGGCCGTATGTATTTACGTCTTAGGAGGAGAATATTCACTTCCTATACAATGAAAACACAGCAAAGAAGAGCGACAATATCATGGACAAATGGATTCAGTCATTCACGCAGTCCCTCATACAGTTCTTCAAGGCTGAGATGAAAGGTGAGACAGACGCTCTTAACACATGCAAATGTTTCAGTCATTTTACGTGACAATGACTCATAATTCTCTGGAGACTTATCCTATCCTAACCTTAAACCAGCAGGGGTTGAGTCCCCACCACCATTAATAGATTTATATCTAACTCTTATATCCTTAAGTCTTGCGTGCAACTATTTATGATGTTTCTCTTTCCAGTGTAATTAGACTGACAGTTTTTTCTGGTCACAGCTTACCGCCTGTACACCGTTGTGCCTCGTTTGGTCAAGTTTGTTGACATGCTCACCAACTGGTACGTCAGGACCAATAGACGCCGCCTGAAGGTGAGATCACAGCTCTAAGTCTGTTCCTGTTTTTATGTAAAGAAGATGTGGGTGAAAGCAAATGATATATCACTCTTACTAAACTCTAAATGATGATTCAAAATATTACTGTATACAAAAATAGATATTAGATAATAGATATTATTACACTTTGCAGAATATTTTCTTTATTTGGTGCAGAATACAGTCTTGTAATTACTAAATGAATAGTATTAATTATTTATTTAAACTACTGTTAAAAGCATCGTTAACACATCCTTCACCTGTGAACATTTTATAGAAGTGCGTTTTTAGCCATGCTTGTGAATAATTGGTTCATTTCAACTCAGGGCACATGCACTAATGTCAGCGAGGGCATTTTTTAAATCTTTTTACTGTTCCAAGGGGAAAGAACTTATTGATGTGCATGCGAACTTTATAGGGCGAGAGTGGCACTGAGGACTGCTTGTGGGCGCTGGAAACCCTCTTCAGTGTTCTGTTCTCCATGTGCAGGCTGATGGTGAGTCATCCGCTTTCTGTGTTTTAGTGTGTGTGAGACTGAGAGAGAGGGAGAGAGAAGAGATTGCATGAGGAAAATTTCTTGTGGTGAGGTTGTGCTTTTGTGTATGCAAGAAATAAAAGCATAAAGCTGCTATTGTAAAGGTGTGTTTGTGTGCACACTTAACTATGAATAATTCATGAGTAGTAGGAGTTTTTATTTATAACACATTGATGTTTGCATGTGAGGCATGAGGCTTGCTAAGAATCAGTAATCCTAACACAGATCAATACAGATCAGCTGTGTGGTATACAAGTTAATTAGCCATGGTTGGAATAAAAGAGAATCACATAAGAAGTAAACTCACAGTGGCACAATTCTGTTTGATCTTTAGCGACAGTTAAGGGGGAAAAAAACTACATAAAAATTGCGCTTCTGACTTTTAGACCTTCTTGTCTGAAAAATGTAAATTAACTACAGTGTCACTCATCCAATAAATTTTCCTCTTTCTCTTTTTCTCTCTCTGTACTTGCTTTCTTGCCTTTTACCCCTTCAGGCTCCTTTCACACCCTTCATTACCGAGATGATGTACCAAAATCTGCGTCACCTCATTGACCCTGCTTCTGTCGAAGAGAAGGACAACAGCAGCATCCACTATCTCATGCTGCCTCAAGTCAGGTTGGAAAAATCCTTTCAGTAATCTGAGAGGAATTTTTTTGCCACTTAATGTGTTTATTATCATTACTGTCAACAGTAGATCACATGGATACGACAAAAACAGAATTCGCAGCCGAGGGGACTCTATTGAGCTCCGCTCAGCTCTGCAGTGTTTTTGTCACTGCTGTTCAGGGAAAAAACAAAAACACCAGGCGAAAGAAAAAGAAAAGAAATCACATAGAACGGGACAAAAGTTGTTCATTTAGTATGTCTGTGAAGGTTCTCAGTCATCCAGGTCATCGTAGTCAAAGGAGCTTGCAAGCTCCTTTGACTGTTCATTTAGTAGCTTCAGTTCCAGATCCAGTTATCAATAGTTGTTGGAGATCCAGACAGAGCTAAATAGAGGGTAATTGATGAAAAATCCAAGTTGCTGATATTGTTTAACAATTTGAAATGAGGAACAACCTTTCTTGAATGAATATTAAATGGTACTCTAAATCAGGTTCTCATCTACAGATAATTCAAGTACATTTTCATATAGATAATCAGCTGACCGTTTAGTAATACAGAAGACAGAAGTAACTCTTCTGTCTTGGCAGCAGTAGTCCTTGTTCTGCTGTGCAGTCTTGGTTAGTTTGGCATAGCAGCACATGAACCATGCTCTGGTCAGAGTGGCCCTCCAGCTCACAGCAAATCTCCCAGAAAGCAGAAAAGGTCTACCATTGCTAGTGGCAGTTCATCATGGTGTCATAAAAAGAGGAAGTGCTGTGGGCTAGCAGGTTAGCATGACTTAACTTTTAAAACAGGATTGAAGAATGTGGGGAACCACCTCCAGCTGCAAGTATATTCTGCAATTTAGGTGCATAAGTAAACTAAGAATCTGAATCTGTTCTTCAGCCATTTTAATCTAACCAAGTTCAACTGGGTTCATTGGCTTTTCTTGGCACATGGCACTCAGCAGCAAAAACAAAAAGCACACTTGTGTTAGCTCCTTTTCTGAGAGGATATCCACTGCTTATGTAGTCTAATCAGGGTCAGCCACAGTGTGTGGCTGTACTTTATCACAATTGTACTGAACTCTTAACTCTTCAAAGTAGATTTGGAGAAGTTTTCAGTATTTTCTTTGTAATTTCCAGGCTTTTCTCATTCTGTCCCTTAATTCCTGTTGTTCTTCATCTTCATCCATTTATCTTTGAATGTTTAGATTGTTTACATATTGAACACAGTGACCCTAGTTTTTAAAAAATGTGCCCCTCATTACATTTTAAAAGCAGAAAAACAATTCTTGATCATTCGTAAAATTGCTATTTGAATGGAATAGCCGGCTAAGACTCTTTGATATCAAGAGTTACTTTTTCAATTTTTTGTTCACTGCTGTTTTCTCTAGAAAATGAGTCTAATCCTGTTTGGGGTTTTTAGGGTAATATCTTTTTCTGTCTTTAGACAGTGTTATAGTAGAGATTTTAGAAGAGGCTGAGAAATATTCATGCAGAATTGCACAGACCCTTTCTTGATTGTCGGCCCTGCAGAATGGATATAGCTCACAAAATGTGTTCTTTTCATTTCCTTTCACTTCAATTACTCCAGTAAAAATTGTGGCTTGGCGGCTGATCAGTTTTGTAATGCCTGGGAGGAATTTCTAATTGCCCAAACTTAATTGCATCATCTTTAACTATAAAAAAGTTCTGACGTGATTAAATATCCATTTGATTTAGCATAAGGAAAATAGTTTGTGTAATGGTTCATATAATCTCCCCTGTCACTTAGGCAGCCCTCAGGGCTGATGCTTTATTAGCTGCTTGTCCTTCCTGCTGTCAAATGAGAGTACTTCACCTTCCTCCCAAAGGTCAGCTACCAATCAGCTGGTGGGAACAGCCGCTCGTCAATCACCTCATTAAATGATTGGTTGTCCCTGGCCACCCACTCCTCTTGTTTTACTCCAATGTGGCGTGCACACTGAGAAGACACAAGCCACGAGTAAATGAACAAGCATTGTGCATAGTTCTGTGTGCCTGCAGATAGTTAGGGATAATATTGCTATTATGTGTGATTATTAGTGGCTGAACAGCTCTAATTTGAATTCAGAGGTGGAAGTCTTGTTGTACCTTATTAGTGGAGCTAAATAGATGGTTCTGAACTCTGTCTTTTATATATGCGGTACTGACCCTGCTGTTCTCTAGTGTTTTCCTCAACAGATAATCCAATTAATTTCATAAATCACCATTAACGAAAGATGAGGATTGCTCTTAGCGGTAAAAATGCTGCTGTCCACCCAAGAATTCCCTACACATAGTTTTACAGAATAATGTATATTTATTCTAAGAGGATGTGTTATTGTTATGAGTGGAGACTGACGTCACGTGGCTTAAATGAACAGAGCTCAGTCACTTCTAGTTTCAGTTGATGGTATTCCCATTCCTAATCTCATTCTCTCCGGTGTCACAGAATAGACTGAGTTATCCAAACACTGATTCTCTCACTCGGTGCTGCATATGATAACATGAAAAGTATGACACTCAATATTTTTTTCTGTTTTTACAGGGAGAATTTGATTGACAAGCGCATTGAAGGTGCCGTCTCTCGGATGCAGTCTGTGATTGAGCTGGGCAGAGTGATCAGAGACAGGAAGACCCTGCCTGTCAAGGTAGATTACCATTTTGACCCTATCCACTTCTGTAATCCACTGGGATCTACATGGTATCTACTCTATAGGAAACATGATTTAAAATGTGGCAAGAAGAGTCTTTACTCAATGGTCACGTACTTCATTTCTCCAGGACTTCCACGCACATTTTACATTGTTTATCAGTAGATTCATCCATTGCCTTCTTGTGATGTGATTGAAAGCTTATGAAGAGGGCTCTTTCAGATAAAATGTTGGACTTCATTTGAAAAGCACCATTGGAGCTGCCAAAAACAGAAATGAATTCAGAAAAACAAAGAGACACAATTTAAACACAGTCAGATTCCATCAGATGTGATGTAATATGGACCATGTCTGACTCAGGTGCTGGATCATTTCCTGAGTTACTCCCATATTATGTTTGTTTTTCTTGGTAGTAGTATTCTTTATTGAATTTGGGTAAAAAAAAATCATAGAAGACTCAATAGATGTAATTGTCCAAATGTAAATAATAATAATAACAATAATACTATATAGAAAGTTCTGTTTTAAAAAAATGATCCAATATATAGCCAAACACAGGATTTAAGAATTGCAGTTTTGTTTTTTGTTGCTCATTTTCTCGTAATTGCAGTAGATTGACCCTGTGTCAAAATGTACTTACTTTTCATACTGTAACAAGGTTTATGATGAATTGGTATTTTACTTTACAGCTACATTATCTAAATGTAGCTGAAGGTGTATGCTAGTTTGCATTGTGCATGCTTTTTCTTTAATGTTGGTTTTAGCTTTTTGGTTTGTGTTACAGTACCCATTGAAGGAGGTTGTAGTCATCCACCAGGACCCAGAGGCTCTGAAGGACATTGAGTCACTGCAGAAATACATACTTGAAGTAAGTAAATTAGAAAAAGTAAATAGAACACCCAACCATTCAAACATTTATATTGTATTGTGTATTCATATTGCATTCTTTTGTTTTGTTTTTTGGTAAATTGGGGAGATTGATTTGCTTTTACTCATGCACTGTTGGAGGGGGTATTTTCTTGTCACTTTCTTGTAAAGGTTTTCCCCAGCCTGTAATTCTGATGCTTTGCTGTGCTTTGATCAGTACTATTTAACTTATAATCTAAAGAGAAACATCCCTGGAACCGTGTTTACACTCCAAAGCCACTGCTGTTGATTTGATAGAGGGGATGAACATCAGAGGGAGTACATGTTCACACACTACTTGGATCTTTAGCTGTAATTGAAATTTCAGTGTCTGTTTCGTGCAAAAAGAGGGGCGAAGCACATGCCTCTAAATGTTATTTAACATTTGATCTACCTTAGTTGCCACATTTCTCAACTGCAAAGTGCAATCACAGGCATGTTTTCTTTTTTAAGAGCATATCATAAGTCTTCTGTGTACCAATGTCAGTGTGTGCTTATTTACTAGACAGTGAGGATCGATTCAGGTGTGAGCTGGATTAATTCAGGTGTTTAACAGGCTTGCAGACTAATCCCCATTGTCTTTAAATCCTTGAAGTCCTTACCTTTTTATTTTTCCAACAAAAGAGGACATTATAGTACTGTCATAGAGAAGAATGTTCTCACCTTTGCAGGATTTTGTACGTCTTTGTTTCTTGAAATTGGAAAATTGATTCAACCCCCCACATGACTGCGTTGACGAACATTAACACAACTTTTACAGAAAAGAGCTTCTGCTGCGTCTTCTGCTGGATCCTCCAAGCTTTATCTTAGTTCTAGCCACTTCTTATCTATCACTCTGTTTTATTTCTGGTGGGGAGGACATTTAACCTTGTCAGCCTCTAGCTTTCCTGCCAGTAAACAAGGTTTATTCATTCAGAATTGAGAGCAGTGGAGGCCTTGCAGCCCGGTAAACAATCTTTGGAAGCTGAATTTTTCTATTGTTTCTTAATTTCAATAAAACCACATTAAGTATAGATTCATCTTTAAGCACAACAAAGATATTTTATGTTTTAGGTTTGACCTTTTTTGTGGCCAGTGTTCGTGTGTCTGACATGACGAGTACTCAGGAGCAAGAGAAAGATTAACTAGGATGCAAAAACCAATTTACATGTTTTTATTGTCCTTGTGGAACAGGTAAACATTTAATATAATTGAATGAATTCTCCTAACATTCAGGGAGGAGAGGTTGGAGTCAGAGTGAGACTGGCTGTTGTGGCCATCTGAATTTTAGCTTGGGTCAGCTTTGCTTTGTTGACAGTCTTGTTGGTGACTCTGTCAGCTTAGTTTCCTCTGAGCTTTATGTCAAATATGAAATGAGTTGCTTTTTTGAGCTGACAGGCTTCCTTCATTGTAATGCACCAGCACACTAAGTCATCACACACACGTTCCCCTACACAGACTAACAGAACCTCAAAACCATATTTACCCTCAAGATTAAATGAGCTATTTCTTTGTGAAATCAACCCATTGATAGAATCCCATTTTAAGTAAGCTTATATTTTCAACCCCCCAGTGCCCTTAAGGTTTATACATCGACCCTCTACAGTAAGCTTATCTGTGCTCTCTGTCAGCAAGTCAACTGTGCTAGAGCTTGATCTCAGTCACAACCTACAGCATTGTGATTGACTGGACCAATGGATGGCAAGGCCAGGCGGGTGTCAGTATGGCTAAATTAAGTATTGCTGATATGACTGGATCACAGATGCCCCCCCTCCCCCCCCCTCTCTCTCTCCCCTGACTGAAAAATGTTGACTGAAAAGTGGAGATGGCTTATTGGAGATTTACAGATTGACTGGCTTACTGACTATTTGATTTCAGGGCTGATGTACTCTTTGAGTGAATGGTGATCATTTTTGACTTGCCCTTTACAACACTAGTATACAAAGTTTTTAACTTTTGTATTATTTCAACTGAATAGAAGTATCTGCTTGTTTTTCTACATAAATAAATAAACCATAACCATTTTCTCTGTTAACAACTGAAGCCCAGTGAGTTTATTGGCAGGTTCACATTAATGCTCCTTTCCGATCTAATGGGAACAGCCTTTGTAATGGGCAATGAATGAACATTTTTAAAGTAAAGTAAAGAAGGGATTGGACAAGGACCCTTCAGCCATGTTGCACAGTTTGTCTGTTTGTTTGGAACGACAGCGCCAGAAGAGCCAGCTTATCCAAGCAGTCAGGAGATGCATAAATCAATCATCTATCAGTCAACTTCTATTAACAGCAAAACTTGAGTCTATAAATCTTGTACATTGTGAGTGTTCATGTACGTAATCATATGTGTAGTAGTAATAAAAGTACAGTAACTCCCCTGTAACAGTTTACTTTAGCTCAGGTTTTGCTTGAAGTATAGCAGAATAAGATGTTGGTATGTCATTACAGTGAATTTTATATTGAGTTCCAAGCACATCCATAGTACGAGTGACCTACTGTACACTGTTTCTGTACCTGTATCAGTCTTGGGCAGATGACATTGTATTCCCCAGTGTGAGATATTAACAATTTTGCAGCCAACTAAAAGACAATGACATGGTGTGTTTGACTATTCTTCATTCCCCAGGAGCTTAATGTGCGACAGTTGACACTTTCAACAGACAAGGACAAGTATGGTATCCGCCTGAGAGCCGAGCCAGACCACATGGTGCTGGGCAAGAGATTAAAGGGGGCCTTCAAAGCCGTCACTGCTTCTATCAAGGAGCTCACCAGCGAACAGCTTGAAGCCTTCCAGAAGAAAGGTGACTAAAAATTTTAAAAAGTAAATAATCACAAAATTGTTTCAGCAGTGTTGCTGAAAATTAGCGGCCTTATGTTCTGTATTGACTTAATCTTTATGTATCCTTTTTTTTAATGTTTGCTTGTTTTCTAGCGGTGTTATCAAATTATTAATCAGCTGGCAGTGATATTGCTAAACAAATAATAAAGTGGTGAAGAACAATCAGTTAGTGTTAACGACGAATCCTCGACGAGGAAACCAGTTTATCCTCTGAATCCAAACACTAGCTGGTCTGGAACAGGGTAGGGATCAAAGCAATGCAAGGTATCTTGTCTCTCCAATTATAGAAAGATGAGGAGAGCCCCCCAGAGTCTTTGAGGAAGGAGGCAGAAGAGGTCAGCTGGACTGTGGGAACTTAAAATTTCCAATAACTTGCATGTTTGAAGTCCAGCCAGTTGTGAGGCGGAAAGAAGCGATGCATGGAAAGAGACAGATGGTAGAAAAATGTTGGAGAGAGGGCACAGAAAGAAGAAAATGTTTATAGTACTGCAAAGTTACAGTTCATCAATTAAAATCGAACACAAGCCATGATGTGAAACTGCTTGCTATTAAACTAAACGGAAGCTATGAACAACAGAAGTGGAGCATTTTGTCTGTCTGAACAGTCAGAGTGAATGAATCTTACCATGGAAAAAAGCTAATGGCTCACACTTGAGTTGAGTCCACTTTTAAACTTTTTGTGTAATTTCCATGACTCTGAAAGCGAGAGATTGACCGTTAGGCTAGAAAGTGACTGTAGGTTGTGGCCAATATTCATAACCTATACCTTTTGATGCTATTACTTTCATGAGGTGGAAGAATAATGGTTAAGATAGAAGATGTAAAACAGCAACAAAGCAGGGAGGGACAAAGGAAATTAAAGCGTGGAAATCTCAGATTAGAGAGAAATGAAGCGACTGTTTCACCGAGCCTCCGGGTGAGGAAAAGTGAAGAGGACAGGAGAACACGGTCATGGTTTTTAGTCAGAACAGAGATATGGGTAATTGCTGCCACTGGCAAAATGGAGATATGAACCTGAGCAGATTGCATTTGCGGTATTGTTTTAAAGCTCAGATCTAGTGCGGATGCAGCTAGAAAGACTTAAGTTTTAAGTAATATTAAAATACAAACAAACATCAGTCCAGACCCCAGAAAACAAATTAAATTTCAAGTTATAAATGAGAGCACTTTATTCATTGTGATTAAAACTCAAATCTCCTTTAGAAGTCCTGTCAGGAGATGAACTCTTCCACCAAATCATTGGGCACATTTATTTAAACAGAGATATAAATAGGTTGAATCATTTTTAACAGTGTCTGCAGCCAGTTTTGATTCATTCACAACACACATCAGTAATCATCAGTAATCATTATGGCAAACCTTTTTTAAAACACTTAGAAATAATCCATTATCTCTTGCCAGCATAGTAATCCTTGTAAAACTAGATATTAGAATAGAAATGCAGATATTTTGTTGCATTAATTTATTATCAATAATTTTAATCATACACTAAATATAGTGTTTAACATGGTTATACAATCCACATGTCATCCTTTCTTTTTTCCTTAGGAAAAGTTGTTGGACTAATTACTATTAATTGAGATTAGAAAAGAAAAGATTTGTGGTAACCAACATTTTCTTACTTAAAATACTCAAAAACTTTGTTTATCTTGGAATTGATGAACGTTATATTGCTAAATGTATATATTTATGATGAATTATCTGCTTAATTTGCAGGCTCCATAGTGGTGGATGGTCATGAGCTCCATGAGGAGGACCTGAGGCTGATGTACACGTTTGATCAGAGCTCAGGCTCTGCACAATATGAAGCACACTCTGATGCACAGGTAAACCCAGTGCTCTTGGTATTACAACCCTGTATCCAAAGAATTTTGGCCACCGTGTGAAGTTTAAATAAAATGCAAGGAGGAGGTCTTGCAACCTCTTTGCTTTGGCTACCTGTCGATGTTGACTATATTCAGGTGCTCAGTGTAATGTGACTAGATCTTAAAAAAAAAAAGAACTACTCTGCTGCTGTTGCTACACCAAGCTGCCACATGCTGTAAATGCATTTATGTTTCTTTACTGTGAGTGTGATGTATGAAATTATTTCGCAGCTAAGTGGAATCAGTATATATGCATTTCCCAGAGGCCCTCTCTAATCAGTGCTCTTTCAACCGCATACATGCCACACGGCTGCAGCTTAATACCAGTTTACTGAGCTGGCTTTTTAATTCTCTGTTGCTCACTCGCTCACACTGACTCTTCAGGTTCCATCTGTCTGACGCTCTGTTCTCTCTCATATTCTGTTTCTCCATTGTTTTGTGTGTACATTCACTCATCTTTCTCTCCTTCTATCCATGATAAAATGAGAAGCAGACAGTATATCCTTTACTGCTGCCTGGATGTTGTCTTACATTTTGACACTGTAAATGTTTGGGCAATAGGATAGCAGACTAACTGCTTAAAGATTGCTCTTGTCAACTCTAAATGTTAACCTTTTCAAAGTAATAGTTTGTAACAATGAGGTAAAGGACTGGATGGTTCAGTTTTAAAGTAATTTAATTACACTCACTGGCGCTTTTATGTATATCTTCCTAGTGCTGGGTTGAACGGCCTTTTGCCTTCAGAACTGCCTTAATTCTCTGTGGCATAGATTCAGCAAAGGACTGGAAACATTCCTCAGAACTTTTGGTTCATATTGGCACGATGGCATCAGACAGTTGCTGTAGAGTCGTTGGCTGCACATCCATGATGATAATCTTTGGTTCCACTGCATCCCAAAGGGCCTCTGTTGGATTGAGATCTGGTAACTGTGGAGGCTGTTTGAGTTCTCCTGTTAGAAGGAGCCATCAGAAGATGGGTACTGTGGTCATAAAGAGATGGACATGGTCAGTAACAATACTCGGGTAAACCGTGGCATTTAAACAGTTTAAACGATGCCATGCACATCACCATAAACAGTCTAAATCATTGATAAAAGGGAGGATGGAGCCATGTTTTCATGTAATTTATGCCATCCAAAAGTTGAAGCGGATTCAAAGTCATCTGATGAGGCAGTGTTTTTCCCAGACATTTAGTGTCCAAATTTTGTTGAATTGCAGCCTCAGTTTCCTGTTCTAAGCTGACAGGAGTGGCGTGGCAACCAATGCAATATTTTGTTCCTGTAATCCAAGTTTGATATTTTGTGCATTCAGAGATGCTCTTCTGCATACCTTTGTTGTACCAAGGGTTTATTTAAGTTACTTTTGCATTCCTCTCAGCTGGAAACAACCTGGCATTAGCATTTTTGCTCATGAATTGCCAAAAAGTGTTGGCTGATTAGATATTTCCATTAACAAGCATTTGAACATCTGTAGAAAAAAACATGGCCGCTGTATGTGTATATTAGGAGATTAGTAATGCTTGAAGATCTTTATTTTGTGTGAAATACTTTGTTTTTATGACTCATATTCAGTTTTTGTGGCAGTTTTTGTATGCCAGGACGAGCACATTTCACCTCATTGTTTCTTTCTATTTAAGAGTATTATTGGAAAACACAGCACACAGTTAACTTGCTGTGCAGACAGTGCTATGTACATTTTTCACAGTTATAGCTACATTTGCTGGATCAAAGTACCTGACATATCTTATAGACATAAAAGCTTGGATTAGAATAAATACTAATGAAAATAATTAAACCTCCAGCTTAAATATTATCCCAAACAGCTGTTTTAATCTAAAATAAAATAATAGTAATAATAATGTAAAATGGCTTTTTTATTTTTTAAATTTGATAGACCTGTTTGAAATATTAAGTTATGATCCCCAGAATTTAATCTTGTTTATTAGAGCGCCACCTTCATCTCAAGTCACAGAAAAACATCAGGAGAGTTCTGTCATAAATTTGCTAAGAGTTTAATCTTCCCCTCTTCTCTTCTGCTCATGATCTGTTATCATTTAGGTCCTGGTGCTGTTGGATGTCACCCCAGATCAGTCTATGGTGGATGAAGGCGTTGCCAGAGAGGTCATCAACCGCATTCAGAAACTACGCAAGAAGGTGGGGCATTTATTTCTGGACCACTACTAGCTGTGGAAACAAGAGGGACATATAACACACCACTCCTGAATTTTACAATCCAGTGTTTAATAAGCAGAACCTGACGTAGTTGCAACAGCAAAACAAAACATGCCACTAAGGCAGTTTGAGTGGTTTTGCTTCAGATGTGAACTTTTTGAGGATGTTTCCTTTATTTAAACAAACTAAACAATCCCCTGCTTTCACATGTATGATCATAGTCCTTTAAACCACTCCCATTTTAGTTAATCTGATGATGTTTCAAGACTGCAGCGTAGAGTCAAAACAGAAACTTTGCTTTTTGTTATATTTCCGTCACCCCAGTCCTCCCCCCGTTCGTCTTTATGTCTCATTGTATTGTCCGGGCAGTTTTGAAATCTTTCCACTGCAGCGTCACAGTTAGAGGTTTCTCCATCATAAGGCAGGCTTAATGGAAGCTTAATTACAGTCTGGCCCCTTTCAGATTCTAATGTTCGAGCTTTGAAGTGGTCTGGGGAGTAAAGACGGATTAGCCAACAGCCCCTTGTTTTCACAAGCAACAAACAGTTTTTTCCGTCCCCCTATAGCAGTGGTGTGCATTGGCTCCCTGCCAGGTTAAATTCCTCCAGTTATTTCAAACTGAGATCTGTCAGGAATTTTCCACCCTGTGGATGGGAATTAATTTTTAGCAATTCTTGTACATGTTTGGTAGTAGTTTGGTGGGTTGCACCTGTTATCACTGTTTGCGTGGGAGGCAGAGTTGAGAAACAGGGGTCACCATTTCCTTATTTTTAATGGACTGTTCCCCAACTGGAGAGATCTGTTGCTTTATTCCCCCCCACCCCCACCCCCTTCCCACCACACACACTCATACAGAGGCTCATGTGCACTGTACTAGCCCCATCAGGGTAGGATCAGTTACCTTGACTTGGAGAACCCTTTAAACCTTCTCCCTCTTATGGACTTCTCTGTACCTGGCTGTCTGTCCGCCCTTGAGCCAAATATTGCAAATGGCGTGTTTGCAATATTTGTGTGTGTAACATGTACACACACACATGTACTGTTGGTACATGTGTGTGTGGCCGTGCATGTGTGTGCCCAGCTGCACACTCAGAATAGGATTAGATCAATGTGTTTGAATATGTCAAGGTTATTGGAAGTTTGCGGCATATGATGCCAAAATAAATGGGCTGTCATCCAGTAAAAATGTCCCCTTGTTTGCTTTCACCTTTATTTCTTCCTGTATGGTCTCTGCTTTTTAATCTAGCTATTCTACTCTTTTGTTCATCTTTTCATTTTGTTTGCCTCCTCCTTCCTTTCAGGTAATCATTTCCTCCAGATGTAATTTATTTATAAAGGAGGAAAAAAAACTTTGAAGAGAGTTACTTGTGCTAAAGATTTTTTGTGTCCTTTGCAGTCATTGGATTTGTGCTGTTGTTTGAAGACCCACTGAAGCAAGACTTTTAGCCTGTTTACTCACCTGCTCCAATAAAGAAAACTCTCACTTCTCATGCCACCTGTCTCTTAATGTCTGGTCTTAGGGGCATTTGGTGCCATCAGATGAGATAACGGTGTACTACCGCTCCCAGCCAGAGGGGGAGTACTTGGACTCTGTGATCAAGGCTCACACTGACTTCATCCTGGCTACCACAAAGGCTCCACTTCTCCCCTTCCCTGTCCCAAAAACTGCCAGCGTCATCATAGATGAAAAGACCCAGGTATAAAAGAATACGTTTAGACCAAGCAGGGTTATATATGACTGAGTTTTGTAGCAGCTTGTAGTCTGACACAACCTTAAAGCATTCATGAAACGTGCTGGAAAGTATTTAGCATATACATAATATACACAAGGAGCACTCAAATTGGTGTTACAGTAATAAAATTTGTTTTAACTTTGTGTTTAGTGGTTACCTTCTTGCAAATCTCTTAAGTATATTTGTTGCAGTTGTCATGAGACTGAAACTTATGTGTGCTTTTCTCTATTGACTCTTTCACTCTTTGTTCTATGTCTGTTGCAGCTGAAGGGTTCAGACCTGGAGTTAACCATAGTAAAGGGATCTTCGGCCCCTCGGGCTCCTCTAAATGGACCAGCTTGCACATATGTCAACCTCCAGGTGAAGGTCAACAACAAAGAACAAGGTAGCACATGGGGAGAGAATCTGTTTTTCTCCAGTTTAAGTGGTGTAACAGGAAAACTGTCTAATTTTAAATAGAGTTAAAATAAATCTTCTCTGCTGATGATTGAGATTATACATATGTGCAACCAAATTCACATATAATATTAAATACAACTATAATATAAATACAGTAACATTATCTTACCTGTGATTTACTTTTAGTAACTGTTTGGCTATGTTAATAATCCTCTTGAACTGGTTTCTTGTGCAGAGGGTGTAGTGCTGTTGGAGAATCCCAAAGGGGATAACAGGCTAGACTTGGACAAGCTGAAGAAAGCGTGCAGCAGCATCTTTGGAACCAATAACACACAGCTCAAATTCTTCAGTGACGGAACTGGTGAGAACTAAACTCCCTTCTTTTTTATGAGAACATTTAATCATGTTATTTAAAAATGTACATCTTCTTTTTACCTCCAGATATTTAATAACAATGAAAATTCTTCCTTTATTACCAGTCGGTTATTTTATCTGTCATTTATTTCACTTTTCTTTTTATATATTTCTGGGTCCTTTATTTTGGCTGTTTTCGTGCTGCACTTTAACCATTTTTAATTTTATAGTTTTTCTGCAGAATTTTGACTGTTTTTCTTTTCCACTTTTCTGATCTTCTTCATAGCTATAATGTCAGTAAAAAATAACAGAAAACACGGGTAGTTACACACAGTGTAGCAAACTTTCGCTGTAAAACTCCACTTTGCAGAGCAGTTCATTTTTAAGAGTAAGGATCATTTAAATTATTATTAAACAACATAATATTGTGCTTTTTTTCCCCAGCAAATTGAAATCAAAGAGAATTAATTAATTAATTATTTAGTCATAAAATGGTTCTTTCTGTTAAACTGTAGAGAAAATAAACATTTCATAAAGCCTTCTGACATAAGCTAGAGCACTTTATCATGCGAGAAATGCCAACAGAGCTTAGTCAGTTTTTTGATTTCATTTATCATGACAACAGTAAAATCAACCATTATCCTGTGATAATAAATCTTAAACTAATTTTATCTTTTAGGCCCCAGTCATGCAGGCCTAGAGACTGGTACATGACAACCACCAGTCGCTAGGGAAAAATGAGTATTCCACAAAGAGGTCTTCTGTGCTGAGACCTCGTTGTGATTGCTGTGGTTGCCATGGACGTAGTTTGTGCCGACTTGTCTGCAAACACTCGACAGCTACTCACTAAGCAGTAACTGTGATGCAAACCTAAAGCGAATACTGCCTTGCCTTCATTTTATCCAGCAGCAGGCAGGGTGAAACAACCACTGACTAACTGGTTAGAGAATAAGCATTGCTCCCTAGCTACAGGTGGTTGCCAGGGGGTCTCCACCAGATCTCTAACTCTGTGTGACTGAGGACTTGTTGGTTTTTATAGATTTCACAAATCATCATGAAACATATGTATATATGTAACTGTCTGTTTCTCACAGAGCTGACCAGCAAAACGGACATGCAGACTCTGACTGGTAAAACTTTGTCAGTGACTGCGGGAACTGCGTCACCTGGCCCCGCCCCCTCCACCGACACCATCACGTGTCCTTATGTAAACCTTCTACTATGCAACGCTCAGCCAGCTGGTGAGAGAAGCAGCCACAGAAACTGAATTTATGTGCACAACACGCTTTTCTCACTTCTAAAGATTAATCCTAATTAATCTTCGTCTGACCGACGTTTTATTTGAGAGAAATATTGAGAAGATTTTCTTTGTTTTGTTTTGTTTTTGTCCTCTTTATATTTGCATTTATATTCGAGATTGAACTAGTTTTAAATGAAAAGTTTGACATTGATTTTGCTCCAGACCAAATTTCCTCCACTGGGGCTTCAAACATTGATTCATATATTTATTCATTTATTCTGTACTTGTGCCTGCACAGCCACTTAAATTAGCTTACCACCAAAACTAAAAATGGTAAAGTGCTTGCCTGTGGTCATCAGCACCACAGGCAAATGGTCATGGTAAATGGTAAATGGCCTCTATTTGTATAGCACTTTTCATCAAGATCATTTTTCATTTTTTTGTAAGTTAACCAGCTGTTGGTGGAGACAGAGTGGCATCTGTCTCCTCATCGCTACCATCAACTACCATGTATATGGATTTCTTGTCAACATTACAGTTATTCCTATTATTTTAAGTGAATATTGACAAGGAGTAACTGTAGCTGTGTTTAGGTTTTTCTTCCATTTCTTCCAAGTCATGCATGCTGGTTGTGCAGTTATGATGCAGTTTTGCTTCTACTGCAGGAAATTGAGTATAATCCAACTTTATCCTTTGAGTCATTCAGTCTCAGTCCTTTCACCTTTCCCTTCTACTTAGCCAGGATGTTTTTCCTCATCTTTTCCCAGCTGAAGCTTGTATATATGCCCTCTCAGGACAGAACTATCCCTGCTAATAAAAAACATTGTTAATGATGTAACATGTGGTACAGTTCTTTTTAACACCCTCCCTATCTCTTCTAGAGTGCCAATCAGGAGACGTGGGTACCCTCCTACTGGTCAACCCAGTAGGCCAGAATCGGCTTAACCACGAAGGCTTGCTCTCTGAGACTGCCAAAGTTTTTGGCCTCCGCAGCAGGCGGCTCAAACTCTACCTGGATGAGGACCTTACTCAGGGTAAAAAAAAAAAAGATCACTAAAACCATCACTGAAACAGATTTTAAGGCAATTAATGGCTGATAGAGATACGGTGATTCCCCCCACACTTTCTCATGAAAAGTTAGTAAAAACATGTAAATGTATTTGCCAGATTTTCCTTAAAATACTACTCAGTACCTAGTAGTACATGCAGAAAAATGGCTTCTGTGACTGGAATAGATTTTGCAAATCTGCACATAGGCAGAATTTAAAAAAAAAGATTTTCAGCTTGTAGGGAAAGCTGTAAGATTCTAGTTGTGTATGTTGTTAGATGCTAAGCTGTGTATTCTTTATCGTAACCAGTAGGACGTCCAAATCAAGTATAAAACACGAGTTAGTGCATTGTCATTTTAAAAAAATCGAAGCATTTTCCTGAAAGACACCAACTTTCTTTTAACTTCTTTGATAAAGCAAAGTAACTTTCCTTAGCTGTAGGGTTTTAAAAGTTTTAAAAACTGCTCTTCTCAAATATAATTTTAGCCATAAATACTTCTGTTTTCCAGAGCTGCCAGCTGATTCTTCAGTCAAATCTCTTGACACCAAAACTCTGTTTGTGAGAGTTCTTCCTACGACCGCTGAGGCATAAATCCACAAACCACCTGAAGAGCATTTGTCTCTGACAGACCACATATTCCCTAAATGAAGGTTTCTACCACTCAATAGCCCGATTGATGTACGATGGAGTAGCATGGAGTAGCTTCATATGTTTATGATGCTTTTTGAATGCAAATCAGGGGTTGTCTGTCAAATTCAGAACTGTTAAAATGCAGTGTCACAAACAGAAAAGTCTTTGTGTAACATAAACTCAGATGGAAAAAAAAAGAAGAACGTTTTGGGATGTCTTTATATTTAAATGGGGGGGGGGTCTTTATAAGAGTCGATGGTCTCTCTCGCTCCAGTTTTCTCCCTGACAACCACACAGGTTTTCCCTCCTCATATTATCCTTGTCAGCAACTGTAAGTAGCTGTTTCTGAAAAGTATCTTGTTAGGTCATATTTAATGTCGACCAAGAAGGGATTTTTCTGGGTGATGGTGTACATTCTCTACTAAAAAGTGGGTTCACCTCTGTAACACAGTGATGGTTCATACATAACCAGCTCTTTCCAGGTTTCGAGGAAACAGTTTAATTCGATTAACTGTCAATTTTACCAGTGGATGATTTTCTTTATTATGATAATGATGCAAGCTACTTCTCTTTGAGGCTTATTTGAAGGCAGCTTAGTCCAGAGTAATTATTGCTTTGTCTCATAATTGGAAAAGCAAATTTGGGCTATTGTGCTTATACACCATTTTGAATTTAACAGATAAACTCATTGTGCTCACTGCATTGAGAATCCTTTGACAATGGAAAAGGCATTTAAAAGGTGAAATGGGTTTTTGGGCTGCTGTACCTGGGGACAAAAAGGTTCTGCAATGAAAAGAGCAACAAATGAATAATGTACTATTTTAGGTGACTGAATAAATCAAAGGTGACTTGGAATCAGCATGTTTTTTTTTTCCTTGTCTCCTTTCTGTTCACTTAAACCTCTTCGTGGCAGTGAGAGACAGAATGTTTCTGTGGGATCCTGCAGTCTGACATTTTGAATGACTGATGTTACTTTCTTTAGCAGCAAGGTCAGAGAACAAATACATCAAAATGCATTACAGATGCTCTCAGCTGTGGTAAAAGTACACTTTGGCATGTGGACTTACTTTGAAAATGAGTTACAATAAAATCTCTGAAGTTAATTTCCCTCTTTATTTTAACTCCACGTGGGTGCTTTACTTTTTTACTGAACTGAAGTGTTAAAGGTAATGCATAATTTAGACTGTAGCTTCTTGTATGACACACAGGTACTCTTAAGGATTTGGCTGTTCAGTTTCTGTTTTCTCCTAGTCCGAAATAGCATCACATTCACTATCACAGTGAATTAACAAAGCAGCCCATGACCAAAATTAGATGACTAGTGCTAGCATAACTCCCAGCTGAACCCTCTGATCCAGATACATTCATCATTCAGTTGACTAAAAACAGCCCAAAGCAAGAAGACCTAATGTGTGAGTTGGACTTCTGTCGGAAGTAACAAGGTAACTGGAAAGCCCTCCTAACCCAACACCACAACCTGCCACGTCGTTGCAAGCTGCATCGATACCATGCATCATGTTGCAAGTTTCTTGCAGAGATTAACTGTGATCTCACAATAACTAAGTCCATCTTTTATATATGGTGTAATACTTTGTTTCTGCATTTGTTTCCATTTGAGCCTATGCAAAGGGGTTTTCACCCTTTTGAGTACTCAAAGGCATGTAGCTCCATGTAGATGATCCTATGCTGGGGCTAGGGACAAGCACAGATGGTAGCATCAATGGATGCTTTTCATTGTTTGCAACACTGTTTAATTTCAGCTTTTTGTATGTTATAACTTCTTGGCTCTTCTTAGCCAAAAAGTTATAACTTAGTAAGGACCAAGGGACAGTGCAAGCAAAAGTACTATCCTGAAGTATTATCTTAATCTCAGAAGTATTAATCTTCCCATTAGGTTATTCTTTTGGCTCTATTCCTTATTGTTATGTCTGGGCCTGTTTTTAATTCTGATTACTACAGAGCATGCATTAGACACTGATTTGGATGATTCCACAAGTGGTTTTCATAAGGCATTTACCGGGCACAGTGTGAGGCTGATGTGGCTTTCCAGTGGATGTTTAAATGGGACTTTTATTAATCCGTGTCTGCAAAAACCAGTTTCCCGTTGGTTTGGTTGTTGATTTGCATATTTTGATTATTAAAAAAAGCCAGGAGGAAGAGCAGTCTACTTTGGTAGTTGAGGTAATTCTCAGCTGGGGGCGCTGCTGCAAAACATCATCTTCTACACATCCTTGCAACGCCATACCATAAATTTACTATTAATTTACATCCAAATTAAATGCATAAATAGTCCATTAATCTTCTACCGTGCAGCTATTGCTCATAAACATTTCTTCACCCTGCACCCTGCTAAGTCATCAGCACCAACACTGTATAGTAAACTGCTTCCATTCACAGTTACCCATAAATACATCGACGTCACTGAGATCCACTGTGGAGCACCTGTGAACACATAATTTCCTCTGGGATTAATAAAGTATTGTGTGATGTGTTATGTTATCCACAGAGTGATTTTACATATTAGCATTCAAAGTTATTCTCATATTAAAGGAACAGTGTGTAGGATTTAGTGGTCACAGAGTACAAACAACCAACTATTCCTCCTTTAAGATAAAAACAACTTTGGCTTATAATGTAGCTAATTCTAAGCTAATAAAAACAATATTCAAAGTACATGTGAATATATACTAATTAAAACCTAATTATCAATATCATAATTAATGTCTGGAAATAGTTTTCTCTAAATTTCCCCCATAACTTGTGGAAGGTGAAGTATAGCTACTCAAAATCTTGGGGTGGGGAACAGTGATGATGTCATTTCTGTTGGTTTTATGTTGTGGGATGGACATTTAGTATGTATTGAGGTTTCTTTAAAATCTATATATCTCATTATTATACCATATGTTATTGTACATTTATTACCATTTATTTGTTAATGAATTGACCTTGATCTGGTTTTTGTATTTATCAGGTCAGCTAACAGGAAAAATGACATGAAAAGGATAGCAGAGAGGAATAACACAGATTTAAGTCAATTATCTTTATTTGGTTGTCAAAACTCAACAAGCTCCACAAAACATGTTTTTGGTCATAACTCAAGAATTCATGTGCAAATCAAAGCGTGATTTCACACAAATTTAGTCAAATTTACTGAGCAGTATGATAAAGTGATGGCATTTTATATTCAAAACAATAAAGGTTAATCTTACTGTGGCATCACATTATGCAAAAAAAAAAAAAAAACTCCAGACAAAACGGTTCACATTTATCTTCATTGTTTCCTCTCAATCCTATGCAGTACATGAAAAAGTAAGTATACAGTTACTGTTTCCAAGTACCTTACCAATTACCAAAGTAGAATACCCAAACATTATTTGGTGAGGCCATATGTTCAACAGCTTGGCTCAAATCGGGTGATGCAACAGGACGGGGCAGCAAATCTACAATAAAGGGTTTATACTGGTCTTTTTGGTGTGTGTGTGTGTGTGTGTGTGTGTGTGTGTGTGTGTGTGTGTGTGTGTGTGTGTGTGTGTGTGTGTGTGTGTGTGTGTGTTTTAACTAAAGTTTCTTACAACCTAAAAGATACTTCAGTACATCATAATTTGAGTATAGCTCAGTACATGATGCTTCTTTTGAGCATAGTATTTTCTACCTTTGATTCCAGCATCCCTACAATCAGTGTTATTTCATTGTGATCATTTTCTCCTCTCCCCTCCTGAGAGGAGCAGCATGCATCTTCACTGGTTAAATATTAAGTACACAGCTCTGTCTCATCATCCTGTCATCCATCTCGCTCCCATCTGCTCCTGCTGCTCCCTTTGTGCCTCTACACACCTCAGCCTGGGCAAGTATGCAGGTCGACGACCCATCTGCTGATAGGCATTACAGAAATACACTATGCTACACGGATGAATTGAACATGAACCCTGTCGTGTGATTCTAATGACAGACAACAAAACTCATTATAGTGTGCTGCAGTGACAGAGAAAAAAGAAGTTGCTTGTGCAGAATAAAAATGGGTGTTCTTTCACGATATATAGCCAATAAGGGTCGTTTCTAACAATCTACCCTGGCAACAAGTGTGCTGTGTAATGGAAAAATCTAAATCTCTGCCAGTAAAACAATTTTCAGTGCTCTGCATGTTGCCAACTTCAGAATGACAGCAGCAAACACTACCTAGTAAGCACAGTAGGTAAGAGGATAAAAAAAGAAGTTGTTACTTTGGATGCAGAGCTTGGTAAGCCAAATGAGGGGAATACACCAGCCACTTAATTTAAAACAAGTTATAGTGGATGGCAGCATTTTACAAGATATGTAGGTATATTCCTTGCAAGACTGTAGTAAAAATAAAAAATAGACTCTCAGTGTGCTACATACTAAATGCTGTGTAATAGTGGGAAGACCACAGCACATTGTATGCTGACGTAGAAAAAGAAATAATAGTAGAGTGTTATATTGAATTTTATGCAGAAGCAGAGACGCAGTTAGATCGGTCAGTTTGGACCCGTACTTTCGTTTATTAAGCCTAGAAGCTGACATCAATAAACATGTTTCAGATTAGTATTGAAATAATAATATTAAGATAGTACCTTGAAATGTTCTGCACTGATGGGGAAAACAGGCTTCCACACAAAGTCAGAGATGTTTTATTTACTTTTTATTGCTGTGCAGATTTAATTACGGCAGGTCTTGAAAACGGTTTTTTTTTCCAGAACCTTTGACTGTATAATTATCAAACTGTGAAATCTTCAAAAAATCAGGTTAATGAATTTTGTTACTTTTGTTAGGTGGGTATTTTGTGTTTTCTTGAACACGCCACACATTTCTTCTTTTGTGGTCTGCCTGCAGCCATCTTTATTATGACAAAAAAAAAAAAAAGACGAAAAAGGGGGAAAGGATCTATTTTATGAGAAATTAAACATGTTTCTCCTGTGAAGAGTTCAGGGGAATATGAAAATGTCCTAAAATGTGGTAAGTGTTGATTTTAAAGTCCGACTTCTTGTAACAGAGAATAGTTAGCTTTAAGGTTTGTTTTACTAGCTAACAAATGCAGGTAAACCTTAAAGGATAGCAAGAAAACAATTAATTAATACATAGATGAAAATATAAATTAATAAATAAACAAAGAAGATGCATAAGAAAAAGAAATGAAGTATCACTACCCCCAAATGGGTGGTGTGCAGTTTTATGACTAACATTTGGATTCGTTTACATGAATAAACTATAGTATTTGTAGTGAGCCTGACTTGGTATCCTTGCACCTTGCTTCAGCTGTGGTCCACTTTCTGCTGTTTCGTCTGCATCAGCACTGAATAAATGGTTAACTGGTAAGAAGTATCCAATATAAATAAATAACAGGCAGGCTCTGGTAAATTGTATTCAATCTTTTTTTTTTCTTTTTCTTTTTTTTTCAAACTAAAGCAGCTGTGCGTCAAAAGTAACCGTCAAGCACAAAGTGGATAAATGCATTGGCGACGAGCATCGTGACTGTGGAGGGGGCACCAGATCCCAGCTATCTCCTGATCATCTAAATGCGGCATCTATCTACATCCTGATGCGCCTGCTTCTCCTCCTCCTCCTCCTCTCCTCCTTCCTGGAACGGCAGAAACAGGTAGGACACGCTTCCGATTTGAAAACGCATAACCCACATATCCAGCTCGGGGGTGGAGGTGGGAGATAGTGCTTTTACATTCTAGTTTGTACGTTCCCTTTTTAGTTTGTCCATGTCGTGGTTGTTAGGAGACCGCTGTCAGATGAGGAGTCGGTGATAATGGGAGATGTCCTGGCATCTGTAGTGAGATGCGTCGGCAGCAATAACACACTGTTGCTACCCACGCTCTCTTTGCCACAGAGACGTGCGTTCTGCCGCAGGTATGCGGTGGAACAGAGGGGATGGATGCAACCAATTAGTTTGGTCCAGTATAGTTCCACTTTTATTTGCGTGCATTTCTGCTGTACCCCCCCTCACATTGTAGAATTTGAAAACATCGAGGCTAGTATAGGGCGACCCATTTTCTGTTCTTCTATCCTTATAAAGAAAGCAGTACAACTCAAGATAGCACAATTTGAGACTCTGCATTAACACACTTCAGTCACATCTAATTGTTTGCTAGCACATGCTACCTAAGCTGCAATACAATGTTTAATGAGAAAATGCTTATAATCTCCGACTTTTCACATTGTTCTATTTATAGACTGACAGCAGAACTTGTGCAGCTCCTACTCTGTAAACTGTCATCAGTTATGAGGCCATATTTCAATTTATACTTTCAAAGGGCATGTTTTGTTATTTTGCATGCATTTACGTATTTCTTTTCAATGGTTTTGGAAGTACCTTTTCTTAGTTACAATGTTGCTTTTACTGTGCCTCTTATTACTCTTCTGTTATACCTGCGTAGAAGGATTTTTGGTGCATACCAAAGAGGATTTAACCAGAGCCATATCATGGTTATAAACCCTCTATACTTTAATTGTAGTTAACAGTATTTTTCTTTCTTTCTTTTTTTTATTAAATTTTTTTGCTGTGTGCGAGGTTATTTGTCACTTTTCTCACATGGTATACTTTAGGTTAACTGATTCCCTAGTGCTACAGTCTCACTAATGATGGCAGTGGTTGGAAACCACAGCACGACCAAAATTGTCACTGTGTGCAATAAACTTGGGATCTTGTTGCTTTTGAAATTGTTGATTTGAAGATGGGGACCAGGTCTGCGGCCACTCTCAGTCAGTTGTCATCTTCAGGACAGCGATAAAACAGCAGTAAGTCGGTCTGCTGTTATCGGTTCATGATGGAATGGGATCAGCTTGGCAATTACATGCAATCTGTTTGTGATGATAAAGCGGCTGACTGTGATAAATCAGCAAAAATCACTACCTTCTGTTACAAATTTGTTGCCGTCAGCATATACAGAAATTCACAGTAACTACTTAAATTCAGAATCCAGTTGTGTTTCAAATCCACCAGAATACAACCAGCTGGCAACCAGCTGAGTCGGGTCCCCCATTGTGAAGCAATAATGTCACAGATGAGTTGAGCGATCAGTCTGACTGCATTTACAAATTAGACCGAAGTTATTTGCAAACCTTTTCCAGTATTTCTGAGAGTGAATGCAGTCAGTCTTCAATAGAGAGACAGGTTACCTCCCAGCAGGCGATCTATGCAATTACTGGTCGAAAGTGATTACCGCAACTACTTGCAATCAATTGCAGATACAAAAAAATGACACTGGCAGTTTTTCCGAGTGCTAAGGAGATTGCTGTCCTATTTTTACTTTAGTATGACTGAGCCAGGAAAACCTAACTGCAAAACATTACAAAGCTGTTACCATCTTTAGCATAACAGAACCCTTTTTATCCTTATACCAGTGGTCTCTTCCAGGATGACAGTGCCCCCCATCTGTGGAGACAAGGTGTCAGTTGTATGATGAGTATGAAAATGATGTGAAACATCTGCTGTGACCTTCACAATCAGCCAGATCCCAGCCTAATTGGAGCATTTTAGAAAAGCATGTTCAATTGTATCAACGTGGTCTGTCCTTTACTTTTTCAAAAGTAATAGATTACTCCTGTAAGGTTATTGTTGTAGTACGTTGTAGCGTAGTGTAGTGTAGTGACCAGTTCACTTGGAAACTACAGGTGAGGGACTGTCTTTCCTTTCATCCTTCCAGTGGAGTGCCATAGATTAGGAGAATTAATGCAAAGGAGCACAACCCCAAACTAACGCACCGTTTATTTCCCTGCTAATTTGTCACCAAATTGTCTTTTAAAATTGTACTTTGAACCGCACTGTAATCCCTATTGATCTTCTTGCAAACAGAAGTTCCCTTGGTATTGCTCTTCTGACACTTTCAGTAAATAATGCATATAAATAATGCACTTTGTTTTGGGGGTTTGTAGTCCAGCAAGAGCACAAATCTATGTGTGTGTGAAATCTCTTGAAGGCTTGAAAAGCATGAGGCTGAAACACCGAGCACCTTGGCAACAGTTATAAGTGATGGGTAATCCATTTGTGGGAATTTGGGCAAACCAATGCAAGCTGAAGAGCAATAGACACTCCAATCAAATAGCATTTAGGTACGTTTGGAGAAAAAAAATGTGTTCACACAAACAGCCGCTCATAAAATAGTTGATTAGTTAATGAAATCACGAATTGTAATGAGCCATTTAGGACTGTTAATTACTGCTGCACATTCAGTGCTCCTTCTGTCTGTCATTTTCATATCACAGCCCAGTGTTAGAATTAATTTTACCATGACCAATTCTCACTGCAACAATCAGAAACACGACTGCAGGCATAATGGTCCTCACAGAATCTCTAGACAGATGGATGAAAAATCAGACTGTAATTATTTCATGTGTATTTTCCCTCTCTTCTCTCTTCCCTCCCTACTCGTCCTCTCTTCATTCCACTCAGCAGCATGATTAAATGTATTTTTTGTCCGTGGTGTAATCAGTGATAAAGTGGATCATTGTTTGCTCTGTCCAGATGTGCCAATTAAAAACT
>NW_024582517.1:536991-627549 GCF_018398535.1 Haplochromis burtoni | reverse complement strand
GGCTAGGCAATGTGAATTGTGGTCAGTGCTGTGAATGGCATTTTCACACAAATTACAAGCCACAGATTTCCCTGGATGAATACAGCAATTTTCCTTTGATCATTCTTTTTGTTAAAACCCCCAAAGAGAACAACTGTGGAGTGTTTGTTTCTCCGTTTTGATGTAAGCACTTACTGTCTCATTACATTTGTTGGGTTGGTTGCTGTTAAACGTAACAGCTTAAGTTCAGTGGCTATTGCAGCTCCTGTTATACACATCCATTCATTACTCAATTCTGCTGCTAACCTTATTACGTAAGCTGAGTGTTACGCCGTTGTTAACCTGATTTCTGAGTCTTGGCAAAAGTGGACTTTCAGCATTTGCAGTAAGAAAATCTGAACTCCAGGGTAAACTGCACATTAGAGGGCTTACAGTGAGCCGTTTGGATTTGGAGCACTCGGGTCAAACCTTTCGCTCGGCAAATGCTCCAGTGCGACTAAAGGAACTCACAGAATTACACTTTAATGTAAGTGACAAACTTGTACGTAGACAATGGTTCTGTGCTATTGTTGTGTCTCTATTTCATGCGCTCTATAGTGTGTGTAAGTTGTTTGCATAGTAGTATTTTTCATACCCTTACTTTGTAGGCTTAAAATTCCTGCCACATACGAGGCACAGCAGTTACCTCCTTCCTGCTGACTTGCTGTTCTTTGTTGCATTCTCCCAGAAATCAATGTGCTTGTCTTTTGGGCATTAGAAAAAAGTAGAACTTTTATAACTTGCATGGTGAGAGTAGCAGACTTCATATTGTCGGCTTATTGGAATATGCTCAGTGACAGCAGCTAATTTAAAAACTCAAAACAGATGAAATAAACAGTGTTTTTTAATTAATTTTTTTTTTTAATAAATGAATAAGGTGCTGATATAAAACACAAACTAATTACTCTGAGCTGCTACAATATGATATATGGATACTTTTATTTATTTATATATTTATTTATTTGCTACTGGCTATATTCTGAAAAGTTTGGAAACTCATTCTTATTTATTGCCTGCTGTGTTTGGCAGTTTTTTCTTGCCAGGATAATTAAGCTCAAGAAAACTTTGAAGGCCAGTAGGAAGGAGGGAAATGCTTTAATGCCTATGTTGGACAATAGCCGATACAAATATTTCATTTATTTTTAACATTTGTATCTATTTTTGTTGTAGTGAAACAATGAGAAGTACTTAATACCAAAAACAACAGCGACAACAGCAACAAGAAAGATTCTTTAAGGTCTTTATTTGGCTTGGTCAAAATTAATGTCACACAACTGACAATTGTCATAAACCAGTATCAGTTAACTAGGCCGATATTGGGTGATACCAATAATCCCAAAGTAGTCCTCTGATGTTACCCAAAAGCAGTAATTTTATGTTATTATCACAGAAGAAAAATTAAAAGAGAGCAGGAATTAGGAGAAGAGTAGGTATTGATAATCTAGCCACCTCTCACGTCATTGTGGAGGAATTTACACCAGTGTTCTTTATAACATTGCTTCAGTTCACTGATGTTTACAGACGTGTATTCATGCACATCTCTCTAAAGGTCTCACCATCAGGTTGGGGTCTGGACTTTTGACCTTGATTCTCTACATTTTTCAGCCATTCTATTGTGGAGTTGCAGCTGTGCTTGGGATCATTGTCCTGTTGCATTGTCCAAGCTTGGCCGTTAGACACATCCCATTTGAGTCTAGAATACTTTGGCATACAGAGGATTACATTTCGATTCAATGGCTGCAAGGTGCCCCAGTCCAAATCGTCACCCCCCGACAAGTATGGGATTTTTGTGCTGATACAGTGTGCCGTGTTTTGTTTTTGCCAGAGTTGTCACTGTACATTTTGGCAAAGTATTTCCACATTGGTCTGGTCTTATTGCAAAAGTCTTCTCCTAAGAACCTAAGGTGCTCTGCTATGTTTTGTTGCAGATAATATACTTCCCCCTGACAACCCTTCCAAACAAGTCACACTTGCTCAGTGTTTTTTTAATTGTACTTGTTACTGTAACTATAAAATTTGTCATGCTAAATGAGATAATTAGCTAATATTACAAAGTCTATGTAGTATGGGTATTTTCAATGCAATGTAAGACTGCCCTGTCCTCATGACAGCATTACTAATCTTAGCAAATACCCAAAACACCATATGTTTCCAATCGAACCAGAAAGACCTCTAGCAGCCATACATACCGTATTATAAACCATGTCTCCTGGGAGAAAAAGAGGAAATAGTGTACTATTTTTATGGTGCCACAGAGTTAGCAAAAGGTCAGGGTGGCAGCATGGGGCAACAGAATGTTGGACAGTAGAGGATCATTGTTTAGTTTCATGTCTCTGCTATGAGTTATACTTTTCTTTACCCCAAAACTGTTCTCACAGTGTTGCATCATGAGAAGTATACATTGTGATTGTGCTGTGAGTGTTTTTTTCTGTATTTCAACCAAAAACCATGAGTTTGGCCTAACATTTCTTGGTTGTTCTACATCATACCTGAACCCTACAGTCTTTTCAGGTTAGAAAACTCTTTTTTAACAATTGAAAGGTAAGATTGTCAAATCAAATTACAAATCATATGTTTTGGTATCTATATTAGATGAGTTGTAAAAATATTTAGTTAGAGAGGGAAACGGACATTGAAGACATATCAAATTGAACTTTTCTGTTTAAGATCAGAGACAGTGTTCGGAGTATACTCGCTGTATGTAACACTAACGTAATGCTGAATGTCATGATGGAGTCATCTAAGCAAAAAGCAGGGAAAGTGCGTCTCTCTGCTGCTTTTTGGGGTCAGGCATGGCTGCTCAACAGATGGTTTACCACAGCAGCATGGGTAGATTACAGTTATGACTGGTTTTCTGTAGATCTGAAAATGTGTTGACAGCAAGGTTGAAGGATTTGCTCTTGTTTAGAGGTCACCTCTACCTTATGTTCATCTATAAAGGGCAGCTGCTCATGCTGTAAGTAGCAGCCAGTGTTGAGGGTCTCTACTAGCCCAACATGAACTGGGACATGAAGCATTATGTGGCACGGACAGATACATGTCAGTAATAAAATATGATATATTGAGTTCTTTTAGGTCAGTGTTATGCTACAGTTTTTGAGGTTTCAAAATAAAAATTATTTAGTGGGACTGGACGTATGAAGGAATCTCAGCGTGTATCTATGGGTGGGGACAGGGTGTAACGTGATGCTCATGGTTAAGCGTCAAATTCATTTGTCATTAAATTGTGGCCTTTAGGTTGTCCTTGTATTGTAGCTTTTGTCAATAATTTTACAGAGCAACCTGCTCTGAAGCACAGCCAAAGCACACAGGTGAACCTGTTACGACATCTTTATTCACCGCCATCTTCCATAAAATTGCATAATATTAATTCAGGTCAGTTTTAGGAGACTTGTATTCCACTAGCATTTAATAATTTTTCATGAAAGCACATTAAGCCCCATGGATGAACCAGTGCTTGCTGAGTGACACAGACTCTCTAAACACCACTAAAGCTGTGCAATGAGATTCCTGCAGGGTGAAAGGCATTTGGAAATCCATCTGTGCTTACAACTCTCCTCTGTGAACATGTTTCTCTTGTATCTTTGCTCTCCCTCCATCCTCCTTCACGTTTTAACCACTTGGTATCAATTACTCATTAATTACTCACTAATAGTAATGTAGCTACAAATACACATACGAAACAAGTTAGGGCGTTGGATTTGAAATAAACAGCGCCCACTTCTAAGCTTGTCACTTGGCCTGGGGTGCTACTTCGGTCTAAAAGGTGGTGACGGGAGGGAAAAGTTATCTGCTAACACAAGCTCCTTATGATTATTATTCCTGAGGGAACAGGCTAAAATCAGAGATATCTGAACTGTTACTATCACTTTGCACTTTTCTTTGTGCTTTCTGAAGAACTAAAAACAATAACAGAAAAGAAAAGACAATTTCATATCCAATAAAAAGATGAATGATGTGTGTCACTGTAAGCAGTTGAGAGGATCTCCTCTGGGCAACATGCTGTTGCTTTAATTCTGCCTCGATTTCACTGATGTTCTGTCCTCATAATCTAATAGACTAAATACCGTCTGGGTGCTTTTTGGCTGCAGGGATCTGAAAAAAAGAGAAAAAAATCAAGACATTGCAATAATTGTGTGAGTTAGTGCGTTTGTGTTTACGCAGCTTCCTGCGCTACCTAGTCTGAGGCTTTTGTCAACAATTACACCCCTCTGAATGGTAATATTTTAGGCTACATTAATTTACTGTACTTTACCAGAGTGAGCTGCAGTCTTTTATGGTACAGTAATTTACCGTGCAATCTTTGAAGTGGCTTGCTCCTGACAAATAGTTCAATAAAACCTTGTTTGTGTTCTGTGGTATGGCTATTAGACCCCTCCTGACATATCATAAACTATTACTGTGATCTGTTTGGACATTAACGGTTACAGATGTTCCCTGAGCTTGCCAGAGAGCCCGGAAGCTGCACTGCATGCAGGGAAGTCTGCTGCCGTACTGTACTTTATCAAACCTATGCAGGACAGTGAGTGTACAACTTTCCTGAGTTGTACTTGAAAACTGTTCTACTTCAGGCATTTTGTCAAATTGAAACTCCCTGTAGTCAGAGGGTAGACGTGGTTGAGTCTCTGTTGAAAGAGTTAAGCTGAATGCCCCTTCTCACTGTGGGAGGAGGTAGTGTGAGTACATGGCAGCGGGCTGAAGTAGGCATCTAAGTATAGTTGTGTGTGCGTGTGTGTGCGTGCGCGTGTGTTCATGCACATGTGTTGTGTATGAAAGTTTTTGGGGGTACTGGCTATTTACAGCTCAGCCTGTGGGAGATGTCCAATTCCAACAGAAAGGGCAGGGGGGCATGGGAAGACCTCCACTCTGCCTCATGTGTCATCCTCTTCTGTTAAGACTTGAAGCAGTCTGTGTGTGTTTGTGTGTGTATGTAGAGTTGTGTATTTGTGGGTGTGTACACACTGTGTGTTGTGTCAAGGTTGCTGAAAACAGTCTTGGTGCATAAGTATAAGAATATGACACTTTTGAACGCTCATGCATAGTTGTTCAGGGAGATTTGTCTAACAAGACTTGAAATTTCCTTGTGGCTCCCTGTTGTTTACAAGGCCAAATACTTTCTGTTCAGTGAGTCATTTTCAGAGAGCGGGAGAGAGGGATAAAGAAACAGATACAAGAAACTTTGATTCCACATTATTTTTCATTGAAGTGAAGAATATTTCAGTGCTTACATAAATGCGCTGGCCTATGAAGAAAACAGTTTGTTTTTCTATGTAAATGAACAAAATGACAAAATAATTTACTGTCCAGTCTTTTCACCAGTTCCACAGTTTGCTCAGTTTTCAAAGCAATGGCTTTGAAAGAAGATTGTACTTTGACTCTGTGGTAAAACTATTGTTGTCTGTGTTGTAAAACTGCTATTTTCAAGTAAATATTTACCTTTTTTCACTTGACTGTAATTCTTCTACTGGGGGGATCAAGAGAGAGCTCCAAGGCCAGAAGTCAGCCTAGGAAAATCGAAAACCATGCCTGATGTAAGTTTGATCTTGATCTTTAAATTGCCTTACTGACCTCATTTTTGGTCCATGCGTTAGATCGATTTTGCTAAAACTACTTGGTGGAGTCTCTGACACCTGGAGGAAAAGTGAGAGTGAAAAAGTAACCCATTACATTTTGGTGCAGATCCAGAAAGTTTTCTTTAAAGCTGTGAGTTATTAGTTTTGATGGAAGAAGGCTATGGCTTGTTTTAAATACTAGCAGATCTCATTTCACTCCTGTGAAAAACAAAGTTTTTATGGGAATCTATGCAGTCCTATGACAAACCAAGCGCACCATTCATCACTTATGATTCAATAGTAACCAACTTTTGTATGTCTTTAGTCTTTGACCCCTGTAGAGGAATTATGGACTATCTGTTTTTACAGCACGCCTTCAGTTCTGACTGGTCTGCTCTCATTTGATTCTAGAATACTTTAGTATACAGATGAGCTCGTGGTTGATTCAGTGACTGCAAAGTCTCCATGTCCTGTACCTGTAGAACAAGCCCAAATCAGCACCTCGTCACCACCGTGCTTAACAGCTGTTTTGAGGTGTTTGTGCTGATATGCCGTGGGTTTCTCCAAACATGGTGTCGTGCATTATGGCCAAACATCTCCACTTTGGTCTTGTCAGTCCAAACGACATTGTTCCAGGGGACTTGTGGTTTATTCAGACTTTCCAAAGAGTTTATGTGGAAACTTTCTTTTTCACATGAATGTTCGTGTTGAAATCAGAATGTTCGTTTGGAATATTAACAAATTCTTAATTAATAGCAGTAATGTTTTTTTTTAAAGAAGTCGTGTTGGTCTGAATTGGGGTTTAAGAAGTGGGTCCTCATTTTAACAGACAGAAGTGATTTCCATCGCATTTCTAAATCCACATTTCCAAGAAAATGCAGCTTGGCAGGGATTGTTGATACCCTGCTGTGATAAAGTTGATGCCCAGCTGTTTCTAAAAGTGCAGCCTCCCCGGTTATTTTATAAAATGTGTTTAGTATGCGATATCGACCGTTTAGAAGTGCTGTTATTGAATAAAGGCCAACAGTTTTCTGTCTGTTGACTCCTGCATTTAGACTGTTTTTCTGGTTAATTTTTTTAAGAGTTCAAATCATGCTAACCACAAATAGTCATTCGACTGTTCATGGTATTTAATTGGGATTTTTCTTAGAAAAACATACAACTGTGAGAATTTTACATTTTTTTTTTATTATATTACATTTATTAAATTAATCTTGTGTGTGATGTGGAGATTCAATGACTTTCTATACTATTGCGAGGATACGAAGCCTGACAGGTGTATGCCTAAGAATTGTTTAACTTGACTGACAGATCCCTCATATTATTTACTTCAGTTGTGAGAATTATTGTTTGCTTGCACCATTAACTCTGCCTAAGCTCAACCCCCCAAATTACGACTTCATTAAAAAAAAGATAATAATGCTATTCAGCTTTCAGAAACCTGCAGGAACATGGCATGCATCAGTTTTTCTATGATCGTTCATCTTATTTCAAAATTTCTAAGTGGAATATATTGAGGAAAGGTTAAGAACTGATTATAGCTGTGGTCCTGTGCATTACTTTTTCATTTATGTGAAAGTGTAGCTTTTGTTTTTGTCTTAGCAGTTAACATAATACATCTTTTCGAGAGCAAAAGAAACCACAGAAATTGCCAGCAACCAGATATACACTCAGTTTCAGAAAAGTTAACAAATGTTAACTGATGTCCAAGATAGAAGGTTTTGACTCTGTGTTTGTGCCAGTGTACATACGCTCTACACAAGAGGTCATGCTAGCTGGTCCTATATACACACGACACCAGCTCTCTCCCTCGCTGCCTCCCTCTCCTTCTCTTTCTCCATCTCTCCCCTCTCTGCCTCCCTCCCTCCCTTCATTTGTTCTAGGGACAGAGTCCTAGTGTGAAGCTTCTTGTTCTTGTCCTTTCCCTGTACTCTGCAGCTTTTCAGCCATCCAGAATGAGTTTCCTTATAGCAAATACACTGTACATGAGACGTGGAAGAGCCTGGTTTGGCCCGCTCTGTGTTCCCGCTACAAGCTCTCTAGGTTATATTTAGCCTTCGACAGGCCACCCTGCTACTACAACTATCATCAGCACCAAAAGGGATATCGGGGGAAGCTGTACCAATTACCGCCAACACATTTTCCTCTCTGCTGTTTCATTGTAAGTAAATTCTTTTAAAATAATGTGTTTGTTGAATTTGAGAGAGCATCAGCATGTCACTGCAGAGAGAGCATGAAGGAATTATTTGGAAGCAGTTGCACTATAAGTGACATGTTGTAACGTACTTCAGCTCTTGTAGTCTTTCAGTGTTATGCCACATAGGCCAGGCTGTCATTGTTGTAGAAATGGTAAACTTGACTGTATGTCCCTGTGTTTAAGTCTGCTTTTGAAAGCGGCTCAATAAGCAGCACAGCTGTGGAAAGATTGCAATGTCATAGTGTATTATTTATTTGTTTTAAGAGATCTGTTTGTATGTGGATCTTTGGATCTGGGTATAGAGCAATACTATTTGGAGCAGGCTGATGGTCCAGTTTGACCTTGGTAGCTTTAGTTTTTCAGCTTGTCACCATATCACTAAAATATCAAATGAAACCTGAGGTATGAAAAAAGTATCTAATGTGATTTTTAGCTCTTGGTAATATTTCTACCTGTTTTTTGGTTGGTTTTTTTTTTTTTTTTTTGGTCACACACCATCTTTGCACTGTTTCTAAGTAAGGAAATGCTACAGTTAGGTACGTATTTGTCTGCAGGGAGAACATTTCTCTTACTCATCAGTTATAGCGGGAAGGGAGGGGGTGGGATTTGGGCAACAGTTATGCTTGCATTTGACTGAGGAAACAGGCAGCAAGACATGGAAAGTTTAGTTTCTCATCCCTGAAAATGGAAATTTAGAGAGTAGGCAGATGCAAAAAAAGGGAGAGAGGGAGAGATAGAGAGACATGGAGACAGGATGGTGGGAACATCTGGAGAAACAAGACCAGTGAAAAAAACCCTGTGACAAAACGAGGGGACTGGAAAGTCTCTGAAGAAAGTCTTGAACATAAAGAGTTGTACAAGTGCATTCACTAAATTATATGATAACATATATGATATACATGATTGTATGAATGGAAATGAACTGAATTCATTATTAATTAAGTTTTTTTTTTAGATTTAAATTACTTAAATATTTATTCTTTTACTTTATTTGTAAAATAATCATCAGTTTAAGCTCAGAGAGCTGTAATGGAAATATGAGGCCTCTCACCTACTGTACTCTACTTTGGCCTTTTTAAGAAGATGCCATGGGACTTTATATTCTTTATAGATTTTTATAATCCAGTTTCACATTTTAATCCTTTGCTACACTCCGTGGGGAATCCTATACAGCAACAGTAAATACATTAAACATGAATAAATTATAATTGTTGCTTATGGGTTTTATCTGACACTTTTTAAATTATAGTAAACAGTCAGCATTACCATTACTGATGGGATTTAAGATATTCACTTATATAATTGCTGCATGTTCTACCAGCAGGTAGAAAATGCAAGTTGTTTTCTTTCATCCATCCATCCTTTCGTGACCACCATAAAGAGTTATAGTTCATGATAAGTGAAGATGCTGTGTGCTTCTGTCTCGATGTGTCTAGAATTATTCTCCGCAAGTCTTTTCCCATACTGCAGGTAAAGAAGCAGCATAATGGAGCACTCCCAGCTGGAGAATCACACTTCCGGCATTTTTGATCTAAGTCTTCCTTCCTTTAAGAAAGTAGCTGTAACTGAGGTGGTAGTTAAGGTCATCTACAAATTGGAAGGTTAGTGGTTCGATCCCTGGCTGCTCCAGTGTGCGTGCCCAATGTCCTTGGGCAAGATACTGAACTGCAGGTTGCTCTCTGATGCATCCATTAAAGTGTCAATGTTATATAGGAAAGACCTAAGCACAGAAAAAAGTTGTTGCTTGAATGAGTGAACAGGGCATACATATAAAGTGCTTTGAGAGCTCAGGTACATTAAAAATGCATTATGCAAGAACCTGTTCATTTACAGCTTAAAGGAAGGATGGTGGTGGGTGGGGTGTACATATGCTACAGTATGAGCATAGATGTACAGTAATTATTAGTCGGCCGAGAACTTCACGTTTTTTTCCACCACCAGTTGTTGTTCTCAAACTGGACGTGACAGTTGGGGACAGATGTGTCGGTAAAACTGAGCGTTACCGCACAGCCATACGGTAACAAGTTGTCAAATACAAGGTAGGCCTGCGTAGTCTAACAACTGCTTTATCTTCCTCTTTGACTCTAACGTTGACCATATGTTATATAAACAACATATGATATTCAGAAGGACTTAATGTTTTGTGACTGAGACTATAAACTAAGTGTCTCATGTTCAAGACAAACATTTGGCCTCAATTTTAAGACCTGGAACCTACATCAGTCTTTTATATATCATTTATACATATACATATAATGTGCCGAGGTACACTTTTACAGAACATAGTTAGAAGCTGGAAGAATTTCTTTTTAACCAGCAAACATGTAACGTGTAGTATGTAATCACCTATAATGCAAAGAGAAATTTGTTAGAATCATGTAGACTTGCTACTACTTTAATAAAAAACAATTTTTTCATAATTAAAAAAATGTTATGTTATGTTACCATGGATGGATGGATATTGAACTGCTTTTTAATATATATATACATCAAAGCACAGTTGATGTGTGACTTCTTTCTCCCTGTACGGCTGCACAGTGTATAGGAAATAATGGAAAAACACAGCTTGCCATATTCTTACACAAGTTTTAAGGAGTCAACGGAAAAATCCTGTTTGGTCAGTGGAAATAGCCCCTGAGAGGAAATAACTTGACCATGCTAATGCTGGGTTCAGAGACGAGTGTACCACGACCATTAAAGTGCCAGGAGAGAGATACAATCAATGAACCCACGCACTCAGTGCACTGTAGAGTAGCACAGGACTGAGCGAGGAGCTACCTGAATGCCTGCGCTCACACAGAGTTGCTGCTACACAGAAAGTATAAGGACTCTGCCGGCCGTCTTTGTTTCTGATGGGGCTGCAGGATTAGTTTGATTCACTGACTGGGCTTTCAAAAATAGCCAGCTGCTTCTTGTGATGATTGCAGCTACGAGAAAAAATAGCATATAAGTAAAAAGAACAGGAGAAATGTATGAAGACCTGGTGATGAAAAGAATATGATGTTAGAGAGGAGCAGAAGAGGTAGAAAACAAAGCCTTGGGAATATTATTAAGCACAACACTGGAATTTTCCAAACAAATTGTGCTGTAAAGTTTACCTTTACTTTTAGTGCAAAGTATATATTTGATCTTCTTTATCATTTTTAGGAAATATGTTGGCATATGAAAATGGCTAATAAGTAATGACTTTTACATACCAGCACAGGTTGAAGCCACAGCACAAGTCAGCACGTTGCTCAGTATAAACATGTATTGATATTAAACAGGAAGAATTGGCTATATTTACATGAGTGTACTCAAATATGGCTGTTTGTTCATTATATCAGAATCAGAATCAGAATCAGAATACTTTATTGATCCCTGGGGGAAATTATTTTTATATCCAACGTAATGATAATGTAAATACCAATATTTACATTATCATTATCTGATGATGATTCTCTGCTATAATTTGTTTTATAATTGTTCAGATGACAACAGTTGGACATAAAAATAGTTTTTAAAATTTCTATTGAAGAAATGATAAAATGATTCATTTGACTTTAGCTTTAATTACAAGCTTAATATTTTTGTCTTGGTAGAGTTACAAAACAGGTTGTTGTTATTGTTTAAGAAGTATTCGAGTATATTTTTCTATTTGTCTATGCTGCTCTTTAGATACTTTGTCATTTTTGAACTGCTTGTTTTATACAAATAAAATAATAGACTAAACTAAAATACTTATTAACTGCACTAACCCATTCAAGCTTTCATCATGGAGGTTACTGACTCTTCATATGAATACCAAGTCTTATGCGTACTGTTTCAGCTGTTAAAACGAATGGTTTTGCGCATTTTAGCCCATTTAAAACAAATATTTAAGCAGTAATATGTACATACGAAGCACACAGTGACAAAATCCAAATGGTTTGGTTTTAAAAGCAACACAGAGTTGTTATGAAAGGGAAAATTAGCTATAGAGACCAGAATAATATTTATACCAATGTTCCAGTCTATAAACTTCATTTTATGTTGCCTGTCATGAAACTTAGCATTTAACATGCCAACTGAGGCCTCTAAAATTTGAGCCCTTGGGTTTTTTGCAGTGCCTCTGGGCCTTGCACACTCTGACCTTAGGGTGAAGTTGCCTTGATATTTACTCCTGGGAAGATAGTGACATTGTGTTAACACACACCTGAATTCTGAATTCACGACTCCACTTCTTTGTGCAAGAGAAAAAATATCGCTCCAGTTTCCCCTACATGCATGTTGAATTAAACTTCTTGTAAATATTAAAACTGCTCTGCTTGACTAAACTACCTGGCAGTTTTTGTGGTAAGGATTTAGTGTAAGGAGATGTAAATAGAGAATACAGACACTTAGTACTAAATTGTCAGTTAAATATGCGAGTTTCCTCTGAAATCCATATAATAACCTTTTCTAGTCTTACCAGGCTTTTTCAGTTTTATCTCTTTATAGACTTATTTAGCTAAGGTCAGAGAGACGTGCTATCAACCTGCTGTAATGCTAAGTGTGATGCTTACATGGAACAGTGGAGGCTTGTTAGCCTAGTTTAATGTCCACATACACAATTTATTTCCAGTGTGAGAGCATATTATAGTTAGAATGTTGTAACCTACTGTAATCTGTAATACAATAGGTTACAGTATGATATAAGTGAATATAATTAATTCTTGTGGGCTTTTTTAATTACTTTTTTATGATTCATTATAGTTATTTGCACTATTTTATATGTCTGCGATGAAGAATGGTAACAGTATGCTAATAATATTACATTAGTTAACTTAATGCTTCTAGATTCTGTATTAAAAAGTAAACAATCAAAGCAGAGAAAACCTTAATGCTCTGACCTGACTGCTGGGCTTATAATAGGAAGAACCACTGAAGGTGCAAACCACTTACTCCACAGTTTTAATGTGTGGTGACAGTAGAAAAGGCATTCCATTGCACTGAATTTAGGGATTGCAAGTGATACATAAAATGCTTTGTGCACATGTACAGAAGAAATTGGCCTCTCAGAAACTCCAGGTCGGAAATTCCCAAATGCCCCCTGCAATTAACCAGGACCTAACATCATTTAAATATCGAGTTTGACTAAATTGGGCCAAGTGTCTTGGGAAAATTCTCATTCACCAAAATAAATTCTAAGATGACAGTAAAACAAGTCAGTAATGTGGAATTTATTCGTTTACATGCTTCAGGGTACATTTGCTTTGTTAATTTTCCTTTCTTATTAATTCAGCTATGACTACAAAATAGTATGGTTCATTGATATGCCCAAGACTAAACATGCTTCAGCAAAGCAACACACATTCACTGCAGGTTTAACATAATCATGATTTCGTGCAGTCGCTTGTGCCTCGGCCTTGTCCAACACAAGGACATGAGTTTTCCTCCTATGATGGACAGTTTGCTTCTGTCTTTAAATTCCTATAACACCACAGCAGAGACTCAGCTTTTGAAGAACATTTCCTTTTACCTTTGTGTTGTTGTGCTGTTATTGATATTTAGAAATAGTGTGCATTATTGTAAGAAAGAGCTGTATTATAGCCTACTTTCTTCTTGTACATTGTGAAAAATGTAGTGGAAGGGCATGCATTTCTTTTTGTGATTGATGACTGACATTTAATATGCGTTAAGTTTCCTTGATTTGGTGTCTGGTATTGCTCTTGACAATGAGAAATATTTTATTCATCCCATATTTGGGAAGTAATTTTGTTAGAATATCTATCAGATGATTCCTTTCCAGACATATATATAGTATTATAGAGGGTGATGACATGTGGTATGAAAGATTTCCTATATTTGTCTTTGTAGCAGTGGAGCTGAATCAGTCAGTCAGAGAAAATGTGCTCTGCTGCCTGTCCAGTAAATGGTGCAGAGTGTGGTCAGGATTATGATGGATAATAGTTTCTTCAGTGACTTCCTCTATACCAGAACTCTCAAAGTGTCCAGGTGACAGCGAATCAAAAACACAGCCATCCTAAACAGTCAATTCAGTCTGTTGGCGCCACCAGCCATGATGCTGCTCCCCCAGCAGAACACAGCAATGCCCACTGCACTCACCACAACTGAGTGGGAGAAAATCTCCATCATTTTGCTGCACATATCGAAAGATCTCAGCTCAAATAGAGCATGTGCATCAATTCTTTGGTATACAGCATTGGTCTTCAGGTTCAGCCTATTGTGCATCTGGATGCTATATCAACATCCTGTTCTAGGACAGATACATGTTGTGTAGCTGCCCTCTTCTATATGATGTCAATAACCACCTTTCTGGTCTTAGTTATATCACATCCAGAAACAGATTATTTTGCTCAGGCCAATCTAAAACAAATCATCTCCTAGTATCCTGTACTCCTCCAGTCCATCACGAATATATGTGACTTGTGCAGAATTATTGGAGTATTTCTGTGGGTCACATGATCTAAAGTTGCGCTGAACGATTGAGTTGTACAAGGTGAACAGGAATGGAGACAGCACAATCTTACAGCAAAGTACAGAAGACAACATACAGAATTTAACTCGCCTCACATGTCACTCTGCAACACGTTATAAATTTAAAGTGAAAGATGGTGAGAAGAGTTAAATGTTTCTGATCATAGTAACACAACAGGGGAGAGTTTGAAGTAGGTTTGATCTCAATCTGGATGACACAGCAGAGTAATGTACGCTGAAAGATATAGGAGTGACCCATGCTGATGAAGAAACAAGGTGCGACAAACAGATGCTGTTTCTGCTGGTGAAATGCTGTTGGTGGTTTCCATCAAAGAGGTGTGATCCAACCTATACAGGAGATGAGCATTTGCCATTTGTTTAAATCCCAGCAAGAGTCCCACATGTCTATGATTAGAATCACAATAAAAGAGTTAGTGTAATACTAGCATGTTTCCAGGAGTGTGAACCATCATGCATCACATGTGTTTTAATTACCTCAATAACACCCATTTCCACCAGGTATAGAAACAGTGAGCCAATCACAGCTTTTTAGGCAGGGTTACATTCATGAACAACATAGCTGACTACAGAGCAATACTGTATTCCAGAAAACAACTTCTTTAGAAATGGTGATGAGAAAGAGGAAGATTGGCAGTCTTGTACTGGTTGTTCCATGCAGCACATCCTGTGTATTCTATAAATTTCCTTGAACATTAGATCCTGTATTGACTGAACTGATGCAAGACTGCCAAATCTTTTGCTGCAGTCATAGCTTAAAAAAAGAATGACACCTCTTCCACCTTTAAAATGAAAATTCTCACTGTGCAGCAAAAAGTAAGCAAGGAATAGCCTCTGCAGCTTTCACTGGAGATGTAAGAAATGATTTAATGATGAAACACATAAAAAATTACATTTTTTAGTATTCAACTACTTTTATTAACTTGCATAACTTTTCAGATTGGTGTCATGGTCACTGGTATGGTAGGTCAGTAACGAGAAAGACTTTGGTTCTTGCTGTCAACTAAGCAAAGATTGCTCTGTGTTGTTGTTTCAAACCGAACCAGTGGTTGTTGATAGACACGAATCCTGTAGGCTCTCTAATGCGGTGGTACAGCATCAACTTGATATCAGTTGATGCAGCTGGTATCAGTGGATGGTTTTAACCAACTGTATGTGCTGGTATTGATGTTAAGATATCCAATGCTCGCTATATACATACAAACAAAACAGTGTATATTTGTATAACGCTAAACTAGTCCCTAGGAGACTAAATACAGCTCCTTTTGAAGCAGCTTTTGACAACGCTAAAAACAACAGACAAACTTTGCTGATGTTTGTCGTGGCTCTTTTCTAATTTCAGAGCACAGCTGGATACATTGTAATGATTTTTGTTACAGAGAACACACTGAACATACAGAGGGCGAGCCACATGGCGACTGTTTCATCAAAGAGATGAAACAGCTGATGACACTGGGTTTCTTTCTTGGGAAAATTTTGTATTCCCTAATGGGAAGCTGTTTCCCTAATGGGTTTTTATAGATTTATTTTGTGTATTTATTTCCTGGTTAATTGGCAAATGCAAGATTTCTTTAGCCATGTTCTGCTTCATTTTTTTTCCTTTTATGTTTTTTTCTCAGTTCCATGTTTTGAACGCTGATGTGCATCTTTGCAAGTACAGCAACAGTTAAACTCCTACATCAAAGATGTCTTCATGTCCCAATCAATTCAAGCTGGATTGATGCTGGATTGCTAACAGGGTTGCAGGGACATAGCATGTAGTTTGGAAATATGCTACTGGAGTCACACTACATACATTTTTAGTTTTTTTAAGCACCCTTTTCAGCATTCGTTTCTGATGGCTTTTAATAAATAATGGAATTCAAATGCAAAACATGTAAATGTAACAAGTTAAAGGCAAGAGACTTTGTAAACAGTTTTAGTGAGACTAGATAATAAATAAGTCTGTAACTCAGCAATTGTTGAAAATCAAAGTTGCTTTGGTTATATGCAGTAGTGCTGACTTTGAAATTCACTCCCATTAGCATTATTATAGAATCATCATGGACATCAGTATGAATTTATTCAAGCATCATCTTGCTGTATCATCAGCATCATCAAAGTTCAAATCTCAACATCTTCCTCTCCCCTTTCCTCTCTCTCACCCTCCTTTTCTAACACTAATCTCATCGTCTTTCTTTTTCTCCTCCCCTTCTACTTCCTCTATTCCTTCTCACTTCCCTCTTCCTTTAATCAGCCCATGTCTTCTCTCGTCCTCTATCACCTCCTTTTCCTTCTTCCTCCTTCTCTTCCTCCTTTTCTCCTCAGTTTGCTGCAGTGCATCACTGGCAGGCACATTAACATCTCATCTCCATTACCCAGCAATGCCCTGCCCTCTCTCACTGCTTTTAACCACCCTCTTCTCTCCTTCTTTTCTCTTTCTGTCGGCGCTGTTCCCGTTTTCCTCTAAATTTAACACTCTCATGCTATCCCTGTTTTCTTTTAAAGTGTCCATTATCATCCCTACTGTCTTTTTTCTCTATAAATGTGATCATCCTCATTAAGGGGGTGCTCTCCTCTCCTCTCCTGTGACGAGCTGTGCTGTAGTGTTTCAAGGGAGTAGATGCCCTTGGTGTGACCATGAGAGAGATGGGCTAAAGCTCTGCAGTAGCAAGCCAGTGAGTGAGCAAGTTGGTTTCACTGTGTATTTGTGTGTATGTGTGAGTGTGTATATTCAGCTAGTAAGATGTGAGGAGTGAAAAAAGCATAGCTTGTGTGTGTGTGTGCATGTGTGTGCATCCTCAAAAGCACCGGTCTGTGGTACTGGTTTAACATAACTCAACCAGAAAACCATAGTTAACATTCACACCAAGCTGTCTTTCCCTGGAAGCCCACCATCCCCAAACTAGCATTGCCTCACTGCTCATCACACGATTCCTGGTCAGGTAATCCGACTTTCTTCTCAGGAAATGAAAAGCTATTTTTTTTCCTGCATTTGTTGACACTGGCTTGTGTTTCTCACAAACACTGCTTCCATCCTTGTTCACTAGACAGGATTTAAGATTGGTTCTACTTATAGTGTAACACAATATAGTAAAAAAAAAAATACTGTAGAGGGGAAAGGAATATTGCAAGGACTTTTTCTAAACTGGAAAATGGCACTGAAAGAACATTGTTTTGTATTAAGACAGTATATCAAAGCTGTGCAGTTGTAGTCTTAAGTCAGGAGTAAGCATTCAAGTCTCATCCCGAGGACATCCAGTAGACTAGAAATGGCTAATGACGTAGTGATTTGCCATTACTTTAAAAGGATTGGGGCTTCTGTCTGATTAGTTCCTTGAAGGTGTCACTCAGGATTAGATTCTCTATTTCTTGTTATATTTGTTTTCTCTGCCTTTTTCATCCTGTTTTTAACCCCTTTGTTTCCAACTCTGCTTCATATGCCATAATTATTACATATGTAGATAGAGGCCACAAACCCTGGTCCTTGCACCTAAACAGACAAGTACCAATAGTACAATTTTACAGAGCTACACAATGACAATGAAATTTGCACAGAACCAGTTGAAAAATGTTACTGAATTGAACTCAGTTTTCTGTTCTAGCTTAGCCTTAACTTAAACTTTCTCCTGGTCTGCAATATTTGAAATTGGGTGTTTGATTGAGAATAATTGGACACATTAAGGGAAATTTTTGCAAAAGCAAGTAGGTTATTCATGTTGCATTTGCTAACCCAGGCACTGGAATTAGCCTGTCGGTGCAACTTCAGCCAAAGTTTAAATGTTGGAGCATTTTCTCGAGAAATATGACCAGAAATCAGGTTGGATCTCTAAAAGTTGGATTTCATGATCATGAAAGCACATATCACTGGAAGTAAATTCCAGCATGTGTTCCTTCTTCACCAAGAAGCAGACTGTGACGCACAGATTTTACAACAGGATGTTTGAAGTTATAGGCTCCAGCCCCATCCGTATCCCTGAACTGGTTTAAGAAAATTGATGGATAGAAAGTTTGACGTTATCACTGGAAAGCAGGAGTGTTTCTAGGATCAAATCTTTACAACGGCTTAGCCCCCAACAGTGTTTTGCAATTAATATTAATGGAATATTCTGCTTGCAATATTCAATCCTTTTCAGCTTTGCAAATTGCAATACAACAGGGTACATATTACAATCTTACCTTCAAAATCAGTCTAATTAGTTGGATGACCTAGTGTCTAAGAATGTTTCAAAACGAATAATCACATTATTTAAAAAAATACTATGGTTTTTCAGTGGCCACTTGAATAATCAAACCGGAGGCAAAGGCTCAATCATGTTAAATAAAATTTTCCAAACAAGTTAAAAAACAATTTGTTGCAAAGCAAGTAAGAGGAGAAATATGCTGTGTAACCGGTTTATACACCAGTAAAATAAAACACTACCTTTATTGTGCAGAATTAACACAAGATATCAGGTACCAAACTGCAAGAGTCGAGAAAAGATTTGTATTCTACCACCTTAATGTAGTGGCAGCCATCCTGTTCAAGCCATGTTTGGACCGATATAAATCCTTTGGCCAATTACAGATTACATCCTTCTGACTTTTTCTCTGGAGACCTGCTCAAGCCCACTTTGACCAGAATAGGACACTAATTAAGTACATCAGCTCCTTGGCTGGCAACTAGCAATCTGACACCAGACTTTTTGCTCAGAAAGCTAAAGTTAGCTAATAATCCTTAGCGAGCTAGCTTAAGTTAGCTAACATTTTGATGCTTTAGAGAACAAATATACATAACCAATACTTTGTACATCACAGCAGTGACCCTGTGTTATCAGAAAAGTGTGTTTTTTAATCTGCACCACAGATGTAATTACCTCTGATGAGTCTAAACTCATCAATCCTGTAAAGCCATTTTTCACTTTTGGAGAATAAAATGTTTCTTCTTCTTTTCTCTTTCTCCTCATCCCAAAACTGTTATAGTATTAAGTGCCTTGATCAGGTTTTTGTGATTTGGCACTATATAACTAAATATGAATTTTATTTAATTAATTTAATTATTCTTTGTAAAAACATGGTTAATATAGTCTTTTGAAAAGTACTGAAGAATAATTACTCCAGAATTTTTAAAAAGTAGTAATTTGCATTCTTTTTTATTTTAAACGTTTTGCATCCAATTAAAATTAAAATAAGCTCATATTCTAGGGATTTTCTTTAGCTCTTTAGCTCCCCTTTATGCATTGTAAAATCCATCCATTCGCTTCCGCTTATCCTTTTCAGGGTCGCGGGGGGCGCTGGAGCCTATCCCAGTTGTCATAGGGCGAAAGGCGGGGTACACCCTGGACAGGTCGCCAATCTGTCGCAGGGCTAACACATAGGGACAGACAACCATTCACACTCACATTCACTCGCGCATTCACACCTAGTGACAATTTTGATTAATCAATTAACCTATCTCCACAAGCTGCATGTCTTTGGACGGTGGGAGGAAGCCGGAGTACCCGGAGAGAACCCACGCAAACACGGGGAGAACATGCAAACTCCACACAGAAAGACCCCGGCCTGATGGTGGAATTGAACTCAGGACCTTCTTGCTGTGCGGCAACAGTGCTAACCACCGTGCCACCGTGCTGCCAGCATTTGGGCGGCATTGTAAAATATATAAGTAAAAATGTATTAGTTGCTATCATGTCCTTTAGGGTAAATTATGTAAATACTATCCTGTTTATTTTATTACATTTTTACTGTCTTTTCTGGAAGCTTTTGGAATTAGTAAATAGAACAGTAAATAATAATAGAAACTACTAGACAAATGAGTATTTTTTTTATTTTTTTTCTGTTATTATTCATAGTACATGTGTAACGTTGCAAAGTCAGATTTGACAGGCAGGAATGCAAACAGACAGACAGAGGGGGACAAAATAGGAGATCAGGACAGTATTTGTCAGTACTTTTTAATGTTAGATCGCTTATCAGGAGAGAGTGTGGTGCAAAGCTGTAAAAGTCTTTCATTGTTATAACACAATATAGTTGAAAGATGTCTTTTTCATACTATTAGTATTTTAACAACCAAAGGATGTAGGCTAAGAGCTGCTGTGTGTGTGGTGTGAGGGGGGTTGTACTCTGTGTAGCCTGTGTGAGCTAGCATTATTCTCAGTGCCAGGCAGATCAGTTGCATAGCAACAAGAACTTTTGAGGGCAGGAAATGTTTCACCAGTGGAATGTGTCAAGCACAAGAACAGTAAAAATGGAAAGAGAGAGATACATACTGTACATGTCCCAAAATTCCCATACAGCTGGGGAAAATTACATAACATAAAAGACATTTAAATGAAGACCTGAAGAAATCATAACTGCTGGTGATGTCTGGCATTATACTATCATGCAAAAGACAATCTTGGTAACTATAACTAACGATATTATAGCATCATATGACAGCCAAAATTTCCATTACATCCAGCATAAATGTCATAAGAATATAGACTTTCCTTTTTATGCTCCAATAAAATTGTAGCTATCAGGCGAACTGTACTGTACTCTGTGTTACCTAAACAGGCACATAACAGTCAACTCCAACAATGTTAATTAAAACAGTTGCAATAACTGATAGAAACGTTAGATAGATTTTGTGTGAACTTGTCTTTCAGTCTAATGAAGCATTGTGCTGCATGCTTTGTTCGTACAAGTGCTTGGGGTAAGACAAGCTTCGTTTTATTGAAAACAAAAACCATTTAAAAAGAAATACCAACACGTCATCATAACAAAAGGACAGACTCAGTCAACTTCCAGAGACTAACAAAAATGCATCTATGTGTTTTTCCACATTTGCAACACAGAACTTGTAAAGAAGCATAAAGAGTGAGTCTGCATTGCGGGTTGATTGACCTGAGTTTGCGTTCTTATTTTAGCTAGCTTACCAGGGTTTACGACAATGTGTTACAAGCCTAGCTGCAAATGGCTGTAAGCATCTAGATTTAATTATCTATTTGTTCAGGGGTTTTTTTCCCCATTAGTTAATGTAACGTATTAGCCTATTATTCCCATTATTGTTCCCCATTATTGTAAAAACTGCTAGAAAAAGTATCAAGAAGTCAGACGAGACTCCTTGTTCTGTTTTGTTGACTTCTTCATACCTTTTTCTGTTTTTACACTTCCAGTATTTCCCTTCATATTGAAAGTAGGACATAAACTCCTCTGTGTTTCTCCAACCATGTGTACAGACCTGCATTTAGGTTGTCCTGCTGTTCTATCTGTGCCACCACACAGTCAATTATTACAGAAGTGAATAAATCAAGCAACTTTCCTCATGGAAAACCTTTTCTTTTCTTTTCTGCATTTTAGTTGTTTGTAGTCCCTTTTTGGTTTGACAGGGACAACAAAAATACCGGTTGGATTTAGGAAAGGTTAATCATCCATCCATCCATCTTTTTTAAACTCCACTGGGCAGACTTAAACCTATTCTAGGCGTCATGGGATGGGACGCATGGTACATAATAGACAAGCTGCCACTCTGTGGCAGGGTTAAAATGAGAGCTTTCAGAATGTGCAAGAGTTAACTTACAGAAATCACATTCAGAAATCATTCATCAGTTTTCTGGTGAGGTCTGGTGGGGTTGATTACAGCATGAAGTCAGGCAACTAATTAGTTGATCTACTGCTGAATTTTTATGAATTTGACATGCAAATCATGTGTCATTTGTTTTGTTTGGTTTTTTTTTCTTGATATTCTATCTCTTTCCACTGAAATAAAACTACCATAAAAGTAGACACTATTCATTTGAGCAAACTTACAAGGGACCAAAAAGTTATTTTCCCCACTTTGTTTCTGTGTTTCTGTGCTCTATGCTCATAGTCTGCCATAGTCATCACCATAAAAAGAAAGCTTATTGGAAATAATTCAGTAATGGATATAGTGTGTCTGATGTTATGCTTTAAAAAAGAAGTAAATGTAAGCATAATTACGCACTAATCGGCTGCATTAAAGTGATATTCTATAGGCTACTTTAAAGCTGCAAAAGTGGCTGGAGTAAGAAGCGCTATTAATGACCCTGTAGAGTGCTTACCTTGCAGGGTGTGTGTGTGTGTGTGTGTCTGTGTCTGTGTGTGTGTGTGTGTGTGTGTGTGTGTGTGTGTGTGTGTGTGTGTGTGTGTTGAATAGTGCCAGAGGTCAGTGCAGAATCAAGTTAAACAACCGTGCTTCTTGCTGCAGATTATCCTCCCATCCTCCTTTCACCTTTATTTTTGCCACTTATTTTCACCTCTCTGTTGTTCATTAGTGTGACTGACCAGCTGTAACTGGAAATGATACACTAAATGACATTGTAGAGCTTCTCACACCCTTGTTGTCTTGTTTATTCTGTTACAAGTAATTATTTCTGTGAAGGGACTGTAGATTGTTGCCTTTCCAGTAAAGAATGTATCCCTGGCTGTCTTGTATATCTAGCTTCTTTCCTCTTCTGTTTCTTCTGTAGGGATATTCCAGACACATTTCTCAGTTAACTTTGGACATTTTTGGTGAGAAAAAAAAGAGCTGACTGATTGTTTTTCCATCATTGAGGTTTCTTTATGTACCTTACAAACATAAAACTAGTTCAGCTAAAGAAAGAACAAGTAGACTTGCATTTGAACTCCACCTTTACAGGTAATAGTCCCAACCTTAACTTGTTGTCCCACCTAACTTACCTCCTATGGAACTTTTTTATGCCTTATGCTGCTTAACGGATCTGATACGCAGAATTTGCTAAAATGCCCTGACACAGGTTAGCTTTAAGCCTTAGGAAGAGAACCTAGAGAAGGTGTGTATTTCTAATTCCCTCTTACAAAAACTTTACATTCTTCTGAAAAATGATTTTACTCTTTTTGTTTGTTTGTTTTGTTTTTGTCTATTGTTGCCAAAAGTTTGTTTCCTAGCCTTGAGGTAGGTTTTTAAGGTACAGAGAGGTGGCCAACATTTTCACTTTTACTGCCCCTTACATATTATTATTATTATTATTATTATTATTATTATTATTATTATTATTATTATTATGCAAAATAATTATTGCCTAGGGTAATACACAATTAATTATATTAATAAAATAAAAGTAAATAAGTGAATAGAATATTGTAAATTAAAGTAAATAAATTATGTATTTTATTATATATTTTAAAATTCTGCTTCAGTATTGGAATAAATGTACTGGGCTATTGTTCAATAGTGGACTAAATCAGTGGTGAGAGTAGCATTGTCAGGTTGACAGTACTCACAGTACCTGCAAAGCTTTTCGCTGCATATTCAGTAACAAGTGCCGAAAACCATTATTTTTCACTTGACCTGGGTTCACTGTCTCCACTATAGTGCCTCTTCTCTGCTGTCTGTCCACTGTACATATCAGACAGAGAGGAGAGGTTGTGGCTTCACCAGAAATTTGACTTTTTCAACCTTTTTATTAAAAAACTGGAAGAAAGACCAGCTCTTTAGGGAATCCTGACTTTGCTTTAGCAACTTAATATCACAGGCAATTGTGATCTGTGTGTGTGGCTCCATGAGGTATTAGTTAACCCAGCTCTCTTGCAGATAAAAGATCATGAGCGTAATAGTTTTTTTTACTCACGACAGTCCATCAGACCGTGATCAGCATGCTTATTTGCACTCAGTGTCTGATATTTAGTTTTTTATGTCAACTTTTAGCAACTTAAAAATTCTTCTGACCTAATACACATTGTTTAATGTTGTTGAGAAGACTGTTTAACATTTTCTATCTGCTTTTTAGTCAGTGATATATTGGCGTACCTAAAACCTTTTAAACTTTCAGTAGTGCATCAGTTTTTATTTGCTTTTGAAAAGTGACAGAGTATTTGGACTCAGAAATAACTTGTGTGTTTGACGTAACAAGAAGATTGGAATTGCCTGGAAATGCTTACAGACATGCTAAACCGATTAATCATGTAGCACAGCTTGAGTCTTACACCTCACCAAAACAAAACCTTTATTTCTCTCAGAGGTGAAGGAACAAGAGCTACATGGACTCTGGAGAGATTGAACAGGTAGTCCAACTTCTCCAGGATTACCCGTGAATATGTGCCATAGAAGGTCCGAATCCTTGGACCCATTGTCAGACTCTACACTCATGCGGTGGGTCCAGGGTTCCTCCTGGTCCACAATAACGCCTGGCCTCATGTGGTGAGACTATGCAGGCAGTTCCTGGAGGATGAAGGAATTGATAACAGTGATTGATCCCTACGCTCGCCTGACTTAAATCCAGCAGAACACCTCTGGGGCAATATGTTTCAGTCCACCTGACACCGTCAAGTTTCACCTCACACTATCCAGGAGCTCAGTGATGCCCTGTTTCAAATCTGATAGGCGATCTACCAGGACACCAGCATTTTAGTTTGAATCTAATATCATTTTACATTAACGTTGGTACAGTATGTAGACATTCCAACCTACTGGTTTTGCTGGGTTTTTAAAGGTAGAGTGGTGCCAAGAAATAGTTTATCATTCTCTTCTATTTGGATTATTGGTGCCAAAACAAAAAAAAAGAAAAGCTGTTAATCCCCCTCCCCATGGCTCTGATGTCGAATTGTTAGTCTTCCTCAGAGCTCTCAGTGGGCCAATTGTTTTCCTGGAAACCACTGCTTCATGCTGTGAATCAGTCAAATCAGTTGAGTGGTGGGATTTGCAGTTCTGGACTCAGAGAAGAAATACTCAAAGAATGTTTTCTGTTGGAACATTCGTTTTTAACTTTTACATTTAATCCACATTTCAATGCACCCTTGCTCATTTACTTTAGGCTGATAGATAACGAAAGGCCAAGCTCTGACTGTAGACAAATAGGCAATAGACTAGAAAGCATCTGAGTGTCAGCAGGCATTGGATAGGTCGCACTCTTCTCCATGCAGTCAGGTAATCTCTCTCAGGCTTCTTTCTCATTCAAGGCAAGTGCTGCCTCTCTGTCACTCTTCTAATCGGAACGTCTTCTTCTTTGTATTTCGTGTTCGTCCTCCCTGTTCCTGTCTATCATTGTAACTACTTGGTTTAAATTAACTGGCTGTTTTAAATGAAACAAACAAAGAAAAAAACAAAACCGTTGCCCTTTAAAAGTTCCCATCATTTTAAAGCAGCTGATGGAGTGCATTAGTGGCTAATCATGGATAATGAGGCCACTGATGTTGAGGCAATTTTGAACCTGTTATCCTCTGTCTGTACTCAACATGCTCTTTCAAACCTCCTCAGTGGCAGCTGTTTGCACTTTTATACCATTTATCACAGCTTCAAAGCATTCTGACAAATTAAAAAAAGGAATTATTGATTTATCAATTTACATATATGAGTTTTAATATGTGTCATTGTTGTTGTATCTGGCATTTTTGGTGTACACTAATGACTTTAGTATGAATGACCGTGAAAAGCTGTGAAACTTAAATAAAATATACAGTAAAGGTCTGAAATCTATGTCCTCCTTCACATTTTCCAAAGCCAACCAATGGCCGAATTAGAGACTTTTCTGGGCAGATTCTGGCTCCTGGACCTTATGTTTGACACCCCTGCATTAAACGGTTAAATTATTTATTTATGATCTATGAGGATATTAATTGATAATCACTGTATTTGTGACTAACCAAGCAGATCTTATGAGAATGGCAATGTAATAATCTATTAAAATGTGCTTATATAATTAAAATGGGAAAATACTACACAGTAAAAAAGTATCACACTCATTACATTATTCAAGCCATGATTCATTATGTTAAACTCGGCTGAGGATGAATTGTATTCATTCACTACCCGCTGTACCTATCCATATGCATGTTCCTGTCTTTTTTTAATAAACTATCTGGAGCTGTCTAGCTCACAGACGTACACTACTGATTAATCTTCTGGCACAGTTTAATCCTCACACCTCACCTCAGCCGCCCATTAATTTCCCTTGGAAATGGAGGAACAAGGACTGAATATATGGCTATTTAGGAGAGAGTATGTGTGTCAGGAGCAAGAGGAGTTGTAAAGGAATAAAAAGAGCAAGGTTGTTTAGATTAATAGCTTTGGACATCCAGCTTTTCTCATCTGTACGCCGCCCAGCTAAACAGGCTTCTGGACCAGACTGCTTTGTTGGGTTATCACTGGAACAATGTTTCTGCTTTTAAAGCTTTGCATCCAGGGGGTAGCAAATCAGAGACAGGTGATGGGTTCTGCCAGCAGGACTGGGCTCAAAATAGACTTCTTCCTAACAAATACCCTAACTGTATATGGTGGCATAGCTTCTTTAAACAAGCGGCTCATTTTGTAAAGTGACAAGTCCAGAAAATAAAATCTTCTCCTTTTACATTGTTCTTTTTGATATAGATTACTAATTAGCAAAGGAAGAAAAGAAGATTAATTTGAATTTTAAAGACACATGTAAATAGACAGCTGCAATCCCAACCTCAGTGAGCCGAGAGGACATTTTCCCCTGCTTTTTGTAGAAATTGCAGTTACGAATGTCGACAGTGAGTATTGCACCCACATCGACGCTCTTAGCAACACTCTCTGTAACCTTCTTAAACTTCTGTGTTTACATTTGTTAGGCGTTACAAATGAACAGTTAAATCATTCATTCAACATAGTCACAAATCGCCACAAAGCCAAAATGTCGGAGCACTTTCTGCATCTTAAACTGTGATGCGATTCAACAAAGGACACTGTATTCTATTGAATTCGGTATGCAATACTCACAGTATAACCTGTGTCCTTGCTAAAATGACTCAGCAAATGTAGTGTGAAATATCACAGAATGCCAGCATTGAATAACAGGTTATTTAATCTGATTGATGCAGTGCTAGCCAGATAACACCAGAAATTAATGTACTGTGAATATTTTTTCACCCTTTTTATGCTGGACATGCTACTGTAAGTATAATGGTGTTCTCATTTGTTCCAATACTGCCTTGTATTATTAAAGTGGTAATGTGTATTTCCATGTGGGTCTACCCCTCGGAGTCATACAGTAGAGCCCATCTTTGTTTCTCAGTTGACCCTTGGGAAAGAATAGGATTAGCAAAAAACATGGAAAGAGGTGTTCCCGCACAGGACACATGTTTGGTTCGGTGTCTTCACATGACAGCACGCATAGAAAGACAATTTCTAAATTCATCTTGATGGCTAACTTCCTGTATTTGACACCAAGGATACAGCCTAAATTGGAAGAGCTACAGTGAGTGTTTGCTGATATTTTATGTACTGCTTGCATGATCTGTCATTGTGTAATATCTTCTTGTCCTCTGTCTCTCCTTGCCTTTGGGTTTTGTATGCATGAAGCTTAGCTAAAGACAATTCAACCGAGTTCACCCCAAGAGTCAGACAATGTCTCCCTGTCCGCTGGCTCTGTTTGTTGGAATGAGTACGTGGATGTTAGGTGTCTTGAGTTTTTGTGTGACTATCAGGGTTGTATATGTGTGTTTCTATTAGTCTTAAGGCTTATAGCTGTCCTTAGGGAACTGGAATACGTTCAAAATTACTCCCGGAAAAGGACCTATAGTAGATAAAAGTGAAGAAGAACTGGAAAAAAAGAAATAAGACAGGAAAATTGGATAGTATTGACTTCTATGCCGATTAGGAATTGGGAGTCATAGTATTAAAGAGTATTAAAAAGCTGGAAGCTTTGCTTAACAAAATGTAGACTGAAAAATCTGTTTCTCCTAGCAATATTTATCAATATACAATACTGTACACTGTACATCCCTAGGCTTTCTGAAGGTCTGTTTTTGTTTACCCACTTAAGATTGACCTATGAATCATTCAAACATAGAAAAAGGCAGCTACAGAAGTCTTGAGCCACGATATGGGCGATTGTGGCTCAAGACTTGGGAGTTTACCTTATAATCGGAAGGTTGCCGGTTCGAGCCCCGGCTTGGACAGTCTCGGTCGTTGTGTCCTTGGGCACGACACTTCACCCGTTGCCTCTTGGTGGTGGTCAGAGGGCCCGGTGGCACCAGTGTTCGGGCAGCCTCGCCTCTGTCAGTGCGCCCCAGGGCAGCTGTGGCTACATGTAGCTTGCCATCACCAGTGTGTGAATGTGTGCATGAATGGGTGGATGACTGAATGTGTAAAGCGCTTTGGGGTTCCTAGGGACTAGTAAAGCGCTATACAAATACAGGCCATTTACCATTTGTTTACCATATGAACCACTATTGTCTCTACACATAACAGACAACTTAGCAATTGACCAGTTTTGAATTGCACAATGCTACTGCCTGTCACAACAATATATAATTTTTTCCAATTTCTTTAGCCGAATCTTTGAAGAATGCAAAGATGACACAGTTTGACAGGCATAAAATAGCATTTTTGCGTGGTAATTGCAAAGTAATTCCCAAGGAGCTTTTAGCCCAAAACTTGTCATATTGTTGTATTGTGTGCAGTGTGTCCTTAAAAAATTTGAGGAAACTGGACAAGAGGAGGAGAGGAGACAGTAACAGGAACCCAAGTCTTTTAAGAAAAAATCTGACACAGGACACGAGAGATGCATGTGGCCTTTCAGTTGATCCATATACTGCTCACTGAAGCCTCATCCAAAATGGACTCAGTGGAAGGATGGCTGTCAACAACAATAATGAGATATGCTAGATGACACGAGAATTAGACTGAAAATCAGCAGAAACAGGGCTTATGGAGGGATGAATCCAAGTTTGACATTTCTGGCTGAAATCATTGTTAGTTATGCTTGGTGAAGGTCAGGATAACAGTCACCTGTGAAACACAGTGGAGGCTCTGTCATAGTTTGGAACTGCATTTCAACATTAATGAAATTATGAACATGTAACAAATACGGTCATATTTTCATCTTCAATGCAATACCATCTGGCAAGCATCTGATTAGTAGCAACTTACCTGGATAGAAAAACAAACAACGAGGCACTCAGTCATGGACTGACCTCCCCAGAGCCCAGACCTTAATATTACTGAAGCAGTAGAAAAGAACAGAAGGCCCTTGAATGTCCTCCAAGAAACCCAGAGAACTATTCCTGAAGACTCTTTAAAGAAACTACAAGAAAACTTGTCTAACAGAGTTTAGGCTATGTTGAAGAATAAAGGTGGCCATACCAAATATTGACATTCAGCCAGACTTTGTTTTAAATATTGTGTACTGTATTTTCATGTATGTTTGCACTTTTTTTTAATAAACTACTTGATCTATTTCCCATTCCCCAGCAAAATATTAAGAAATGGAAGGTGTCTCAAGATTTTTGCACAGCACAGTTGTAGACCAGCTGAAGTTTCACTTTTGCTAACTGTTTAAATTTAAAGGAAATACAGACATGCAGCTTGTGGGAAACGTATTAGATAAGAGTTGGGGATGCATAATGGTGACCTCTCATTGAGAGAGGTTAGAAACCTTTGGGAGTCATCTCATTAACTGCAAGCATGTGTGCCTGCCCATAGATAGACACAGCCCTGGTCTAATTTTACTCCAGCACTCAGGAGATACTCTGAGGCTTCCGCAATTAATAAGTCTAATGGTTATTGGCAGGAGCTAGAAACCACTATATGGGATGTCTGATTGACCTGAGGTAAACATGACACTTTACGGGTTAACAAATCCCTAAACTGGAAGGAAATGGAGCTTTTACTGATGGAATATAAGGTGCCATTTATAGAAAATCACAGAGAGTATTATACTAATGCGCCTTATAGTCTACTTGCATGGTTGTGATTTAATTAAGACCTATGACACAAATTTTTCTTAAGCTAAATACACCTGGGTTTTCTCTGGTGCAAAGGCAAGCCTGCAGCATTTTTTTTTTAAAATTTAACTACCCTGCAGTATTTGACGGAGCTAAAGCTGACTTTCATGTTAATGAGACAAGTGATAGTTTCATTTGAAAAGTACAGCATCTTACTTTTTAGCAAGTGCTTTAGGATCTCTTCACTCATAAAGGCAAGCAGAAAAATCAGACAAGGAAAATGATGATTTGCCACGATTCTTCCAGGTGGCAGAAACTATTGATGGTTTGTTGGACGGATATTAGTTGTACAGGACTGTCACCTTCAGCTCTGATTGGCTGTGACGCTACTGTGCTCTTTCTCCCAGGTTTTGGTGCACTGCAGCCCTGAAGTCTTGTAGACGTGCTGCATTGATATTCAGGGCCTGTTTCTGATCCCCATCACTGCTCTCATTCTCTCTCTCACCATACTTCACCATAAGCTTCTTAACTAAACTAAGTCACTATACAGGAAATAATGTTATAAAATGTGGTGAAAAGCTATCCAGTCACTACAGTACTATATGGATCCATTCTAGGTTTTCTGTTCTGTTCTGTTCTATTCTAGTCATGATCCCGACTTTTGCAAAGATAATTCTATTCACATTATCTGCTTTGTGTTTGTTACCTGCCAGAAACGTCTCTTCACTTCAGACACATCTGCTTCTTACTTCCCTGCAGTTACTTCCCGTTCACCCATTCACTCCCCACCACACAGGACGTTCTCGTACTCTGTCATTTCGAAGGATGTTTCGTTTCTTAAGGATGAAAAAATGTAATTAAAAGCATCTCATTTTCAAAACCAACTCAAACATTCGGTGTCATTGTTCCCAAACAAACAAGCAAAAAAATTTTTTTCTCTGTCAGTCATTCTGTTGTAGGTATTACTGCTGTATTTTGAATCACTGTCTTGTTGCATGATTCAGTTTCAGTTAGGTTTTAGCTGTCAGAAAGATGGTTTCACATTTATCTCTAGAATGCTTTGGTATACAGAGTCGTTCACCTTACAGTCACTGAGTTGTGACAATGTAACGTACACGTTGAGCAAGAGACAGGAATATAGGCATTGGTAAAGCAGAGTGTGTGTGTGTGTGTGTGTGTGGGGGGGTGTGTGTGTGTGTGTGTGTGTGTGTTTGTGTGTGTGTGTGTGTGTGTGTGTGCATGTGTGTGATGAAGACATACTAAAGAGTGTGAGGTTGTACCCTCTCTTCCTCCTCCTCCTCCTCTCTCCCTGCAAGCTGTGATAGGATAAGATCTGGGATACATGAGTGACAGTGTCATGAAACTGTTGCTGTTACCTTCTTCTGGAGCGCCTGGCTTACACAAAGGTCTTGTGTCCTGCAGCTATAATGTCCACTGGGGTGAGCTGTATCCAGGTCTGTGGGTCTTATATGGGAATCCCGATCTGCAGAATGCAAGAATGACGCATGCCCTTGAAAGTTATCCCTCCTCTCCATTTTTATTCACATACTGGCTTCTTCTTTACATCTACAGCTTTTTATCGCGTTTCTGTCTTCAAGGCATTTCAAATTTTGTCCAATCACCTTCTAATTTCTAAATTCTTTGCCTTTCCTTTTTCACTTTGCCCCCCCCCCCCTTTCTTTTTTACATCGTTTATTTATTCACTGTACGTCCCACCAGCCCACCCCTCCTCCTTTTTTTTCTTTCCTATCTCTCTTCCTTCTTCTGATATTTCTAAAAACTAGGTTGCATGCATGTCTACACTGGACCTGCTGTTCTGTTCTCAGGGCAAAATGTCAATGAGAGGGAGTAAGAGACCCACAGGGATGTAGAGAACAGGATTCACCATCATATCCTCTCCTTCCTGTCTTTTATCCTCTCTATTCTTATCAATCCAGTTATCGGTTTTTCTGTCTATTTATCTTGAGTGATCCAGTCAGATAGTGGAAGATCTGCTATGCAGCACTGTCCACATACACACACTTTCTCTCTCACGCACACACACAAACACACACACACACACGCACACATACATACGCCCACCCCTGCTGCCTGCCGACATGGTACAGGCTGTGCATTGAGACAGCCCCAGCTGAGGCAGTAGCAGTGAGAGTGCAGCTTAGCGAGTCTCCACACACACATGCACACCTACACTCACACACACATGCACGCACACATATCGCACGTCGCTGTTGTGCCTAGTCCCCTGCTGCATGTGCCGTTGCAGTATCGTTTTTAGGTGGGATGGTTTTCACGTCACGGTGACGGTGCTTTTAACCTTTCTGCCATGTAAGTATGCGTTGCTCATGTATGAAAATGTAAATTAATCAGCACTTTTGTTTCGGGTATTTTTGTGTGTGTTTGCTGGTTCGATCATTTGCTTTTGATTCTGTTAAATAAATCAGCTGCATGTGAAGACACTGAATTGTACACATTGTTCCATGTGTGTCTCTGGTTTGTGACAAAGAGGACAAAGATAATAATGTAACCCTGTACTGTTATCCAAAATGGTCTAGGAGCAGGTGGTCTGTGAGAGAGGGAGAGGAGAGATGAGGAGATCTGTTAGAGCTGTCTGCACGATCCATCAACACGTGCATAATATATGCAGCGGTGACATTTTTTAAATATGCAGATATGTTGTACAAGTTCTGCCGGTCAATGCTGTGTGTTGGTCTTTGACTTTCAGGTGAAATCAAATGCCCTTGTCTGCAGTTTCTGTATATAAAGATGTTTTATTGCACACCTCTTCTCTCTCTCAGGCCATCTGTTGGCAGAATAAACTCTGCAGTTTCTCTTCTCTGTCATACTTACTGACTGGTTCTGGCATGGCAGCAGGTTTCACTGCTGTAGCTGATCATGTGTTTGCTGTCATTACTGCATTAGCCAACTGACTATTTGGCATGGCCACTGAATTAATTGGGAACATTATCACTTCTCCTCCTTACTCTGTTGGCTGTCAGTTTTTCTTGTCTTGCTGGCTGGGTCTGTGGCACATTCCAATCAGTGGTCAGTGAATTGGTAATTGCATTGGCTGGTTAGTTGATTGGATTTTTGCTTGTCTGATCAACTGACTCGACTGATCATCTCTGCAACTGACTGACAGGGTCAATAGCTTTTCGTCTGGTTGGCTAACCAGAATCGGACACTTTGGTTCACATGTAGTCAGTGTGACAGTTGTAAAAAAAGTCAGCCATTTGCATAGCCACCAAGTTATTCATGCATTCATTCATACAGTCAGTCAGCAAGTCTGCCGTCCAATCATTCAGCTGTACTCTAAGATAGGCTGTCATAGGAAATTGATCGTGCCTCTATTAGGGCTGGGATGACTGTGTGACCTCAACCATCATCTCCACTGCACCAAGACAGCCGGGCAACTCAAATGAGTGTCCCCATTTTATTGCCGTGTTCTTGCTTCTTCCCCTCTTCATGTTTTGCTTGCTCGTTATGTTCAGATAATAAGACATAGATAATAAAAGTGCAAATGTGTGCATAAAAATTAAAAATGAAATACTTTGGAGGCAAAAAGAAGAAAAAAAGGTAACATATTCATGAGAATTTAAAAATGTTGTGCCACATTGTGTATCTGTTTAGAGTAAACCTTGTGAATTCAATGTAATTACTTTAACCAAGTTTGTAACTCGCAAAAAAACCCAAATAGCAATTTCCATAGCCACTTGTTCCCCAGGATGGAAAAGTCCCTACAAATTAATACATTTTTTGTGTATAATGACCTTTAACCTGTGAAGAAATATTTATACACTAATAGTAATGGTAAATGGCCTGTATTTGTATAGCGCTTTTACTAGTCCCACTAGGGACCCCAAAGCGCTTTACACATTCCCAGTCATCCACCCATTCACGACACATCACATGGTTGATGGCAAGCTACATTGTAGCCACAGCACCCTGGGGCGACTGACAGTAGCGAGGCTGCCGACATCGTGCCACGGCCCTCTGACCACCACCAGGGCCGGTAGGTGAAGTGTCTTGCCCAAGAACACAACGACGAGACTGTCCAGCCGGGGCTCGAACCGCAACCTTCCGAGTTACCTTCAAGGCACTCCCAATCTTGAGCCACAGATCGCCCATAATAGTGGTGGTCTTTCCTGGATGAGTGTCCCTCCCTGCATCTATGGAGGTTCACTGAATTATGAGTATGAGTATTATGATACGATTCCCATATATGACCTTCACAGTCATATCATAAATGCACACAGAATGTGCTCTCCACCCTCGTTGAAAAAAAGAGTACCATCCTTCCAAAAGATTTTCAGAGAGCTGGACAATCATTTCCAAGACACATTGGATGAGTTTAGACTGCATGTGGCAAGACTTTTTGTCATTTAGTTTCTTGCCTGTCTGTAAATATAAATTATTTTGTCATTGTATGATTTATTTATCACTAGGAAGGATAACTAATTACAGTCAATGCATATCACCTACAGATACAATCCATATGTTGCTCTGCTTTCTTATACACTTCTGTAGCCGAGAGTGGTGCATGCACCTCATTATTTTTGCTGTGTCATCATCACGTCTTAGGATCTTACAGCTTAAAGACAAATAAAAATGGTAAGCAAGGCTAACCCTTAACCCTATTTTACCTTAAAAAAGAACTAATCTGTAATGTAATGTGATCAATTCTTGCCTTAAATGACAGGAATTGATAGATAACATATAGCAACTTCATTGCTTATTTTTCTTTTGTAAGCATTTCTGTCAGTGAAGGAAAGCTATTTTAAAAACCTGATTAGTGGAAAGAAGAAAAAGAGGAGACTGAGACATATAAATATAGGATTTGGCTGAAAGGGACAAGGCTGCCATTGAGCCAGTTTAAATTCAATTCTTACTCCTACTTCAGCCAAACAATATCATGTCTGGAGTAAATGCAGCAACGAAGGCAGGAACAAGAATAAAAGGTGGAGAGGTAAGATGAAACTGAATGAAAGAAGGAACATTGCAATCCAATGAGGTGGCCATCATTTTCTAGGGTTAGTGAGTATTGATATACAGTTGTGTGTGGATTGTACAGGTTAGTGGAATTTTAAGATCTGTAATTTAAAAACCAAAATGAAACCAAAGAAAAACTTGACTTAAAATCTCTACGTGTGATTTAATGTAATTTCCATGGACTAATGATTTATTGTGCTTTATGTGCAGTTTAGAAACATTAAGTATATTAAGTAAATTATATATTTTATATATTAAGCTGAGTTCCTTAAATAGAAAAGGTATTCTGTTAAGGACAAATTCATATCAGGTACCATATCCATGCCAACTTTATTTATAAATCACTTTAAAAACAGCCTCGCAGGTAGAAGTGCTGCAGGTGATGGAATAAAAGTTTGAGCACTTTTGTTGTTGATGGTTTTTGTTTCCTCCAGTCATGAAATCTTTCAAATTTTTGAAAGAAAAATATTTTGGCTGGTGAGACAGTGTGAAAAAAAATGCACCTCTGATAACAAGTGTTCATAAGATGGGTTGAAAGCCTGGGTGTGAAGCAAGTGAAGACAGCCACTTGACATTGACACCCACTTGCTTTGAGTGTAGTGACACATTAGAGAGTCCAGTGTTTTTTCTTTCCAAATTTTTCTCAGGTGAAAATACTTTTAGTTTTCCTACTGTGTGAAAATCTGACAGCACAAAGTGGGTTTGTACATAGGTGTATGACACAATGACTAATAATTTTTCCTCCATGTCTATTCCTGTCTTGTAAGCGATCATATTTTTGGTATCTTGCCTGCTGATTGTTTGAAATCACTTTTTATAGTGTCCTGGTGATTCAGGACGTGTTTGACATGGTGAGCTGTGAGCTAGTAGTTGATGTTATTTTCTCGGCTTTCCTTTGTGTAAGTGTATAATCTGAATTGATTCCATAAATTGTTGATTCCATAAATTAAAGTTGAAATGAGATATAGATAGCCGTGTGTTGAGGACTAGAAGCACGCGTTGCTGTTTGATAATGGGACAGCAAAGGCTGAAACGTTCAGATCTTGCATCTAGGAGCTTGTGCCAATACAGCAGTGTAACACGTGACATTTGTTGGATGTGGTATTCTCTTGAAGTGAAATTGTTTGCATTGCTTCTGATAGTATTTTTTCATCTACTTTGCTTTCTTCGCTGCTAAGAATTATTATGAGGAGAAAGAAATAGTGACGTTATAAACCCAATAAAATATCATATCATCAGCAGCTCATGCTTGATGAAACATTGGTGCCACACTTGCTAACACTAACACATACATGTAGTGTTAGCAAGCTTTTTATAAGGTCTTGGCTATTGCTCTACTGGTTACTACTACTGGTTAAAAAGACCAACTTCATTCATCATGAATTGATCATTGCAGCATGATAAATGGATGCTTTTTCTATTTTTTTCTATGTATTTGATATTTCTGTGAGAAGGTAATGAATATTTGTAATTAGGATATTTGGATTATCGCATAGAACGTGTTGAATTTGTTTATTGATGATGTGTTTTTATGTGTATTTCTATTTATTTTAACTAAATGTGGTGGAGTGCATCTTTCTATTTAGATGAATGTTTTTTCATACATTGCTCCTGACAGAAAGAAGAAGAAAAAAAAAGTCTAAAAAAATCAATAAAAAAATCAAATCGAATCCACACCATAGTTTTTAATCAGCAACTCTATTATTTAGACCAGTCAGTCATTTCTAAGATATTGCAAATCAGAATGTTATTTTAACATCAACATTTTCTGTCGTCCATGAATCATGTCGTTTTTGTAACGGCAGGCTCTGAACAAGCTAGCTTAAGTTGATGTTTATCAATTTAGTAACAACAAGAGGTTGGCTGTTACTAAAGGATCTCAGAGTTATGGTTGTATAAGTACCTAATACTTGAATTTAAAGTATGATAAATTAAATTATGTTTTAGATTATTAGTATTATTAGATAAAAATTTTTTTTTTTTTTGGCCTGTCCCGTTTGGCTCTTTTGCCATCAGAATTGTTGTCTAAAGGCAAAGAAAGATGCCCAACGGATTTACTTTACCAAATTGACCATCCCAGCCTTGCCGTAATGGTCCATTTGATTCACCTTTTATTGTTTATTTTATTTTCACTTACTGAATACGGGACAGACTTGACTGGGGGAAAGAAGGGGAGAAAGAAAGAGGGAAAGAGAAACAGCTGAGAAGAGGGACGGGGGAGAAGGGCAAAAACAAAAACCAACAGAACGGGCAGAGAAAAAAAATGCATATATCAATCACCTGGATCACCTGCTGAGAAAGAAAAAAGAAAACAAGCAGAAGAGAACAAGAGTAATAGAATAAACAACATCACAATGATATATGGGAATATGACAGTAAATACTAAATATTAAACATTATTGTGCAGCACATAAGATCAACAGAACACAGTGTGCTTTGAGGTAGGAGCCAAAAAGGGTGTAGTTTGTGGGTGTGATCACCCGTGTGTACACCTGTGAGCATGGACGCGCTTGTTTTTTTTAAAAGGTTCCTTCATGTAATGATCTGCTAGAGGGTGTGGGGGGGCCACAGCCCCGTCCTCCAGGGCATGAAGCAGGTATGGAGGAGATCAAAACTCCAGACATCCAGAGGCCCCCAGAACACAAGAGACCAAGGAAGACCAACAGAGGGGCAGCCGCGCCACTGTCCCAGAAAGAGCTGAGGAGAGTCCCAGATGAGGGCTCACTCAGCAGCCGCGGAGCAGAAGCCAGGGGGAGTTGCAGTGAGTGCAGCTGTGCCTGAGTGACCGAGCCCCAGGCCGAGAGGCCGGGGGCACCCCACCTCCGAAGTGGCCCGAGCGAGCCCCAGGCTCCAGGCCCCGATAAGCGGCCGCCAAGGAGTGAGCCGGTGTGTACCTGGACGCCCATCCCCGGACACAAAGAACCACCAACGCACCGATGTCTGAGGGAGTCCGCCACTGGCAGGGGAAGTGGTGGTAGGGGGAGATAGGCCTCCAAACCTTGGAGGGCCTAAGATGTCCCCAGAGAGGTGGCGCCTGACACCCAACCTGACATATAGACACAGACATACAGGCACACACATATACAAACATCCATTCCCACCCTCATGCTCTCATATGCACTTACTCCACACTCAACCAACGTGGAGACAGACATAAAGAGACGCTGTACACACGATCACACTCCCCAAGCGTACTCTACAGAACCGGGTCTAGGTACCCTTGCCCCTGGAGGGGGGAACTGCACCCAGACCCAGGTGGTGTTACCCTTTTCCCTGCGGTGGGGGGAGGCAGACCGCCCCGACTCCGCAGCAGCAGGGAGGCCCCACACTCCAGACCGCAGTCGGACGGCCAACTCCTCCTCCTAGCCCCCCCGCTCCAGCAGGTCGCAGAGAATGGGGGTGAGAGAAGACTCCAAACCTCCCTCCACCCGCTCATTGTAGTGTTGATGCATGTGTGTTCTAAGGTGCATTTAAAACCCAGGAGGGCATGGAGCTACCTGCCAGAGAGCAGCAGGTAAGCGCATGGTCCCTCCTGCTAGCCCTCAATGTCTACGTGTATTTAAATTATTATTTAAAGTATTATTAGATAAAATTAAATGTAATGCTGTCAAATGTAGGGATGTCGATCCATAAAGTTATATAGGCTAACTACTGTTAAAGTTAAATTAGTTACTACTAATAATAAAAAAAATATCATATTTTGTTTGAATGACTTGAAAAAATTTAATTTACAGGCAAACTTCAAAGGAAACTGTAGTGCTTCCCTTCTCTCCTCTTCTTTTGTCTACTCTCCTACATCACAGTTCGCCTCCATGTGTTGAATTTAAATAGCCCAATAACTCCCTCATGATTTTTACAGCCTCATCTGGAGCAAGGAGAGGGCCACAGCAGCCTTTTTTCTTTTCGTCTAGCAGTGACCTTGCAGTAGGAGGTTAATATAACATATGTGTGTGTGTGTGTGTGTGTGTGTGTGCAGGCATGTTTGTGTCCATGTGTCAGAATGCACAGAATACAGCATATGCATATACATAAGAAGTATGAGGTCTATGATTTTGCTTAATAGACGATAACTATGGGTAAATATACATGAATGAATGTATATATGGCTAATATGTCTAAATTATCAGTACATCCAATTTCCACAGCGGAAAAACAAAAACAAATCAAATTCTGCCTTTCAGTCTTCAGATTGCATCTAATCTTGATACTTAATCAAGATAAGAAAACTATGTGTCACATTATAATGTGCTTATTCAGTTCTAGTTTGAAACATGTGAAACTGAACAGACTGCTGCTGGTGCTAATTCAGGTGATAAATGGGTTCTGGTGGACTAAAATGGCTACCAGTAAAGCTTTTGTAAGCCCGCTCTTTTGTTCTATTAACAGTTAGATAGATGTGCTCTACTGCATACATACTGCAGCCAGTATTACACAATTTCAGTTCCTTCTTATCTTCCCGCAGACAGCTGAATTCAACGTTGTCTCTTTCTCTATTTTTGGACCATTTCTCAGTGAAACCTGGAACATCGGTATGATTCCTTTTATTCTTTTGCCTGAACAGATGATTTCTACACCAGACACAGACAGTGACACAAACATATCACCACACTGAGACATTTTAGCTGTTTTGTAGATGTGCATGGTCTCATCAGGGAGATTGGTTACAGAACCAATTTGTCACATGCATTTGTCAAACTCCGCCTAATGTAAGATCCTAACAGACTCTAGTCCGTCTCCAGGAAGATTCCAGCATTATATAATGAACCACTGGTGGGCAGAGAAGCACGCAGGCACAAGGAGGTGAGCCGACAAAGGAGAAGTTTAAAGAGAGCACAGGCAGACAGATGGGATGGTTTATTTAAATCCAAGTGGGGAACAAGACAGGAAAAAATTAGAATAGTTATATTCTGATATTTAGAAGTAGACATAAAAACATAATACCTGTGAACTGATTTGATGTCACACAAGAATTTCTTTTTGTTTTCATGACTGTCTACCTGAAATGACTAAACACACACACACACACACACACACACACACACACACACACACACACACACACACACACACACACAAAGATGTGCATAAGTGTGCATATGTCATCTGATAGGTATAAGTAATTCTAGCCACAAGTTTCTTTGTGACCAGTATTTAAAACAGACCAGGCTTGTATAAAATGAATAAATGGATGACACAGCTGGCGCTAATTAGCTTTCAGCTGGAGGATTAACAGCTTTATTTGCTTGTTTTCTGACCTGTATGTGATCATCAGTTGTACCGCACTGATTTTTTTTTAGACGTTTAAATCTTGCAACGTTAAGTCCAAATGGTGACAGGCTACAGCGTGTGTTTGGATTAGATGCTGACGAGTGCTCGCATTAGATGTTGTGCTTCCACCACACACAACACTTTGTTTTTTTTGTGTATGACTTAGACGATGATGAACGAGGTCTAGTAGTCTGCGATCCTTTTAATCCTATGCAGGCTTCCCATGTTGGACTTGTTAAAGTTAAATGTGACACCCAGTGTTTACAGCAATGTTAATATTCTAAAGCTACTTTTGGCTGCTCCTTTATTTACAAGGGTCACCACACACTCTAAAAAGTAATTCAGAGGCTTAGTAAATATCACTATAAATATAAGTTAGATGAGCCTGAGATAAAATCTATGAATATCCTTATAGTAATTATCTGAGTTTGATAAGTTGAAATAAATGTCTAAAATGTTGAATTATATTTTGTGTTAAATTAAGGTATTCATTTACATCTCAGTATGTGGTTCACAGAATACCTTCTTTGCATGTACTTAATATTTTTGTTTAAAATTGAATCAAAATATTTGAGAAATAGGTGTCTATACTCATCAGTATCTTGTACTAAAATCATTAATTATTCAAATCAATGTTATTTATTGTCAGCAACTACAACTGAAAAGTGTAAGTAAAACATGATAACGTAGAGTAATTGAGTACCATGAGCCTTTTTCATTGTTTTGTTCATTTTGTTTTTTAAATAATCTGAGCTTTTGTGTTTGCTCTCTTGGAAAAATGTTTAACATGTGGTCATTTTTCATACATGTATTATGAAAAACACAACTACATATTAGTTTGTTTGGTTTTTTAAGACTTAGACTACCAGTGAAATACAATAACATTCATATTTGAATGTTAGGGGGCGGTCGTGGCTCAAGAGTTGGCAGTTTGTCTTGTAATCGGAAGGTTGCCGGTTTGAGCCCCGACACCGATAGTCTCGTTGACCTACTGGTGGTGGTCAGAGGGCCCAGTGTCTGGCAGCCTCGCCTCTGTCACTGCGCCCCAGGGCAGCTGTGGCTGCAATGTAGCTTGCCATCACCAGTGTGTGAATGTGTGTGTGACTGAAAGTAGTGTAAAGCGCTTTGGGGTCCATAGCGAGTAAGCAAAGTGCTATACAAATACAGGCCATTTACCATTTTTAATATTAGGTACAATTTTAATTACGTTCAGTTTACAAAATTTAGTAAATGGAACAAAATTTTGGATTAACTGACCATCTATATTTCAGTTACATTGATCAGGCATGTCAGTGTTATTTACTCAATTTTTTCATGTTTGTGTAACAACTACAATTATTCATTTCAACTTAATATGTTTAAGCTTTAGTTATTCAATTGATCAAGTATATTGAACAGATTTGACTGGTTTTGAATCTATTCAATATTTTTAAGTGTAAAAGTGTTGCCTCAAAAATTCAGTTTTAGTTTTTAGAGTGCAGTGGGTACCTCCACATGTTTGATTTGTCAGATTTTTAATTCTTACAGAAGCTTGTTTCTGCCACTGAAAAAAAAATCATGAATATTATGTCAAAAGTAGGGCTTAATAACTCAAAATTTGAAGATATCTTCTTAATTTCAAGCCATTTTCTCAGAAGTCTGAGTTAAGAAGTTGAAATTTTGATACCTGATTTGAAATTTTCAGATGATAGCCTGAAATTTTGAGATAGTAATTTGAAATTCTGACTTTGGGATGGCAACAAAGGTATTTTTCAATAGCAGAATCAAGTTTCTCTACCTTCCTGACTAAACACCAAAGGGATTTATCTCTCTTCCTGGCTGGCTCTAATTAAACTGGAGATCTTTGACTTCTGAGCCACAGGGGGGATAACTGGTAGATCACTTGGGTTAAACTGAGTTTTGATACTTAACATTTAGTACTTATATAGTAGTGCTGGTGTAGTGACAAATTAATTTCAGGCTCTATATTAAAGTCATCTCTAAAAATTGCCAGAAACCAGAAGGCTTCGGGCCATTCGTGCAACTCATGTGTGGCTCTGCACATTTCCTTTTCTGTGACATCTACAGATGTGAAAGAATTGCTCGAGCTGTCGTCTCTACTTCCATCATCATATACTGTAGGTAACCTCTTCTGGCAATGAAACAGCATGAACTTTTGACATTTGACATAAACCACTTTTTCTATAAACCATTGCTTACGCGCTAGACTTGGCTTTAGTGGCATTTGTGAAGAACCGACATAAAATTTCACTGTCTGTGCACATGCTCATATGAGTAGTCAGAGCCTTAGGTATATCATTATGTCAGAGATTTATCCCAAAACCAGACCTTACAAGTTGGAATTCACAGTCTCTGCCTCATGAAATCTAAGCTTTGACCATTCATCCTTGAAAATGGTGGTGACTCAAATACTTTGCAGGCTCTTTCTTGGTTTGAAACCCTCTGCAGCAAGTGCCAGGCTCAGTGTCTTTTCCTATTCACCATACCACGTGTGGACTGGACCATGTGACATAATATGTATGGATTAGTAAAATCCCCATAAGCACATGTGTCATTCACTTGTTTAATGTGATACTTTCCTCGAGGAGTAAACCTGAGTTTGAAATAAAATAAAAGAGACTTCTTGTAGGTTGGACTAGGTTCAGGCAGGTAAGGTTATGATAGCTGGATGCGAGCATGAAGCTAAAAGGGTGTGAAAGTTGTTATCCATCAGAAAGGTAAAGTGAAAAGGTTGACCCCATTACATTTTCTTGGTTCTTTGTGCTCATGTTTTAATTGAGTCTGCCAGGTATTCCCTGCCATACATGTTTCTGGCGATGTTCAGGGAGGCTGTTTAATATTTGAACAATGTACCACAGATATGGGTGAGGCAGTTTAAACTGGCTTTAATTAAGAAACAAAACCTAGAGCCAGATTTATTAAGCAGTGCAAATTGGTGTGATGCTACAGTCTTCAAAAAACACACATGGAAGCGGAATGTTTTGTAGGTGCCCAAATTTATATCCAGGTCATTTTATTAATGACAAGTGCAAGCTAATTAGAGCTGCACAAACTGTTAAAATATTGAAAGAAAAATAAATAAAAGTGTATTTATGATGTTGCAGAGCTGCAAACCGCCCCACTGGCTGTTAAAATGAACACATCAGTGTTTTAAGTAATGCATCCCTGGCTTCTTGTATAGGGAAACCATATATTCTCTCTTCCTTGTTAAGCTCTGTTACATTATAAAAGTAGCGTTGCAGACCATAAATATGCAGGGTCAGCTCCAAAGATTTAGGACGAGTCAGTGTAGAGCTACAGTACAGAGCCAAAGCCTTGGCAAAGTGTACACAGCAATCCACCCGTGCCAGTTACATGCCCATTTTGATAACGTCACCCTCTGTCATTCCAAATAAATCCACACACCTAGTGGTAACTATTGCATATATGATGTTTTGTCACTATTGCATTGTAATGTTTGCAAAATAATAAGATTTGTTTTTGTTTCGATAATAAATAAAAAAGAAAATTTAAATTCCCACCTGAAACCCTTAGTTACAGTTAAATCGGTAGATCCATCCCAACTGTCATAACGTGAAAGGCAAGCTACAACCTAGGCAGGTCACCTATCTATTGCAGCTCTCATACTGAGACAGGCAGTTAACTGTTCGTGCTCACATTCAATCACCAGTTAACCGAACCTAGAGAGAACCCACACAAGCATGCTGAAAACATTTAAACTCCACACAGAAAGGTTGTACGCGTCAGAAGGAACGATTATCCAGGTTGTGCGTATTGGCTAATGGCTATGTGACTGACTAATGAGATTGACCCCTTGCTAATTTTCAGTTTCAGCATCTCATGGCCTCATGTAACATAAACTGAAAAGTTGAGAGAGACTTGAATAAATAAAGTAAGGTAAAGGAGACAGCTGGCTGGAATTGCCTGTAATAAGTAAAGCTAGTAATGAAAAATGTAGTCCTTAAGATTTAAACAGGCTAGTTATAAAGGACACATTAGTTATGAAGGGCGAATTAGAGCTAATTAGAGCAAAACTTTTTTTGCACTGGGCTGCGAATGTATTCACTTGAAAGTACAAAAAAGTTATTTGTTGCAAGTCTTCAAATAATGAACCAATGTTATGGAAAAAAATGCTGTACTTAAAAATAACGGGAGAGACTGAGAGTGTCCAGGCAGTATAAGAAGAGCATAAAAGCATGGGCATGGCAAGAGAAAATGTCACATCGCTGTACCTGCCAAAATTGTACGGTGTGCTTCAAAAGAAGAAAAGCAAAAGTAGCAGGTGGAAGTCAGGATGCAAGCAAGAGATGGCATTGCAACAGCAACACACCAGAGATGCAAACTCATGGTCCGTCAGCAAAATATGCCTTATTCTGTCTCACTACTAAACAAGTTAACCAACAAAGGCAGCGAGTATTAGCAAGTCTGAATGGGAGTGCAGGTTGGAGAAAAAGACCTCAGTATACACGTCCTTGTTCAAGATGTGCTTATTCTACAAGTTCTAACAATTCAATGATCAATAGTTTGAAGGTATGACATTGATGTGTTGGTTATTGTAGTGGTGGTGAGGTCAGCAACAATATCTGCTTATCACCTTTTATGTGGTTTTTTTGTGGCCCATTTATCACTCTAGCTGTTGCAGACGTCCTTGATCCCTCTCCTCTTTCCAGATCTATCCTTTTCCTCTTTACCTCTTTGGATTCTTTGCATCACGTATGATTGAGACACTAGTCGTCTTCTAAAAGAATTATTTTTCTTGTATAGCTAAAAGATGCCTTTCATGAGAGCTTCACTATTTGGTGCAAATGTTTGCATTACTCACTGCCTTGTCCTCTGTCCCAGTCGTTTTACAGCTATAGCATATTATCATCAGGTCTTACCTATTTGCTTCTTAATCTTAGTCTGGAGTGACACATAGCAACCCCTGCAGCCATTGGCATTGTCTGGCCAACTGACTGTCTTCAAAAGCCCCTCATCAGCTACCCCTAGCACACAACCACAAACAGAGTTAGGTCCATAAATACTTGGGCAATGGTCAGTGGATTTAAAATCAAGATGTGATTGAACTGCACACTTAGCAATTTAGAAAATGCATGTGATACAACGCCTTTTTCTTATATTTTTATAGACATTTCTCAGTTGTAAAAAAATAATTGGTTGGACTAGCATCATTTACAAGGTGAGGATTGTTTGTTTTTAATACGTGGATGAAAATTCTTTGCAGTCATCCTTTTGCAGACTGCCTGAATTTTAGAGCAAATCACCAAATGCTGTTTCCTCCCCTAAGAGGCTTTGCGAGGTCTTTAGTGCAGCTGCATTCAGTTGCTTGTTTACAGATCACAGTATAGCCTAGAGTATGGCTATGTACACTTCAGAAGTCATCCATGTAATTCTAACAGTAATCACGTTACCACCAAAGACCAGTGACCTGTTTCTACTGGCAGCCATACATGCCCATGCCATAGCATTGGCCCCACCATGTTTGACAGATGATGTGATATGGTTGAGATCATAATCTGTCTCTCTTTCCATCATTTTGATGCCGGTTCATCTTGGTTTAATCTCTCCTAAGATTGTTTTTATTTATTTTTTGCTTTCAGATCTGTTCGACTCTGGCCTTCCTGTTTTCAAGCGTAACAGCTCTCTGTATTTCCACTGATGAAGGCGTCTCTTAATTGTAGATTTTGACACTGATACACTTAGCTCTTCAAGTGTTCTGGGCTTGGTTAGAGTTTGTAGTTGCTTTTCTCAACCATAGAAATAATTTTGTCATCTTCTCTTTAACTGACTTTTGTGGGCTTTCAGGCCTTTTGGAGCTAATGAGCAAGCCAGTGCTTTGCTTCTTTTTAAAAAATAAACCAGACTGTTGATTTGGCCAGTCCTAAAATTTTTAACTGTCTAAGAGGGTTTATTTTAAGCCTAATTATAGCTTCGAGATCTCCAGTTAAAAAATATGAAATGCAAGTTTAATACTTGGAATTATCTCCTGATTTTTTGTCTGCTTAATGTCTCATGAAATATTGAGGGATCATGCCTCACCTGGCCACGAAACTGCTTGTCAGTCAATTCTAGTGTTACTTTTGTGCCTCTGAAAATAGTAGACTCCTTTAAAATAAAGCTTTAAATCTGTACTTCAATCACATCTTGATTGTTTGATCTAAAATCAGCTGCGGTGGTGTACAGAGCCAAAATGATACTACCAAGTACTCATGGGCTAACTGAACAAGTACATGTTCACATGGGTATTTGTTGCTCTTCCTCTTCCTGTGATACCTTTCTTGCTTTCTTTATCTTCTTTTTAGCTTGACATGGGTTGGATCTGCAGTCGTTATCGAGCTCCTGCATTGGTTAGTGAAGAAAAAATGTATTTATTTTTCGTCAGGCTCTGTCTGCACATAGTTAGCGTGACAGCTGGTTTCAACCCAATTAGAGAGCACTGATGGTGGCTGAAAGAAGAATCTCTGTGTGGTTGTTATATAACAATTCACCTCTGAGACAATGTCAGTTAATGTGTCTTTCTCTCTGTCTGGTTGTGTGTATGTGTGTGTATGTGTTCCACAGCAGCTGCTACCTAATGCACCATGTATTTGGGGATTCCCTGAACATTGTGCCACTGCTTATGCTGCTTATTATTTTCTTACCCCCGTTTTATGAGACAAACTGCCTTTTTTAATTGCAGAAACTGGCAGTCTTTTGCAGGTTATACATTATGATGCTGTTTTAGTGATGGAGTTTATTGAACTTATCATACATCACTGTTTATAAGTCTTTGCATTGTAATTCAACCCCACTCAAACTACATGCAATAAATGTACATTTGAGAAGCTTGTATTATATTTTTTTGAGACTTTGGTAGTATGCTGTTCATTTTTTCCTTTCTGTAATTTGTAGTGTTATTTTTGTCCTGCCTGCATGAACGCCTAAAAAAAAGAGTGTTTTTAACATTTAATACATTTAAAGCATGATGTGATTTCACGAACTTGTGAGCATTTGTAAAACTGAACAACACAGTAAGTGCAGAACAGCTCTTACTAAAGTCTTCTGCACTATTTTATGTCACAGGCAGGGGGGGCTGTATGCCAGCTATGCTGGTGGCAATGTTGCAGTGGGCACAGCTCATACCTCAGCTGTGCCTCACTGTGCTCAAGGACATTTTGAGAGGCACAGAGAATGTACATGACTTCACTGGAGGGCAGCAAACTGCCCACTTCTTGTCAGACCAGGAACTTTACATCAAGGAGAAAGCAGCAATTATTAGAACACAGTTTCATCATTAGCACTTGTTCTTTACAGTCACAGAGCAGAAAAGAGAGACCAAGGAGAGAGAGGACGAAACATAATGCAATACATCACAAATGTTAGCATTAAAGGTAAGATCAATTTTAAAGTTAAATATATATTTTTATACTGTACATATTGTGCAGATTTGAAATCCGTCCTTAAAATGGTTGCAATATTGTCATCACACTGCATTTCAAAATATTATAACCTGTATCCTTGAGTGAATCTCAAGCTAAGTGTCCTAAATGGAAATCTTGCGAAGCATAACGGCTGAAAAATAGTGATAAGATAGTGGGATGACAATACATTAGTGGACTGTGCGTGCTATTTGTACTCTGTAAGTACTTAGAAATCTCTATCTGTGACTATGACATGTCACAAGCTTTATAGATAACAGCTGTTTGGTTTTATGTAAAAGGCCTTTTTTATGTCTTACCGATAATGCGTTCCTCTGCGATTTCTTAGGAGTTAGTTAGAAGGCAAACACAATATAATGTATTATGGTCAGATGCTCTTAGCATCTGGTTGTTGGGCTCCACATTTTAATGTTGTTCCCATATGGTGTTTAAGTTCATAAAGTCCCATTAAGTGTGTTACGCACTTTAGATAAAAAGCTGTTAATTTTTGCAAAATGTGCACTTTCTCCTTCAGTGTTTAATCAGATGTTACTCATTACTCACTGTCAGCTCATGAGGGGCATGCCAACAAATATGTAGATGAACTGGCACACAGGCAGGGAATTAGACAGAAGGATAGCACAGCAGGAGGAGTTTCAGTCAGGTGCAAATAGACAGGAAAGCAAGAACACTACATCGAAATTTGTTGTATTAGGTGGCACTATATGGAGAAAAACAGGTTGGGGTGGTAGCAGTAGAACATATTGGTGTCATCAGGATGCTAAGAAATCAAAAAAAGATACAAATCTTTAGCACTTTAGTTAAGAAAGACGCCTACAACATTGAAGAATGATCATACCTTTTATCAGAGTTTCATCTCAGTACGTAAGACCACCAATGGCTCCCTTTGCAGCCACAACCTCCCTTCCAAGGAAAGAGGAAATCAATTGTGCGCATAAAAGATAGTGTAAATGTCTGTATGTTTGCAGTCCATAAAAAGTAGAGCATCAGCTGCTTTGAAGTTACTCGGCTCAGGTATTAGCATTACACCTCACCTTTATCTACCCTCTGCTTTGCACTTTCTCTGCTTTCCCCTCTTTATTTCATGATTATGTATCACTCATTCAAACTCTTCCTTTCATCTATGCCTTCCTCCATCTTTCAACTTTCCTCCCTTGGCTGTCTCCGGGTTCCTTTTTTCTCTCTCCCTTCCTCTCATCTTATCTCCCACTCTTGCATGTGACTATAATTTAAAGATAGCCAACTGCACACCAGCAGAGTATAACAGCACCATCACCAGCAGCAATGTGACAACATGAAGCTTGAAATACAAAGCTTCACGTGGTCCGTAATAAACAGATGTTGTTAAATGAGCTGCACTGACATTCTGCAGTATATTAGTCACGTTGCGCTTCATCCTGCAAGCCAATCTGGAATCAAGCTCTAGTTTGGATTAGATTTTAGCAACTTGTTGATTTTCCAGTTTTCTTTGGCAACTTATTCCTAAAAAATGTCTTTAAACTAGTTTCAGACCAGTCAATATGTAGTTTAAATTCTATTATGGATAGATTAAGCAGTGTTTTATCCCCTTTTATCTCTGTGATTAGGGATGCACCCATTCAACTTTTTTCATCAATGATAGAATATTGATACCTTGAGTACCCATCTGATACCAGTGTTAAATAAATAAGCTGTATTTGTGACAGAAGGGTAGCAACAGGAGTCAAAAGAGATGGTTTACAAGATGTTAGTGAGACCTGCTATGATGCATGGTTTGGAGAGGGTGACGCTGAGAAAAAGACAGAAGGCTGAGCTGGAGGTGGCAAAGTTAAATATGTTAATATTTTTGTTTCGAGTGGCCCGGATGGACGGGATTAGAAGTGAGTACATCAGAGGGACAATTCAGGCTGAGCGATTTGGAGTTAGAGAGGTAAGACTGAGACAGTTTGGGCGTGTGCAGAGGAGAGATAGAAGATATATTGGACAAATGATGTTGAATATGGGAGGGTGAAAAGGGGAAGACCACACAGAAGATTCATGGATATAGTGAAGAAGAAGCAGAGGGCTAGTGTTACAGAAGAGGAAGCTAGGGACAGGGCGTTGGAGGCAGATGATCCAATTTGGCGACCCCTAAAGTTAGTAGCTGAAAGCAGGACAGCAATTTCTCACTGTGAGGCTGTGAAACATTAGTTCATGTGTACGTTTCCATCAGGATTGACTTAAACATTGCTAAATTTGCTAAATAAAATCTAGCAAAAAATCCCGTCCAAAAAAGAACATTTCCTGAATTGATATGTATCAGTAAAATTAAAGAAGAGGCAAGAAAAAATGTATTACTTTAACAGTTTGTTTATTTGCACTCATCTCACTTCAGCTCAAATGAAGTCATTAGCCTTCTGCATACTGCAGTCATTTATAGTTGCAAGTTAAATGAAATCTTCCCAATAAGTGTGAAAACAACACTACTTTTTCCTCTCTGACCATGCATTAGGGAAAGTGAGCCAGAAAGCGAGCTGGAAAGAGAAGCTTAAGCACTCCCCTCATTGGAGCTTTTCCATCACTTGAACGCACAGTTAACACACTTTGCAGTTAAATAATAAAACTTGTTCAAACATACAGAGAAAAGCTGTTGGTCTCCAAACTGCACCTGCTTTCAGCTATGCTAGCTAAGCCTCAGATGCTGGTAAATTAAATGCATAAGAACATAGACCTGAACTGAAAGATCAGCCCATACTGTAGATCGACAAGTTGTCATCAATGTCCGATCCAACCTTTTGGATCAGGACTCTTCTGATATCTGATACAAATGTGTGATTGTTGCATCCCTACTAATGATCAATACTCAAGTCAGGTCTTTTGATCTAATGATCAGTTTTTCTTAATTGTTATTGGGTATGCTGGTAAACCCCGGAACAGTCTGTGCTTTGCCAGTTCAGATTTGCAGTTTCACAGTCTACAGGATGCACAGCCTAGTTTGTTTCCATTTGTCTCATCTGATTATTACTGACTGATTTGCTGATAAATATAAACTTGCAGGGCATGATAATCTTTGTTACAGTGCAGGTCTACCAGCATAAAAGTGATAGTGGCCATGTCCCTGTCTTTTGCAGGTGGTCCATCTGGTGCAAAAGAGAATTACCTGTGATGTCGTTTCTGTTCTCATTCAACCACACACACACACATTCTGGGAGAGCATTTGTTTACTTTCATCTGACAGTTTTGGAGGATCTTGCAGGCGCAGATGTCTGCCTTGGCACGCACACAGTAACGCCAACATTGATTGGACCTGAGGGGCAGGCGAGGGGTAGGGGCGCAGTATAAAAAGTTTGAGAAAAAACAGAAAGGAACATCCAGTCTTTCAAGTTCACCAAATCAAGAAACCATCAAACACTGTTCATCACAAATGTAATTAATATGCTGGTTGTTAAAAACAGAACATTTTTCTGAGTTGGAATCACTTTCTGTAATCAGCTTTACTAAAAGGGTGAACACATTTGTTGAGTCGTAATGTCCGAGTGGCTTTGCCATTGCCGTCTAACTCTATAACTTCAAAAACAGCTGGAGCTCATTAGCATGCAGCGCTGGAGCCTGTGGAGTTACACAGTGCATCCATCCCACAGATGCATATTCACATGTTGGCAGGGTCTCTCAACACCATTCTGTGACAAGGTCGTGTCCTGCTGTTTCCAAGCACACTGTTGTGTCATTGTGTGACTAGTCCTATCATCACACTTGAATGTACACCTTGCTCACTGTGTTAGTCTGGCCAGTTTAAGCAGGTATATCCCTAGTAGTTTATTCCCATGGCTGCTTCCAAACAGGAACAAATGTGCAGACAAATGTCATAATGTCCTACCGTCTGTGGCTGACTTATAAATAGGGACAAACAGGGCATATTCAATGACATCATAAAGCATACAAGTAAAAAAGTAGCTCTGTTACTTCTTAGTTACAGGTTGCACTTAAAGTCTCAGCAGCGATCGCTGGGAATGTGTTTTAGCTGTTTCTTGTTCACTGAAATCACTATGGATACACCTCATTAATGACAATTTATAGCACAAATTTGCTCCATTGGCCTTTTACATGTACAAATTTGTTGCTTAGTAAAAAGGTGAACTCTTATCGCCTTAAATAAAAAGAATACTTGTGGGATGGACTGACAAGATATTGACCAGCCACGCTATTAGTTTTTTTGGGGGGCTGACTGTGCTTTTCGGTGTGATTATATTATCTGAATAAGCCAAGTGTCTCTGAGGGCCCTCAGACAGAAATTATTTGCAGTATTGATGTTGTGCAGTACAGATGATGGATAGACAGTATACTCATTGCAGCATTCAACCAAATACAAAATGGTGCTTTGATTCCAGGTCCCCCCCTGAGTGGGTGGGTGGTGATAAAGGGCAGCTGTGAGGCAGTGGTTGACTTTGAATAAAAACATCAATAATAGATAGATAGATAGATAGATGTTACTCCACCATAATCAACAGATAAACACTCACAATAAAATAAAGAGCAAAATTTGCACTTCAGAACAAGACACAGAACATCTAATTAGCATATACACAATATATACATTTAAATCAGTAACACTAATGAGAAAAAGATCAGTGAGAACAGTTATGCAAAAAGGCAGCAAATTATATATGTAAGAAAAACAGGGTGTTCAGATAGTATAGCAAAAGGTACACAGTGTGTCTGTTGTTAGTTTTACACAGAGGGAATGTGCAATGTTTGTCATGGAGGGGTGCGCCGATTGTGTTGAGGAGCAGGACCCAGATGCAGACACTGGAAAGAGGAGTTGGTGGTTGAACAAAAAGCGATCTTTTATTTGGATGATGGCAGCAAAGAACAAGAAAACAATGAAACTTAAGAAAGAACTGAGAACAACTATGAACACTGTGTAAACTAAGGCTACTTTGAAACACAGTGAAAACTATGAGAAAAACCTACAAAACACTATGGCTAAGACTGTGGTGGGAATAACAGACGACCTGACAATGAGATACAGGAAACAGAGGACTTAAAAACACAGGAGGTGATTAGGGGAACTGGGAACACATGGGGAAAGCAGCTGACTGACATGAACATAATGACAGGACAGGGGAAGTGAAAATAAATACAATGACAAAGGCACGGTAGACTCCAAAATAAAACAGGAAACATGGAGATGTAGACATGACATTAACTTGACAACAAGAACCACACAGACATGAAACATGACAGATAGACGCACCAGGGAGACTTAGTATAGGGGAGGATGACAAAAGGAACTAAGAGACAAAGGACTAAACAGCAATCTAGAAACTAACTAGATGAGCTAAACTGGAACACAAATAAATAAAAAAGAAACATAAAAACTCAAACACTAGGCCACACGACCCAGTACCATGACAGTGTTAACATGAAAGGTAAAAATAACTTCTTAAAACAGTTATGGCAGCAAAGCTGAATGTGTCTGTTTCAGGCTCCTCCTTTTTCTGTCTGTGATGAATGTTGTCGAATGGGTCGTGCATGATATAGAGCAGTTTCTTCCGTAACCTCCTGACTCCCCGTCTCCAGGTTTTGACCAATGGTAGTTCTGCCTTTGCGAATGAGTTTATTGATCCTGCTGACATCTCTGGCACTGATGCTGTTCCCCTGCAGACCACAGATGGTACTTGCAGCCACAGATTGGTACCCAGCATCTCGTTGCACAGAGCGAAAGATCTGGGCTTCCTCAGAGAAAAACGTCCGTTCCTCCCCTTTATGTCAACAGCACCAGTGTTCGTCCACCCATCCAGTCTACTTATGAAACGTACCCAAGTATTTGTAATGCTGAATTCTTACCTCGTCACCTATGAGGATTAAAGGATTGTTAGAAAGGGTACATGCTACCACATAGAGTCTTTGGAGACTTTCTGTACGTAGCATGAGTCAAAGTCATCCTGGAATTAGAGTGAACAGAGATTCTCTTGTTACATGTGTATTTTACTAGCCACTTCAAGCCAGGAGGTCCCTAGTTGAATAAAACAAGGATGCTTTAACAGATAATTAGCAGCCCAGATGAGAGCAAATGCCCTGACTCCCATCCTGAGGAGTTTCTAGATTAATCTAGTCAGGATGCGATCAGCATGTGGCATGCTGGGTCACCGATGGTACTGGTTAAGTCACTTAAATTATAAGGTGTAAGGATTCTGTATATATCTGTTGTCAACATATCATGCAAATTGTTGCTTTTTGGTTTATGTAATACAATAAAAGAAAACATAAGCAAACAAGCAGAAAATGAACTACATGAGCAGTCTGGGTGAAATTTTAACCTTGTGTGGATGTTTATTCCAAGCCCTGGCACTTAAGATCACCAGATGTCTGTTAACTCTTATTTAGTGATTACAGTCGTCATTGCTTTTAAATGTAAATGCAAAGAGAAAGGCGAAAGAGGTGGAGACATTGATTCAGTTCATTGCTGCAAAGCATTATAAGACAACAGGTGGAGAGGAGTGTGTCACTGAGGCAGAGTGACTGCATAGAAAAGGTCATATACTGTAGTATGAGGAAGAACGAGTGGTGAGATAGCAGCAGCAGCAACAGCTTCACAGCTCAGCCCATCCTCCCATGACAGCGCAGAGCTACGTTCTGCCTCTCCGCTTTGTCGTCAGAGCAGCCCCAGCCTCCCGCCCGCGCACAACTCCTCTCCGCTCTGCACCAGAAAGGAGCATTCTCCTCTCTCCCTCGTTTTCATATCCTCTCCCTCTCTCTCTCTCGCTCTCTCTCGCTCTATCTCTCTCTCTTTTTCTGTCAGTTAGTGTGTCCTCAGAATGAGGTTAGCGGCACCAGCAGCAGCATCAGCAGTAGATAGAGACAGCAGAGGAACAGTTACTGCAGCAGGCAGGAGAGGCTGTCCTTCAGCCGTGCACCATCTACCGCTGCATTCACCCCTGCCCTGAGAACGCAACGCTCATCCCTGTGCTCTCTTTCTGTGCCTCTCCCTGCTCCTCCCTCACCTTCTGTCCTCCTTGAATTCGTCTCCTGAATTCACCCCCCACCCCTCTCTCTCTTCCTCTCTTTCTCCATAGCAGTGATGGGGGAGACCACCATGTAGAGACAGAGAGGCAGCGGAGGCAACAGCAGAATAGCAGCAATGGGAAGCCACACATGGAGCGGGTCTGGACTGCAGCCGTGGTGAGCCTGAGACCGACAGGACTTGCATCTACCATCACTGCCCTTCTCAGGACCTGACCACTGGGGCTGTCCAGTGCTTACCTGGATGCTCCCCACTTGTGTTTTTTCATCCCCTCCTCTTCTCCTCCTCTGCTGCTCTCTTTTCTCTTCTTCTTTTTCTTCTCTGATGGTTTTTTGTCTGCTGAAATCTGTCTTTCCTGAAACAGAGAAGCTGCTCATCAATTTATCCCCACGGATTTTTTCCGCTTTTTAATCCCTGTATCTGCTTACTTTTCTTTGAAGAGATTTTTTTTCTCATTTTGTTGCTGTTGCCTCATTCACACCTATTTTGGATTTTTTTTTTCTTGGAAGAGACTGAGCTCTCTTGTGAAAGCTTTTGTTTGATCTATAAGCAATAAGAAACACTAATCTAACTGACTTAACTAGCTGACATCATGGGAGACATGTCCAACAGCGATTTTTACGCCAAGAACCAAAGAAATGAGGGCAACCATGCAGCAGCCTTTGGCTGCTCGCTCATGGAGCTGCGCTCGTTGATGGAGCTGCGTGGAACAGAGGCGGTGGTCAAGCTCCAGGAGGACTCCGGGGGAGTAGAAGGACTGTGCAAACGACTGAAAACCTCACCCACAGAAGGTGAGTTACCGCGCTTATTTATGCATGTGCGTGGTTGTGAATGTGAAAATGGATGCAGTGGTACTTATTGTACCAAAGACAATTTCTCGAAGAATATGTCCTCCTATGCAGACTGCAGATTTCCAGTATCTGTTCTGTATTTTATTTTTTAATTTTATGGATTACCATAACCTGCTGTATGGATAACCTGCTTCTTTGATACCAAAATCACTGATAAAATCACAGACATGCAGCAACCTTGTAAAGCACCTGGAGAAATGCATAAACACAACATCAGCAAAGTACACATGGGAGGGAGTCCCGTTTGAGGGGACTAATGAAAATGCTTCACAGCCAGCTATGTTAGATCTGTTCAGTATGCACAGAAATCTCTGTGGACAATTTAGCCCCCCCTTACTCCCCCCTCCCCTGCAAAAGCATCCCACCCTCCCTTGTCATTCTCTTTTTCAGCCAATTGGCTATAGCTTGAAGGAGCAGGTCGCTGGAGCAACACGGTAGAGATTTTGGCCATGTGGGATGTGCTGCGGTTCTTGGGCATGAGAGAAATGGCATAAAAATATCCAAATCCTAATCTGTTTCCTACTTCTTATTTTTAATTAAAAAATAAAACAGTAAGAATTTACATGCAGATGTGCCTCTATGGTTTTACCCTAGCGTGCGTAGCTTGTTTGTTCTTACAGATTTTCATTTAAGAACATGATGCAAAAATCCATAATGGTGGTTGTATTTCTTCCAGCCCAATCACTTAAAGCAGTTTTTTTAATACATACCTAACATAGCTTTGTCATCATAAATTATTCATTTAAATATATACACGTCTAGTTATTCTATTTCTACGCATAACTTGCTTTTTTGGGGGGTTGCATAATCCCCACAAGCAGAAAAATTGGCCTCTCGAATAGCTACACCAGCGTATTGAATATTTATCACAGTACTTAAATCATCTACCTCCCCAGACATTGGGATAATTGATCAGTATTCGTGTAGTGTCACCAGTGTGACATCAGAGGTAGCCTGTAACGTTATAGGCTGACACCCAAAGAAGATTGTGTTTCCTGATCGTCTCATTTCTGTCAGACCATTTCTAGGTCAACTCATGGTTACGCCCACTGGCTATAAGAGCAAACTAGATAAATTTAGGGAAACTTTAAAAAAAATTTTTTTATTATTATTGCACAGTTAAATAAATAGTGAATAAATATTTTAAAAGAGATGGATTAAAACAAAACTGAACACAGAATCAGATAGAACACTGATTCTTACCCTTCAGTTTTCTCAGAAGCCTGGTTCCTTGATGTATACCTACACCCGTGATGTAGTGGCTGACTGGGAGGTGAAGAGCTAGCATTTCCTTTAGGCAGCCAGCTGGTGAATGGCACGAGTCATTCAGGGGCTCAATGGGCTGTCGGGCTACAGCTTGGTTTCCAAGAACAGTTGGCATTGAGCTGCTTGGTGAATGACCTGTTTTCCTTCAGATAGGAGAGAAGACTGTTGGTGGATACGACTGTTTTCTCAAGAGACAGTAGAGACATGCAGAACATCAGTAGGTCCACCTTGGTAGAAAGCAAAGAAATACGAAATAATTTTATGGACAGTGTTGCCCCTTGAGGATTGGGGGGATGGATTGAAAATCTTTAATACTGTGGAAAAGCAAGAGTAGGAGGGTCTTGACCCAGAAGAAATGATGATAGTACGGAAGCCACAATATGCTCAAAACACCGCTGTAACACCCATAAAATTGCGAGTGAGCTTTTCAGGAAAACATGCCCTCACATTTGGATAAAATTCCCTAACTAGAGAAGAACCAGTAATGCTGTAAAATACTCACTATTAAAAGGTTATGCTTCAGTTTATATTATAGTGCCACTTCTTTAGCCTTGTGCTGAATATCTAATTGTGGTGACTACTGCTCATCACCATATTCGCAATATGAGCAGAAACAATGCCTGCAGTGTTACAGTGATACTCAAATAAATTGAATTTGAGCTAGCAATAAAATTATCATACCAGACATAAAATTATAATTTCATTTTCCCATTCTCACGAGGATCATGATTACATGATTGAATATTACATTTTATCAGTCAACTAAATACTAACCCAGGATCACAGCCTGCCGATGTGCAATAACACAGAAAAAATTTTAAGCTAATGTAATAAAAAGAGGGGACTTGTAATCATTAACATACTGTTGTCTACACCCATACTTAATTACCTTAAAACATTAGACAAAAGCAAATTAATCTGCTCAAGGAATAATTACAAATGCATCTCATTTAAAACCTATGAAGGTCTCACATTAAATCACCCAAAACGTCTGGCGTAGAACTCCACGGTCCTTCAAAATATACTGCTTTCTGCTTGATATACCCAGTTTTTACAATAAAATAGATAAAAGAAGTGGAAAAAAAATACATCTTTGTGGTGCAGTTAACAATATATATGAGTCACATACTGACTGCATTACTTAAAATAGTACATCACATCGAATGTGTGCACCATTAATTATTAATTCACCATACAGTATGTACCATTTAGTGGATTTACTTCAGCTCAAGGAGGTTTACCCGTATCATATTTATTTATTACTACTTTTAGCTGCTTTTAGGGGTCACCACAGCAGGTAAGTCTGATTATTTTATTTGGCAGATTTTTACAGCATATACCCTTCCTGACACAAACCCCCATGGGATTTGTGTCTCCAGGGATCTTTCATTTGTCAGGCATATGTGTCAACCACTACACTATAGACACACTATCACGTATATTTTAGGATATACCATATTTATTTATTGAAGATTTTTAATTGGTCAGTCCATTTAACAAGTCATTTTTTCAGTTAGGGTCTGAGCTCTATTGCTAACAAGCAGGCTGTCTTCTCCCTGGTGCCTGGTTAGGCTTAATTACTTTTGATAAATTAATTGTTTTCTTTGACAGGATCAGTGACTAAATTTAAACTGAGTGGGTGGGTGGTGCAATTGTATATTAGAAAATACATTATATTATATTAGAAAGATGATCCTGGTAGCTCTTTCAAGTTATTTTATAAGGCTTGCCGTCATGTGTGTTGTGTACTATGAATGTGTCCCATGGGGCTGTGTTAGATCATAAGAGACCCTCGTGTTACATTGTTTCTAAGATGATTCATCCTGCATTTGGAAGCAAATTCCCAGGTCTTCAGGTCTGTGTGACAAAACCAGCTGAAACCAGTCAATCAAGCTCAAAACCAGCCCAGTACTCAAGAATCAGACAGCCAAGAGCAACAACACAACAGCATGTATGCTGATCTGGAGTCAGTTCATTAGTAAAATTTGAGTGTTAAAAATATTACAGTCATAGTATGCTTTGAATTTGTAGCTATAATTTTTATGCAAAACAGATCTACCAAACTGGTGGACACGTCATTTAACCTACAGCAACTCTTCAGCAGTAACCCAGTTCTGCAGTCAAACCACCAGATGTACATTATTCATACAATCGCTATAAAATCAGCACATACAATAGTTATATTTCTGGGAAATACACTGCACTGAAATACACTTAAATTTAAAATTTCTGGGTTCTCCAGTTCTTAGCCTTCAGAGGTTCAGTACCTTTACCCAGGATGTAGTTACCAAGAAGGTGAGTGTAGGAGTGAAGAGCTAACGTTTCTCTCAGGCAGCCAGCAGGTGAATGACATTAGTCATTCAGGGGTCGGATGCGCTGTCAGGCTACAGCTTTGTTTCTGAGAAGATATGGCATGCGGCCGACCAGCATATGACCTGATTTTCGGAAGACAAAAGGAAAAGGTGTTTTTCGTGCGAGTTGACTTGCTGGTTTCATAAGACACAGTAGAGAGCTGCAACACATCAGTAATCATCCTCGGGAGGAACGAGAAATCAACAGAGAGAGCTCAGCCGTTCCTCGAGGGTCTGGATGATAGAGAAGTGCTCAAAGCATTGATGGTTTTTGATGCTGAGAACGAGGGTAGGAGGATACTTAGGCAAACATTTGCAGGGAAGCAGTTGTAAATATAGATGGGATCAGAGCCCACATTTTATAGACAGTTTTTCTACATTGCAAAACTACAGTGGTAATTTACATTAAATTAAGCAATAAATACTAATTAATACATGAGAAACTTTGAAGATGCAACAATAATAGTAAAATTCAGATTTTCTTTTTCACACAACCTGTTCTAGCCTCTCTGAGTCTGAATAATTAAATTTCATTTCTTCAAACTCACACCTTTCCTTTAAAATGCTTTTCTTTGCCGTGCCTCATTTATTTATCACTGTTACCTACAACTCTCAACCTCTGCTTGGACACAACTTCTAGAACTACATAGACCGTTTCACACCTGTTTTTGAGTCCTAACTAATTAGCTACAAACCTTAACTGCACTGCAATTGTGTATCTAACAGGATTATGCTCACAGCTTGATCATTTTAATACCATGACCTCATGTCTACTATCCACCACTTTTTTGCCTCTTCTTCACTCTACAAAAAGTTAATAGGACTATTTCAAGCTTGCATGGGTTTGAAAAAAGCTACTCTGGTTCATTTTATACACACAATGTCAAGTTTTTCAGGTGTGAGGGTGGCATTTTTCAGTTCAATTGTTAGAACAGAATTTGCGTAACCAAATGGGATCTTTAATTTAGGTCAAATGTAGAGGTCTGTGCACTTAAAAAGTATGGAAAGAAGCTGGGAAGAAATTGCAAGTGGCAAACAAGAGGGATATTTGATGATTGTGCATCACGCTGGCTGGCTGTTTTCCCCACCCTCTGTGCTAAACTGTTATCTGTCTGCAAGAAAAAAACCTGCAGACCTCAACATATTGAACTGACCTTTTTAGAACTGGTAAAATGATTTGCTCTCACTTTGCAACCATGCCATGGATATCTTCTCGCTTACGTTGTCTTACTTTTTACCTGCCTTTGTCTTTATTTGTCCTTCCTACTTCCACCAAGCTTCCTCCTAATCAACCCCCCCCCAGCTGCCCTTTATCTCTGTCTCCCATCCCTATCTATCACCACACCTTACCTCTCCCCCCTCTTCTCTTTTCTTTCCTCTGCTCCCATTTCTATTTCAGTGTACTGGTCGGTCGCTGGTATCCCAGTGGGCCAGTGTACAGCGTAGCCTAAATAGACTTGCTCTAAATCTATAACCTTCATCATCTCTGTCTTCCATTCTCACTTCTTTTACTAAGTTAGCAACAATACAATAATGCTATGAAAGTAGCTCCAAATTTTTAAACTTGTCTGTCTCTAACTTAGTAAAATATTTTCACATAATATAAAATTTACTTTTTATTGATATAAAAAAAGACTAAATTTCATTTTAAGCAGATTGGCTTTCATAAACCACAGAGCATAGTAGGCTTTGATGAGTAACAAACATGACTGTAACTGAGTGAACACAGATCCAAGAAGGGGACTGCTCCTGCATGGCCTTGTGTGGCAGTAATACCAGCGGCGCATAACCAGATGGCACATCATGCACGTTGCCTGCACTTCTCATGGGAAAACTTGGTTCTTGAGTAAACAGTTCCATCTCTAAAGTGAAAACTGAGCTTATTCATCAGAATGTAATTTGAAACCAGATTTGGATTGCCTCCTCACACAAAGACACAAGTTAGAATTAGGTTTACACAGCATCAAAATCCTTGTAGAGGAAAATCCACATTCCACATTTTCAAACAACTCTGTACACTTATTTAGATGGTAAATTATTAAACATTATATAAATAATATAAATAAATAAATGACAAAAGGACATAAAAATTGCATGTTTAGCGTAACCAGCATGATTATATTTCCACCCTGTTTTTTGTTGTTGATTTAAACTGAGAATTTTTTGAGTTTGATGCTTATTCCCATTCTGTTTTTTTCTTTAGTGTTGCTGTCCTTCATATCTGTCCTTGCTTTACTTTAGCGATGGACATAGTTACCATGATGTCAGCTTCTGGTTTTTGAAGTCCTGTTTTGAAGATGAGCTTCGAGATGAGCCTTTTTGCTTTTGCCATGTTGATCCAGATATAAAAATATCCTTTTTTTATTCAGTATGTTCTAAAATCAGTGGTTAAGAATAACCATAAAAGGTAGCCATTTATATTTTTCCGTAGATTTCTACAGGGCTGGAAGTATTTTTGCAACCACAGCTATCGCCATATGGTGGCCTTCAAATCAAATGCAGGTGAACGTGCTTGAAATCTGCATTCTTTCTAATGGCCAGTAGGGGTTGAATTATACCCCTGTGAACACTTAACTGATTAGTTTATGGTTTCAATCACTAGTTTCATGTCGTATAAAATACAACATGATTAATGTTTTTTGTAAATGATGGTCTCCTGTCGAGTCAAAACACAGGGTATGCCTAAGGGTGGGCTTAACATTTGGCATATGTTTGGCTACAGTACAAGAATACGCTCAGTCAGATCCTCTCGTTGTGCAGTTTGAAAACCCAAGATGACAGCAGCCAAACTGCTTAGCTCGAGGCTTTAAAATATGATTTCACCAACCGAGAGATTCCATCTTTTATATACAGTTTATGACTTCATTACAAACTGTCCGATTTGCTTCTGTTCAAAATATCAGCTTAATGTGTTTCCACTGCTGAGACCACTCATCCCCTGAAAACAGTCACACAGGAACCACTGGTTTCTTTTTGTACTATGCTGTACTGCTGTTACTGCTTCTAATCATGCAACTCTACACACTTTAGTCCCAATGTTCTGTACTGTTACTGTAATGAGGGCTTTATAAATTCTATACATTGCCCAGGAGAGTGTTTTCTCCCCTCATTTGTCATCTGCTTTTCTCACTTCCTCTTTTTCTTCACCTCTCCTCTCTCTTTCCCTTCTGGGACTGCAGAGTTCAGTTGAAACACACCACCTGTTCTCCCATTTCATCGTCTTTAGTCCTCATTCTAATGCATTCACTCCCATATTCTCTTTGTTATCCTCCCTGCTTGTGTTCTCTTCACATTTCAGTGTGCATTCTGACATTTCTGCTCATTCTCCTCTTCTGATCGTAACCTCCATTTTTCTCATCTATTTGTCCCTCATCACACCTTTCCTCCTCACCCCCTTTCTTTTCCACCCTCCCTCCATCTCTCCATCCCCGATGTTCATACTAATCACGTCCTCCAGTCGCAGCACCATGAGCACGTTCCCCTCTGACGCAGTCTATTTAATCTCTGTCCCACAAGGGATCTCTCACATGGCGCTGCCGTCTCTTTAATAAGGACAATTTCTCCTGCTCTGCTCCTCCTCTGCTCCTCTTGTATCTGCCCTCCTCTTGCTCCCTCCTCCCCTAGTGACTCTGTAAAAGGGCTGGAAGAGGTAGGGGAAAAAAAAGAGAGACGGAATGAAATTGGAGGCAGCGAAGAAGGGAGAGAGAGAGATGGCTCTCAGAGGACAGATTATAAATGATACACAGCCATTTTGCTCTGTGAGAAAGCAAAACCACACTGTGGGCAGACACGCACACGTAGACATGTACACCACTACTCACACAGGTGTTCTGCAGTGTAGTAGCAGTGACCTTGAGGCAGACTGAAGCAGTAATCTGGCACAGCAGTCAGTCACTGCAGTACCACTCTATATGCGGTATTAAGAAGATTTACACTGGTGCCCTAATGAGTGGTTCATGTAATACTTCGGATGTCATGAAAAAAAAGTCTGTTTTCAATAAAGGCTCATCAATAATTCATCAATTCTTTGCAAATTAGTGATAAGCAGTAATCATAAGAAAACAACATGGGCTTGCTACAGTGCACCCACAAACAAAAGTCTCTCTGATGTCTTTTTCTTGTATTTTTGCACGTTTTTTCCCTTTTAGCTCAGCTGTTGTGAAATAGTGACCAGATGACAGTAAAATTACACTATATAAAGCACGATATCATGCATAAATCCAGTTATTAAAAGATGACAAAGTGCATTGAAATTGATTAGAATTCATAGGGCTGCCACGATTTGTCGACTAGTCACGATTACGTCGACTATCAAAATCGTCGACGACTGATTTAATAGTCGACGCGTCGTTTGAAGCTTTGTAAGATCGCAAAAGACGCAGGAATAAGTAGCAGGATTTAAGAGTGTAATAACGGACTGAAACAGAAGATGGCAGCACTGCATGTACAAGGATGCCAGCTGCCGTTAAACCCCGAAGAAGAAGAAGCAGCTGTGTCCCAGAATTCATAGCGCGGCCCAGCTTAGTTTCCAACAATGGCGGTAGCTAGTTAGTTTTAATATTACTCTTATTATTCTTTCTGGGTCACAAAATAAACGTTTAACGTATTTTCAGGCGAGAATGTAGCTGTGTAAACCTCAAATATCGGCTCAGTTTATCAGGACACCACATATTTTCAAAAGCGCTCCGACGTTTTCGGAGACGTCTGTTACCCACTAGCTCGATAGCTAGCCGGGGGCTAGGTCACTAGCGCCGTGAGAACCCACCGCTGTCTTTCGCGACTCAGGTTAAATATATATGAGTCACTTAGATAACTTAAAAATGTTGTTGTTTGGCTTTTTTTTTTTTTAGTATTTTATTTGTTCCTGAGTAAATCGGTTTGGCTGAGATTAAAGTTATAGTTTTTACACAGCTGAATAAACGTCAAGCAGACAGCTGATTATCAGAAGTGTGAGATGCTGGAGAATATACTCCGGTGTCCTGTTATATTTTAGATAGCAAGGAGTTTATTAAACTTCACCGAAACAATCTGCAAATTTCATTAAAATTGAATAAACTATCATCTTGTCTTTATTTTTAGTTAGCACCTTAAAAGCTTAAAGCTGTAAGCTAATGATAGTTATATAAGAGCAGATGCTGCTGGTGCAATAAGCTGTAGTTTTACGTCCAGTGGATGATGATCTGATTAGTCGACTAATCGCATAAATAATCGGTGACTAGTCGACTATCAAAATAATCGTTTGTGGCAGCCCTAGTCAGGAATGTGAAATCAGGAAAAAAATAACCTTTCAGCTGCACTGACACTTGAATCTGAAAGCTTGATAGCGTACTGAAACACGAGAAGTCAGCTACCTCACATGCCATCAAACCTAGAGATATAAAAGCTTTGATGGCTTGATATAAAAGAGAAACCCATAAAGGTTCACCCTGGCAACCTAAATGATTCCAATTAAACTTTGATAAAAGATTAGAAAAATTGCTAGTGAGAGCTAATAAACCATTTGCATGCCTTATTACAAAACTAGTGCAAACTTTTTTTAATTCGGTGTAATAAAAAAGGACTAACAGATGTTAGGGAACAATAATAATGGCTGGTGAATCTTTCCACTGCACTGGGAAGTGCAATCATTTCTCAGAAGCTTAGACTTAGGCTTTTATCGCTGTTCCTAGAGAAGTACAACCTCAGCTACAGGGATTTGTTATGTAAGAGAGTGGCCTCCAATGTATACATTAACTGTATACTTTATTATTGACTTCCTGCATAACAAATGTGCTAATTTTGGTTTGAAGATATTACCAGCCATGTCAGCGAGGTGAGTCTGTGTTTGTTTTCATGGTGACGCACCTCCTGCAGGAACTACAACAGAAATGGTTTTGGTGAGTTTGACAGGTTTTTATATTTGTGTGTCTGGACAGATTTTAGTCAACATGATGACTACTCTGAAAGGTATATTCAAAATGAAGGGCCACTTAAAAGATGGGTACAGTCTGACTCATGAGCACTGAATAAAGGGTAGCTGAATCATGTGCAAAGAGGCAAGATTACACTCATGTTCCTACATTGGGTTTGATTCAAATATGGTTGTGGTCTTATAATGCGCAGCAATATGTATATATTAAATACTATCTATCTATCTATCTATCTATCTATCTATCTATCTATCTATCTATCTATCTATCTATCTATCTATCTATCTATCTATATGTATATATATATGTATATATATATGTATATATATATATATATATCCCCTTGTTGCATATGTGTGCCACTCTCTGATGAAATCACAGCTTTAGAGGGAATGTCAGAAAGATACACACACAGATGCTGGGCATGTCCCAAGAGATGCCTGACTGAATTAAGAGGACAGCTGCCAAAAACCAGACTCTACTGGCCTGTTCCCATGGAGCCTGGTGCTGACTCATGACAGTATACAGTATGTCTGTCTGTGTGAGTTTATAGTATAGTGTACAGATTGGCACAGTAAACATGGTTGAAGATGTAAAATTTCTTTTTAGAATCCAAAAAGTGACTGTAAGCTAATCCAGTGCTAATAAAAAAAACAAGACATGTGCTTAATAAACTTTTACTTGGAAATCAATTTAGAACAAACTTAGGTGCCCTCTCTTATGGATATAACCTTATATTGGATCATATCTTTATTTGAAAAATAATTTATTGTGTTTGCTTAGAGCTATTACGCCTATTAAGTCTGGCTTTGTAGAAGTATTTAGATCTTTGTCCTAGGTTGCTGTTGTCTACATGCAGTACTTGTCTGCTGAAATGTCTTAAATCTGAAATGCTGGAAGTCAGAAGTATCTGGATAGGGAGTTGACAGGCACGGCAGTGCTTTTAGCTGGGTATGCAGAGTCCGGGTGTATAACCGGCATGTTTCTCTCCATGTCAGCTTTTTTCCTGAGTTGACCTCTCTCCTCTCTTTTCTCCCGCTGTGGGGCAGAATAAGGGTGTTACCACTGCTGCCAAACAGACAGACAGCATTTCCTTCTCAAGGGCACATAAACAGATAGTCTTGAACCAGATCCAGCCCTGCCTTGCTCAAGGGCACAGAGCAGCTGTCTCTGAGCTTTGAGTTTACCAGTAGTTGAAAACTGTATAACAAGCCTGTCACATCAGAAAAGACAAGCACAAACAAGGAGATAGAAATAAGCTTTTCTGGACCTTTAAAATGTATCTGTCTGTGCCATACCCATGATCATAAAGCAAGCAAAAGTTTAATCTTGCCTATTTTCAAATTTTTACAAAACCTTATTCAATGCATCCCTATAAACTCTTGGAGACTTTAATGATATTTGAAACTATTTAGGAGATTTTATAACTTAAAGAATTTACTGAAAATCCTTTCAGTAAATCCACTTATCTAGCCGTTGTTGCAGGTGTTGCTGGAGACTCTCCGAGCTGTAAAAGGCAGGTTACACCCTGAACAGTTTGCCAGTCCACTACAGAGCTTACACAGAAACAAATGTTCACGCTCACATCCACACCTACACCTACAATTTAGAATCACCAAATTATGCATGTGTTTGGACCGTGGGAGGAAGCCTGAACACCTGGAGAAAACCCACGCAGGCACAGAGAGAACATGCGAACTCCACACAGAAAAGCTGGTTCAGGGAGTTTAGTTTGCCTTTTTCTCTGTGACAAATATTTTACCAGTATTTATTTCACTGCAGAAGCAAAGCAGAGGCTTCTGACACAACTGCCAAGGTGCAGAGGATAAAGATTCAGCAGCACTCGTAGCACATTAAAAACTTTTATTATGTTCTTCATTGTGTTATATGTACTTCAAGTGCTGCAGTGTTCAGTCAGTATCTCTACATCACTGTGTAAGTTAGAAGCACAACAGCAGGTGTATCTATTTGTGCGGTAAAACTGCAGTAAACAGGCCCCAGGTTTGAACTTCTGGGCTTATATAGCTTATATAGATACCAAAGTTGAAAATACAAATTCAAACATTTTTTGAAAAGAAAAAAAAAATATATATATATATATATATTTTTTTTTTATATATATATTTTAAAAAAAAAATTTTAATGGTAAAAAGAAATAACTACATATATAAAGCAGATGACTTCATTTAATAAAGGTCATTAAATAGTGATGCACAGTTAGCATTTATTTCACTGGGCCATTTCTATGTGTGCAGTTCAGATGTTCTCCCTGTGTCTTCCTTCGAGTGCTCTGGTTTCCTCCCTATGTATAGACATGTATAAACTGTAGGTTTGGATATGGGAGCGTTGTCTCTCCTTGTGTTGGTGCTGTGTTTGTTTTGTACCCCCCGTCCCCTGTACATGTCACTAGTGAGAAAGTGACTAGTGATATGTCTGGGGGGAGGGGGAGGGGCGGGGGATGTAAGGTGGGATTGGCTCCAGCCTCCTGTGACCCTAGATAGATAAGATATTTAGAGGATGGATGGATGAATAGATTATAGCTTAGCATTTTAAAGCATTGTTTTGGCTTTCTAGTCCAATTTCCTGCACCCAATGATCAGAAACCCAAACTCTGTTTTTTCCCTGCGCTTTCAAACAGACAGATGATAAAGGGGGCATTAGAGTGTGTTGATTTCCCTTACCTGTTATGACTATTTCATGACTCTCTCTGGTAGTTTGAATTTTAATAGCTGTCCCTATTGTGTCCGGAGCTTATCTGAGCCCCTGGGCGAAACCAGAGACTGACACCCAGATGGGAGACAGCAGATAGACCACTGTCACTCTCCCTTTCAGCCTCTTGGCCCTGGATGCTCTCTCTTTTCACTCCCAGGGGGGAAGGATTGTGGATTTGTGTGGGCGTGCATGCACTGTGTATGTGTGCAGTTAGAAATGTTGGAAAAGCCCGGGTGACAAAATTAGAGACGTCAAGACTATTTTAAACTAAATTCTTTGAGTTTAGTTTAAAATAGTCTTTAAATTGTCTTACTGCTTACTATTGTATTCTTTGAAAACAAGAGTAAGCATCACTGTCTTTGCATGCATTTTTTTCTCTTTCAATTTTCAATATATTCTGTTACACCATTTTATAAGCTCATGCATGTTTTACATAATCAAAATGCACTTATATTTCTGCTATTATGAATACAGCAGCTCATACATAACTGCATTCACAGCCTGGTCATACAAGAGTGGAGTAGGCAACAGATGTGTTTCTTCCATGCATGTATGCATGTTTAAAGGAGAAAGTGAGAAACAGATGGAAAAAAAGTCAGAGAGGTTGTTTTTTTTTCTGTGGGGGGGTACCGTAAGTAGACACCTACAGCTTTTATTTATTTGATCGTCTGTAAGGTACAAAGAATACAGTAGCAATAACATTTCATGAATGACTGACTTTCAAAAAAACATAAATAAATAAAAAGCAAAAGCTCAGTAAATTTGTGTTAACTGGATGAGCGAAGAAGAATGAGAGCTACATGGTGGATTGATTGACTGAATAAATGGTTGAACGGTCTGGAATTACAGGATGAAGTTACTGACCTCATTACACTTTGCCCTTATGACTAAGTAGTTGTGTCTAAACATGCTGGCAAGGTCTCATTTTCCCTTACAATGCAAACACACACACACACACACGCATACACACACACACACACACACACACACACACACACACACAGGCTGTAAACAGATGTCTCATTAATGTTGTGTCCACATGCAGGGCACTGGAGCCAGCTAACTTTACAGTACTTTCAGGTGGTGGAACAGATACACTGTTGACTAATAAATTCAGTCATCACTTGTATTTTTCTTCTGTTTTTTCACTTTCGGTGGATTCATTTTAAGATAAGTTTCCACAATTTCAAACTTTTTTTCTGTTTAATTCTGAAAATATTTTGAAAGCTAGGTTCAATGCAGAATCTCTGTCCATTAGATGCAAACACAGCAGAATTGTTAAGAATGAGATTGCGCAGAGATCTTAATAGAATGAATCGTGCAGCCCTAATGTACGCCCCCGTTTGTGGTGTGGACCTCGCCCATGTGCATCATTTTCACAGAATAAATAACTGTGTAATGAATTTTGAAAGGAGCCATATGAACTGCTTATGAGTCACAAGGAGCCTGCTCCCCACCCCCCACCCCTACATTTGCTCTCAATGTGCTACTTTTCAGGCCTCCAAAAAGATTTTCGAAGAGGTGTAAATTAAACCTCTGGGCATTCAAATTCTGTGATATGAGCATCTGTCACTTCAGTAGAGAGAAATACTTCATGATTGATTTTCTTGTCATTCTTTTGAAAAAGCTCTGCACAAAAGTATCATTATGGAGCTGTGTATACTGGCTCAAAGCTTTAAATTAAATATTCAATGCTTTATTTATGTTTTTAAGCCTGTATTTTTGGTTCCATGTTCATTCAATTGTCACTACACATTTTCCTTCCAACATTTACGCTGATATATGCTGCAAAGTACGAATGATAAGTAATTATCAGTTATCCTGCAGAGTGCCTGGTGTGCGTGTTTTTGTGTATGTATGTGTTTGTAAGAGAGCGCGAGCTGTGAGCTGCGTTGTCTCACTCCACTCTGCCATTTCTCGCATGAGTCAGACTCATAGAGCACAGTGCCTGACAGCAAAACTCACCCACTTGTACAGCTGCCCCCACAGACTCTCATGCGCACACACACATGCACACACGGTCACACATTAGTGAATGTTTTATTTTCGGCATTGCAACATACATTTAATTGTGGTTGGTGGGACACACTGCTCTGCCATTTGAGCCTTTTAGTTATTAGCAATTTATGTAACACCGGGGACTAAGTAAAGACTTAGCATTTTATTTGTCTTTGTAATGAAAACTTTTAAGACCAGGTGAAAGTTGCGTTTCTAGTGAGCTTGTATGTGAGCTTGTAGAAGCTAAATAAAAAAAAATCACCTCGGCTGTGTAAGACGTGGACGTGTAGATGTCTAAGACTAATGATTTGACATTTGGAGAAAAACCCCCCACAGTAACTTAGCTGAGTTGTCCATTAGTTGCATGGCAACCAGGCCCAGTAATAACCCGACTAATAAAATGTTGAAATGTTGTATTTTTTCATATCTTAATTACTGACTTTTAGAGGCACTGTTAGGTGGATTTAGTTGTATTTGGACTGAGCCAGTTTAGCCTTTACCCTCTATTTTAGTGTTAGTCATGCTAAGCTAAGCTAACAAGCTACTAACTCTATACCTATCATATATGTATAGAACTGTGCAAACATAAATGGAAATACAATATATAAGGCAAAAAAGAGTTTGTAGGTTTCTAACTACCCTGAAAGTCAGTATTTGGTATGGCCACCTTTAGTCTTCACCACAGCCTGAACTTTCTTAGTCAGGCTTGTCCTTTCTTTAAGTAGTCTTCAGGAATAGTACTTCTGGCTTGAAAGCTCTTCTTTGGTTGTTGACAGGCTTGTGTTTTGAAGATGATCTGTCAAGATGATTTCAGACTACTTCAATAATGTCTAGGTCTGGGCTCTGAGGAGGCCAGTCCATGACCAATAGCACTTCATTGTGTGTTTTTCTATTGAGGTACGCTTTTAGTCCATTGTTCGGGATAATTTTCACGCTGAAAAATGAACAGTGGATCAAAATGTTGAAGACTTTTCCTTGTTCACGTTTGACAAGATCCCCAAGACCACTGATCTCAACAAAGCCTACATTGTGTTTTACAGATGGCTGCAGACACTTACTGGACCTCTCTCCTGACCTCCTCCATTCTGATTATAATTTGATCTTGAAGTTTCAAATTTGGATTAGTAATCTGGAACAAAGAAGACCTGTTGCCACAGATTTTCAGTCCAGTTCTTGTGCAATTTGGCATACCTCAGCTTTTTTTCTCCTTTCCTTAACAATGGCTCCTTGACAGCCAACTTTCCACCAAGACTATTTCTGAAGAGTAAACAGTAAGATGGATAAAGTGAAGGGACAGATGTTTTTCATATGTCAGTATTTTCTTTGTTGTTGTTGAAAATTAAACAAAAGCAGATATAATATATAAAGATATGATTTAAAGGTTGTACTTTTTATGTTTATCTGTTATATGTGGACACAATACTGCTTCACCCCTTCAGTTAAGTGCCTTTTTTAATGCTTGAGTGAGTTACAGGTCAGTGTTAAGTGGCCCAACAAACAAAAAAGATTAGTCTGAAAATAGCCAGCTGTATGGACCGACCTGAAAAATAATGAGAAAATGGTTAGTTTGCAAAGAAATTGGTAAAAGCCCTGCAGAAAGCCTGAGTAACTATTGCTCAAGACCACTTTAAAAAAATTCCAAGAAAATCTGGCTTTTTGAGAGCAAAATATAAAGAAATAAGAGGTGGCTCTGAACTTCTGGACAGCACTATTGTGCACTTATTATGCTAGAGAATCTGTGCACCCAAGCACTGATTAAATAGTCTATAAATCTAAGACAAAACAACTCCTTAAACTAGAGTACACTCATGTCCATCAAAGACACTGTTGGCAACCCCAAATATTCAGTCATACCATGTTTAAAAGACGTGATGGCACATATTCTCTTACTATATGTGGATACTGGGGATCAGCATCTGCAGAGAATGAAAACAGTATTTAAAAAACCCCATCAGCTTAAACATGTATGGGCATGTATGCATACAGCAAAAGTATCAGACACGCTTTAAGCACTGTTTGTGGTGAATGGCAGAGTGTCCTCTTTGCTGGAAGCAGACACAGTTGGGGAGCAGCATGTGAGACATGGGTCAGCAGATCTAATTCAGGCTTTTGCTTACTTCTATCTCCTCACATTTATTTTATTTATTTATTTATTTTTGCAGGACTCTCTGAACTTTATTTTCATCAAAAAAGAAAACAGCTTGGCAGCATGTGTGCTGTGAGAAAATGCATCGCCTTGGAAACTGAACTTTGATTAAATATACTATATATTAAACAATATCATTAAGCCATGAACCATTTGCATCAGTGTTTACACACAGACTAACTGATTCACAGTCAACTTTATTGGCCAAGTATATGAAATATATTAAGCATACAAGAGATTTTTCGAGTAGCTCTCAGAGTATTTTAATACAGATGCGTGAATAAATGTAAAGAATTAAAGATATAGCGTAAAAGCAAGGACAAGTAAAAAGTCATTCTAAATGATTATTGGAGGACACAAAGGTGTTTCTTTTTTTTTTTTGCTTATTACATACAGTATGTTTTTCCTCCTTTTCTTGTAGTAATGTGTCCTTATCTAGTATTCTCTGAATCTTACATTCCTACCTTTGTCTGTCTCACATCCTCTCTGCAGCCACAATGCATCATTTATACCGTATCTTTTACATGTCATAGTGTTTTCTTACAGTATTTTATATCTGCCCATTTTATCCATGTTGCCTTTATTCTGCCTTTGTACACACAGTAACAAACCTCTACTCCTTTATGGCATAAAATGATGTCATTATTATGGAGGTCATTCTCAAGGACACTGTGACACATTTCTCCATCAATCCCTCTTCTAATAAGAGCATGATAATTATCCACATTTTATCCACTGATGGGTTATTATTCATAGAGTTACTCCACATCCAGCCTAGTCCCCACCTCTCTGTTCTTCTTGTTCTCTTGCTCTTGTGCTCTGTGAGTCACATCTCAACAGCCCCCCCCCCCCCCCACCACCCACCACCACCACTCTATTTCCTTCAAATGGTGAGCTGAAAATAATGTTGAAGCTAATTGATTTGCTTTTTTGGGGGGTGGCGGGGGGGGGGAATCAGCATCAGCATCATCATCGAATTGTGTTGCCATGGCAACTTGTTTTGGACACTTTAGCGCACAGTGAAAGAGGGAAAAAAAGTTGAGGCAGACAAGTGTAAGGGGGGTGGGGGGGAGTGTGTGAAGGGACCTGCTGAAACACCTCAAAAAACGACCTTCAGCTCACTATGTGTATTTTTAAAAAAACACCCTTTGTTTCCCGCACAACGCTGACGAGCCTACTTTTCAAGGACATTTAGAGGTCATCTCGTTATTTCGGTCTGCGCACACACAGATATGCAGGCATGCGTTCGCTTTAACACAAAACACACATACAAAGCGCACAAAAACTGACACCCACTTACTTATTCACACTTTCTCTGAGGTTGAGAGTTGCGGGTATTTCCACTCAACGAGTGGGATGCATAGTGTTTCCATGGAGATCTATTTTTAGTTGCTGACAAAAAAAGGGCAACTGTTAAAATATGCCATCATGTTCCCTCTGAGTGCAAAAAAAAAAATCTAATTTCGTTTCATGCAGGGGTTTTTTTTTTGTTTTGTTTTTTTACAGTTCCTTTTCCTGTCCCTTGTCATTTGGAATTCGGATGTTAGGCCGGTGCCATTTGCCAGTGTGGATTTTGATCTCAGGTCTTGCTGCTTTTGACTGATAAATATATTGGCAGGCATTTAGTATACGAGAAGAGTCACCGGGGAAAGGTAGAATTGATGTATTGCTAATAATTCTCACTGGGAACTAAAAAACTGCTTAAAAAGTTTTCTGATCACAATGAGCTAAAAATGTTTTTGGAGCCAAAATCTCTCTTAGGTTACAGAAGTTTGGACAGCTTATCTTAGCCCTGAACCAGAATACCAAGAAAAGTCATTACTGATAGCCTGTGATGCAGTCTTTTCCACGAGTAATAAAATAATCCAAACGTTTATCGAAGTGGGAAAAAAACAACGAAAAAAGGATTTATTGTTGGTATATTAATGAAATTTCCCTTTTCTTTCCCAAAGGATATTTAAACAATACTGTTTAGTTATCTTATCCCACTATTCCATCAGTATTGTAGACATAAAGTGACTTTATGTCTACAATAAAGTCCGGTTCCGGGTCGCTGCTCATGCGGCTGACCGGCCAGCTACCTAGTCTGACCTGTCTCCCCAATGTGATGTTTTTGTATTGTATGTGCGGTCGGCAAGGTCAGTCTCTCAATTGCCCCTTAGGGATAAATAAAGTCTTCTGAATCTGAATTTATTTGTGTAGCACTTTACACACAAAATAGTTCGGACAGTATTACAGAAGGAAACAGAAGAGGAATAACAAATAAAAAACATTGTAAAAATGAAAACATGTTTGTTTAACAAGTAAATGAAGAAAAAGCAGACACATGATCAAACACAGCACATAGAGGTTATATAAAGATATCAGCTGTTAAACGGGAACTGCTTACGTTTGGCATAGCTACGAGCTAATGACTCTTTAAATAGCAGTGGAATTGGAAAATAGCGGAGGAAGAAGGGCTTTACAGTCTTAGAGGTAACACACTTTAGTGCTTTGTAGACAAACCTCCGTGTTTGGTACAGTGAGGTGGAGTAGTGTTGGGGTGATGGAGACAGAAGGGCTACTGAAGTTATGAAGGCAGCGGAAAAATGACAATGAAATGAAACCATCAATGACTTTAATAAAAACAGAGAACTGTTTGACATTTGATTTAAATACCTTGGGTTTTTTTCCCCCATTCGTTCATGTTCTTTGCATGCTGTTGACATTATAGCTTGTTGTGTTTGAGTTTCATTACTTGGTAATGAATGGTCACACAAAGACTCCTTTGCAATCAGCCTTGATCCTTTCTGAGAAAGTTGTGACTCATTTGTGTGTCACCACAGTTTAAACTGCCTCCACTGCCCGAGCAGTTAGTTGGGTAGACTGACAGCATTTACATGGCAAGCAATATTTCATAAAAGGCCAAATAGATGTTTTTCTGTAAGCAGTATTGTAATCAGTGATCCGGGAATGAAAGATAACTAAGCAGAGGCTTTTCCAGGAAACACTGAGTATTTAATGACTGGGGAGATTGATTACAGTGTAGCTTGCATTTCAAGGGCATTTAAGGAGAATGTAGTTTAAAGTTTTAACAAGGTTAAAGGTCATTTTAAACCAGAGTAACGCCACAAAGAATTTTGCCTAATACGTAACAGGTCAGATATCATCTAAGTGAATGCTAGGATTAGTATATGCATCCATTGTTTTATCATATTTATTTAAAAAAAACATATATCACTGCAGTATCAGCAGAAATTGACTTTTTTAAAAGATAGAAAGGGTTCATGTAAATATGTATTTATAAGCAGCGTTTATCTTTGTGTGTGTGTGTGTGTGTGTGTGTGTGTGTGTGTGTGTGTGTGTGTGTGTGTGTGTGTGTGTGTGTGTGTGTCTAACCAACTGGAACTGGCTAAAGCCCTGTTATATGAGCTCTACTCTTACTGTTTGATATTGCAAGCAAACTGCAGGCATGCTTGGCCAAGCTTATTAAACACACACGCACACATGCACACACACAAAGCTCAAGCAGTCTCTCAAGAGTCACGAGCTTATACTCACACACATGTGCGCACACAAGCACATACACTTGCTTTTGTAACATGTGAGGCAGGATGCTGTGGAGATCAATGGATGTACATGCTAGGTTTTCTCAAGAGACAATTAAAAGGGAATAGATAATGAGGTTATTTATAGACTGATCTATTTGTAACCGGGGCATTCTCCATCGTAAGAGCTGGGAATTGTTCTCTTTCCTGCCTTCCCTCCTTTTGTTCCCATCTCCTGCCTCTCTCCTACACCGTCTCCGTTTTGTATATTTTTGCTCCTTTCTTTTTTTAAACAGCTCTGTCATCATTTCTTGCTTCTCCTTTAGTGGATGACCACTTATTTTCCACAAATGTTACTAATTTATCGCAGGGAATCGGTGCGCATTTACATGTGAAACATTGTCATGCAGCAGCGATGTTATCAGGTGCAATCCAGGGCCACTCCTGGGAAACCCAGTGACGCACTACGCATGACATAATGCTGTGGTAATGTCTGCATTTGTGGGGGAAAGAGACAGAGAGAGCAACCGTGAAAACACACTGGGCTTATGTGCACGCTCAGCAAACACCGAACTGCAGCCGGGTAGATTAATGCAGCTTGATGTAATGTCTGTAATAAATCAGATTTTATAGATGAACATTTATATATATATCAAGTTTAACATGTTATACACAAATTTGAAGGCCATTATGTAAGCGAAGAATGCTGGTAAGAGATACAAAATCCACCACAATGCTTTTTTTTCATATCATCCCCTGAATTTGATCCCCTCAAATCAATAAAACTGTACAGACCAAAACCTTTTTGCATAGATCTTAACCTTCTGTGATTATATAATGTCCTTATTATTAGCGTTATAATGTTCAACTGTGGCTCTTGTCAAAGCATTGAAACTGTTGTAATTTGGGCTCGTGTACGAGAATCATTTTCTGGGCTGTAATCTAAAAGTAAACTGTGCCTCAAGCAGCCAGTATGAATTTCTTCGCATAAAAGAGCAAAAGATATTTATGTGCAGTAGTTCATGGCATACGAGGAGGTGGATGAGGTCAAAGCATAAGGTCCTTATCTCCCGAGCAGAATTATATAAGGAATGCAGAGCTGTAGTCCACCATGACTCAAACTGGTAATTAGAGATATTTTGTTTGTGGTGCTATGTTATTAAAAAAAGATTGCACATTTTCCCATACCTGTGTGGATTCTCTCCAGGTACTCCTACTTCCTCCAACCGTCCAGAGTCATGCAGTTACTGGGGTTAGGCTAACTGGTGATTCTAAATTGCCCATAGGTGTGAATGTGAATCGTTGTCTATCTCTCCGTGTTAGCAGGGCGACAGATTGGCAGCCTATCCAGGATACTCTGCCTCTCACTCTATGGCAGCTTGGATTGGCTCCAACCTCCCCACAACCCTAAATTGGATAAGCAAAATAAAATTGATGGATGCATGGATGGATGGATAAAGCATCCACGCAACATTAACTCTTTATCTGCTTCTGTCTCCCTATCTATTTCTGTGTCTTCCATTTTCAGGTCTTGCAGGTGCCCAAACTGACCTGGACAAGAGGAAAGAAATATTTGGTAAAAACCTGATACCTCCAAAAAAGCCAAAAACCTTCCTGCAACTGGTATGGGAGGCCCTGCAGGACGTTACCCTCATCATCTTGGAGATCGCTGCCCTGATCTCCCTGGGTCTCTCTTTCTACCACCCTCCCGGGGAGACTGGCGGAGAGTGTGAGTGAAACAGCTCCTGTGACTTTAAAGTCTGTACATTTTTGCTCTGCGCCATTATCTGTGGTATCTTCTCTGTTGCGGGGAATGGAAGTGGGGCTATAATTGTGCTGGCGCACTGGCATCACTTCCTCTGACCTGACTCGCCCGGGCTAACGTGCTTACACCTACATGTTTGCACACACACTTTTTAATTGGTGAGGCTGGTCATACTTTGTTTGTGGCCTTGCCTCAAGAGGTCAAGTGACTCATCAAGCATAGGGCTAATTTTTGGTTGTGCGTGTGTGTGCTCGTTTGTGCAGATTATGACTGTGTCAAATGTGTGTAAGAAAGGTACTGGGAAGGTTAATGAAGTGTTGAGTAGAGAAATAACCTTGAGCTCCCAGGGCCCATACATCAGCCTTGTGAGCCGTGAAACAGGAAATGAAGACAGAGACCATAACGAGGTGCTGAGTCAGCTACATCAGTCATTGCGCCCTGCCTTATCACAGTAATGGAATTCAGTTACCCTGCCAAAGGGACAAGTCATCATTTTAGGGGGTTTAAAAAGTCTCATCAGGCTGGAAACATTAGAAAATGAAGAAGTGTTTACCATTGCATTAGTTGGATGTGCTTATTTAGTAATTTCACAATTAATCCATGTTTAGTTGTTTGAGCGTAGCAAACAATACATGATTTACTAACTCAGTCAAATAATTACACTATAAATTTGCCTAATTGGAATCTGATCATCAGTTATGATGTCAAGACACTTGTTTCTGTTCTTTGTGTCGTTTTAGCTGCTTAGCTTTATGAATGAACTCCCTGTATCAAATAAAGCAAAGAAATGCCGAGGGTATCGTAATGCTAATAACTGCACTATCTGTAGATACATTATCAAGCTTCTCTTTAACCGGCAGCAGAATAGGTGCCAGTGTGCAAGTCTCTTTTCACAGATGATATGAATATGTATGGATGTAAATCAGGGACCTAAACTGTTATGAATAGAAGCCAGTATCAGGGCGATTGAGATAGATATGAATTCAAAGCATTTTGTCTCACCTAATTCAGAGAAATCCCAAATGAATATGTGTTTGTGTGTTACAGACAAAGGCAAAGATGGACATAAGGTCATAGAAATGGAAAGATACTTAGAGATTCAGATCTCTCACAAAATGTGAGAACAAAAACAAGGATGATAGGATGATAAGGATGATAATAATGAAAGAATAGTCCACAGAAATGATTTGGATTGATGCAATAATTTCTTTCTTTTTTTTTAAATTTGACCAAATAAAATGCAGAAATACTACGTATAAATTAAATTAATGCAGTAAACTGCATTTTAAAACAAAAGAAAACAAATTAAATATATGTGATAAGCAAATATTGCATTTCTTCACCTATACATTTGTCCATATACATATACCAAGACAAAGAAAGTCTGACGACAAGAAAACATATTTATGGCGTGTGTGTGTTTGTGTGTTGGGGAACTAATACAACCCCCCCAATCTGATCACACACCATCAACCCACACATCTCTCCCTGCTCGTTTACTGTTTTTATAAATAGATCAAAAAAGCTCAACAGTCCAGAAATAGAAGCTGGTGGGATGACTTAATGCTCATTTCCATATGAAAAAGATTCACTGCAGTTGAATCAGAAGGCTCATTATTATGTCTAAGCACATAAGATGCAACATAGGAAAACTTTGAAAGACCCATATAGAAATCAGCATGATTAAGCAAAATGTGAAAGTGCCTTTGGAGCATATGGAAATCCACCCATTCATCCATTTTCTTAACTACTTACTCAACTGGAGTTCATTCTAATAGTAATAAGGCAAGAAGGAGAGTACACCCCATGCAGGTCACAGGTTTGTGCACATTTATTTAATCATGTCCATGACAAGGTCAGCTGCAGTAGATGCAATATTTTGCTCTTCGTCTTTTTCAGATGCTTTAGTGCTTTGCTGCATTAGTGTGTGAAGAAACGTCATTTCAGTACCATGGACAGCTACTCACTGACCGTGTTACCATCAGTGTCTTGCCAAGCAGGATAAGAAAAGGGAAGGGAAACTACTGCAGGACTATTTGATGATTTAACAATGTTCTTTAAAAATAACAAAGTACTATTGAATTGCTTTAGATCAGGTCAGTGTTTTTATTCATTTTGTTCTGAAAATCTTTATTGGGTACTTTTTTGTTTGCCTAACACACCCATGTCAAAATATGCACACTGTTGCATTCGTAAGTATCAAGCTGTCTCTCACAAAAAGAAAACATAAAAATCACAGGATTTTTTGTGAGGGGGCATTTGTCCCTGTTAAACGACATAAAACTAAATACCATGTTTGTCTAAATTTGTTGATCGTAGTGAGTACATAGTGTATGGTTTTGTACGTTTTTGTGCGTACGGATGGAGTACAAATCAAGGAGGCTATAATCTGTTAATTAATGCAGTGTATCTACTTAATGAACATCATATTGATTGGAGTCACTATGTTGCATACTAGTTGGTCCAAATTGCTTCTTGGAGTCTGGTTTTTGGTTAAAGCACATCCTGCACATGTAATGTCTGTAACATGGGGTTTCTGCTCATTCCCTTGTGAGCTGCAAGTGTTTTACAGTGCAAAGCAAATCGCTCCGCTGTGGGCTTTTGAAGTCCGCTAGCCAGGAGTGTGCAGCTCAATAGCTCCGAGAGAATTACATGAAGCTGCACAAGGAGGGCTGGGAATAGGCCTTGTTTCATTCCCATATATACCCCAATCTGTGATTGCACAGCCAGTAGACTGCAGAGCCGCGTTTGAAGTAGAACAAATATATCAAGAGAAAGAAGTAAATACACTTAAGGTTTTTTCAAAGAGAGTTCATGTAATTTCACAGTCATTGCTCATATTGCTCATACAAATAATTTCCATAAGCCAGTTCATAAGGAATAGATTATTAAATAAATCTAAAATATGTACGTCATCTGACCTTGTCACTGCCCACACTCTAGCATCAACCTGAAATCAAGAGAGCGTTTTGAATGAGAGTACAAGCTTACCCCTAAGAGAGAAGACAGATTTAGAGCCTACATTTGAATGTTGCTGTTGGGGCTAAGCCTGTGAAATGCTGTCATCAGTCGTATGAGGAATAATTGGCTATAGTTTTCAGGACTGCAGTGTGTGCAGACAGGCATCAAAGAGCGTTATGCTTTTTTTTTAAGGAAGCTCCAACACTGAATAATATGGGAAAAGAAATTTTTAGATTGCAGTATTTTCACAGATCAAATACTCAAATTTCATAAGGGCTGTTATGTTAATAAGTTAATTTTTTAATAAGTTAATTACTAAGACTGTATACCCTTACTGCTTTTTAGTATGAAGGGAAGTTAAGTTGTGTTCCCAGAACTTGCTGACATTGAGGCTCAGCATAATTTATATGCACTGCAATTGCAAAGACATTACACACACAGTCACAGCTGTGTTTATGTGCAGCTTCTCTGTTTCCAGTTTGAGCTTTGATTACATCTCTTTGTATATTTTTCTGAAGTGTTCACTAGTAGTAAATGTAAATACCTATGTATGAAATTGTTGACTTGATTTGTGTGAACAGAGTGCGTCAGCATTTATCCATGTACGAAAATGCAGCGTGCTTACATGTGCATGCATATCTGTCTGTCTGTCTGTGTATATATAATATATATAATAATATATATATATATATATATATAATATAATATTACACACACAATATGTGTCGTGTGTGTGTAAATATCTAATGTATCTAATATACTTTATTTGACTATGCTTCTCTTCTCTGTCACTGTTCTGAAATTGCAGCCTGTGGCGCAGCAGCAGGTGGAGTGGAAGATGAGGGTGAGGCAGATGCTGGCTGGATTGAGGGTGCCGCTATCCTGTTGTCTGTAGTGTGTGTGGTGCTGGTGACGGCCTTCAATGACTGGTCAAAGGAGAAGCAGTTTCGTGGGCTGCAGAGCCGCATTGAGCAGGAGCAGAAATTCCAGGTGGTCCGTGGTAGCCAGGTCATCCAGCTGCCTGTGGCTGACATAGTGGTGGGGGATATCGCACAGATCAAATATGGTAGGTGCAACAAAACTGTCAAGATTACAATAATTAATTATGATTATGAACCAAAACTAATCAAACTTCCTAGAATATTTTGATTAGTTTGGCTTCGTTGGACGTGCTTACTGGCTACCACAGTTGGCTCTGTGTAAAGTAATTTTCTAGGTTCATAAGCTGAAAATAGACTACAGCCTCATTTCCAAAAGGGGATTAAAGTTGTGAAGTCCACCTTAAGCAATTAAACATAGTTAAGCTACATTCACGCAATTAATTAGCTGCAGACTGACCCCATGCATGCTGAGCAACACATGCACATCTTCAAATTCCATAATGTGAGTGACAACTGTCAGTAATGCCTCACAATGGTGCAGAATAAATGTGGTTATCCTGAGTGAGCCTGATTTTTTAGTACTTAGAAAGCAACAAAGCCTCTTTCATTGTTGCAGGTGATCTGCTTCCTGCTGATGGAGTGTTGATCCAGGGTAATGACCTGAAGATTGATGAGTCATCACTGACCGGAGAGTCTGACCACGTCAAGAAGTCTGCAGATAAAGACCCAATGCTGCTGTCTGGTATGGATTCAGTTTAGTGTAGTTTATGAATGTTATATAGTGTTTGTAACAGCCATTTTTCCCTGCATGTTGTTTGGAAAAACAAAACAACAAATAGACAAGTCTGGGGTTTTTTCTGCCAGTGACAGCTTGAAAAACATGGTTTTTAATCAAATGTTTCTCTTTACCCATTTTGCTTTTTGCTGCAGCAGAAACACAAGCGCGGTTCTTGGACTGCAGGATTATTAGAATTTAAGAATATTCCTGATAAGAGAAATGTGGGCTAATCGGATCATATTAGTATGTTTTGCTGCAGATAATTAGCTGTGTGACTTTTTGCTGCCTTCTTTAATTACCCTCGTATTCACCTACACCAACTTATTTTCCCCAAGGTTAATGATGTTCTGTGTGCAAATACAAGTCTGGCACATTATTAGTGTGTTAAACTTGTCACTCTAGCACATTTTCTATGAAATGAAAGAGAGTTTAAATTATTACTCATGATTTTTGAAGGACTCTGTCTTTAAGATGTTTGAGATTTTTAATCCCTTTGACACATATAGTAATCCCCCATTTTTAGGTCAGTGAAGCCACTGATGTAAATTTGGAATCAATATGCACTTTTTCCTGGCTTCTCACTTTACTTGTGATCGATGAAAGCCAGCTTTGTGTTCTGGTTTGATTCTTGTTGCTTGTTAATATGTGTGATGTCACTGTCATGCATAAATGAGCAGAAGTGACAGAAGACCATAGGTGGCTGCACGGCATGGAGATTCAGAAAAGCATGTGGACAGTTCCTTAACAGCGACATGCCCATCATGTCTTATTACGTGAATCAAAGGCCTGACATCAGCTACACTGATATATAAGCCATTCTAAAGTAACAGTATAGGTAATGCAACAGGAGAGTGCTGTGTGACACAGCCTCCTTTAATCACAACAACCAATTTGCCATCCTGCTGTAACGCTAATCATCAATCACACCAGTGTTTTCCTCCTCCCGAATCCCTCCAACTGACCCAACACAAAATAAATAAATAAAAAATGTATCAGGCCAAAAGAAGAGACAAGCTGCAGCCTTGTGGTCCTGACTAACTTTACCACACATGATGCTTTCTCTTACCCTTAACTAGATTTGAGCCCACTGGATATAATGAGAAGGATCAATCTTCAGTCAGGAAGCATGACACATCCGCTATGCAACATGTCACACCCTATACTGGCTAGTTATGAACATTAGATTAGAATGTTAAATAGAAGCAGGACATAACGTTACCCTCACCATAACCAAATGTAACCTTTAAAGCATGCCTTCACCTTACTTGCTATCCAGTGCGTCAAGACTCCCATTTTACCCTACTGAGTGCACTGGCCACTGTTAACAGTCTAACTCTGAAAGAATAAAAAAAATACCAAATGCTCAATCTGGACAGTTCCCAGTGGGTCTCAAGATTGCAGTATCAATCAACGTATTCCTCTTTTGCTCTCTATGCACTCTTCACATGGATACAGCTAAGCCCACTGTAACAAGATTAGCCAGTATTACTCTGTATATAAATGGAAGCCAGACAGCGTCTGCTCCTATAACCTTTCTCCTAGTCTACAGGTTCTGCATATTCATTGATAGATATGATTTTATTAAGATTGGGACATAACAAGATCAACTAACCTGTTTGTAAAGCGCTTTAATGTTATTGATTGAGCAAGTTAGTCGCATAAGTCTTTGTATTAGGAATGAGCTGTTATAGAAATTAACAGTCAACTTTTGCTAGAAAAGCTCTAAAAAGTAACAGAAGTGTTTATCTTTTTTTAAGTTACTGAAAGTATGCATATCTGTAATATAGAAACTGCTGCGCTTTCTTTAGGGACCCATGTGATGGAGGGCTCGGGCCGCATGGTGGTGACGGCTGTCGGTGTCAACTCTCAGACTGGAATCATCTTTACACTGCTGGGGGCTGGTGTGGAGGAAGAGGAGAAAAAGGAGAAGAAAGGTAAGATAATTTGATCCTTATATAATCTTCTCATATATAACCTGCTCCATACTCAGGAGTACTGAGTAATTTGCTTTTGTGTCAGTGTTGCCCAGCAACATACCCCTGAAAACAAGCTTTTCTCATTTCATTACCTTATGTTCTCAAAGTCTGTATACCTCATTGCACAATGTCAGTGTTTTAACTGTCTTTGTAAACAGAGGGGTTCTAAAGAATGAACTCACAAATGGACAAAAGTCCACCTTTTGTAGGTGTTTGTAGTACAGTATTCAACACTAAGTGAATGTGTATAGATACTGTATGATATCAGTATTGGTGGCTCAGTAATCAGCTGCAGTATGCAGGTTCTGTGGGTTCAGGTGCATCATTGTCCTTACTCTCTTATCGTTCCAAATTTGCCTCGAAGGAGGGGCAGTGGAAGACGGACACCAGAATACAGGTAGAGTATCACCTTTCTCTGACCCCTGGGAGTGGTACAGTACTTGAACCTTTTGATCTTTAACCCCTAGTGCTTACCAGTAAACCACTGTTGCTAGACTACCCTTTTCTCTAACAAAGCAACCTTGCTTCTGTTAAACTCCTCACTTAAAAAGAGAAGCATCATAATCACAACACTGCATCTTTTTAAGTGTTGATAGATAACACATTTCACAATGCATAATCCTCTCCTCATATAACAGGCTCTGCACTCATCAGACTAACTAGCTAGCATCCAACATAAGCCCTGCTTCATAGACGTGTTGAATGCCATGAATAAGAACAGGCTTTCAGACTCATCTCATTGCTGTATTACAGAACAATGATATGAGAGCAATAGCCTTGTGGGTGCACAACACATGTACCAGCAGTAGGGTGTAAACTAGTTAGTACAAGCTTGTATAAGATGTACTCTTTTACATCTTAATATGTATATGTGCACAGTTTATCCTTTTAGTAGTGTCTTTGCTACCACTTCCGTATTTTCATTAAATTAAAAATAGCTTGCATGGAAACATGTAGTGATATTATAAAAAGGTAAAGATTTGTTAGATCATTCCTCCAGCTTAAATCTAATCCTGTGTGTCTTTTTAGTGTGATGTTTATAATAACTACAGTTCTTCAACAACAATACGGTTTTAGGTGCATCGCTGCTATAATATTCATTCATTTACTTTTTTGGTTTTTATATATCTAATTTGATTGGCTAAACCAGGGGAAAAAAATCTTCTATGATGATTCAAAATGAATAATAATTACTGATCAACAATGATAATTTGACAATTTCATGATCAAAATCATACCAAAATGTTGGCACACATTTGAATATCCTTTTGCATTTAATAATTGATTCACATTTGGTCTAAATAGTACAGCTCTGACAAAGTTAGGATTAAGACTTTTTAAAGAATCATATCTGCCAGATGTTGGATGAGATGGATCTGCTGTGAAAATTTGAGACCGGAATCACAGAAGTCCTGTGTTTTTAAATGAGATGACTGAAAAATTAAGTTATAATGAAACTGACAAACATTTATGCACCACGCTTTGTTTTAATTTTGCTGAAACCAAAAGGACACTAAAACATAATAAAAATTTCCCATGTTTATCATTTAAAAATAGCAACTATAACAACTATGGAAAATAAAAAAAACTGATACATTACTATGTTTCCTGTTAAAGATCATTAGTCTCTTCACTTAACTGGCTGGCACATGTGTGTTTCACTGGCTAATGAGGTGGATCCCTCTTATTTTTTGTTTAGTTTGGACTGGGGAGTTTGACTTTAGTTTTAATTTTAGCTCGTTTGTTTAAATTTTTGGTTCAAATTAGGATTTTTGTTTTGCTAAATGATATTACACGAATAACATGGTTTTGATAAAAGTTAATATTGCTAAAGGTTGGGGGCACAATTGACAATACATGAAATTTGATGGGTAAAATGCACAGAAACAAACAGGTGTCTAAATTTGTCTGACAACCGACTTACTTCTAGTGTAGCTGTGGTTTCATGTTTTATTTTATTGTTTCCCCCAATGTTATGTTCAGGTTTCATGTTTCATGTCCGTCCACTGTTATACTTGTCTTATTATTAACATTTGATAAACATCTTCTATCAAATCTAACATTAGCTAAATACATAATAATAATAAAAACATTTGCAAATGCATTTTTTTCCCCACACTAATCACACGGTCTTTACACAGTCTACATATGATGAATCTCTTAAATGTGCTATAACCATGTTATTTCTGTTCACTGTCTTGGGTGTGCACGTGTGTGGGTGTGTTTGTGTGTGGGCGTGTGTGTGTGTTTTTGTTCATTCATGTTTGGCCCTTATTGTTACTGGCTAGACTGCTCCCATCCCCCTATCCACCCCATCGCAACTATAGCCACGGATGGGGCTGCAGGCATTAATGCCCCTGGCAGTGCCAGCCTAATTAATGGTAGGTCGATAAAACCTCTGATCTCTGATCTCTCTCTTGTGACTTTTGACCCCTCCTACCTTCTTCATTCTCAAACTGCCTCCTCCTACCGTGGGTGCTCATCTTTTGCTTTTCTCTCTGTTGTTTTGTACCTTTTTCGTATCCATGCTATCAGTGCATGCCATTATTATCTGTAGAAACTGTGTTTCTTGTTCTTCTCTATATGCTGTTGCTTGTCTTGTAAGAGTTTTAACAAATATAGCCATCATGGACACATTTCTAATGTTTTTCCTCTGCATGAATCTTTAAATCAAGACTAAAATAAATAAAAGTCCCCAGGTCCATGGGTCTCTATAATGTTGAAAAGCAAGGAAGATCTTTTGAGCGTTTTTATATTGTCAGGGATAACAAGAATAACATTAAAAGTGACTTCATTCCGTTTCTTGCTCAGAATCTGGTAAGAAAAAGGCATATAACATATAACCCCTGCAGTGTTGTTGCTACATATGAGTTTTTGAACGATTAGGCCAGGATTTACAAGGCACTTTTTTATTTTCAGACATAGACACACTAGTCTTTTCCCTATTTTATAGTCTAACTGACCTCTTGGCAATAATATGGTGAATTTGGATAGTTTCCACATTTGAAACCCTTTCTTTATATTCTACTCTTATTTTCCGTCATAGTTCAAATTGGATTTAATTGTTGAGATTTGAAAAAAAAAAAAAAAAAACACAGGTTGATGACTGATGGAAAAATCTTATAGTAGGTCCAACCCCCTTTAGTCTGATGTCCCCTGAGGTCGCTTAGTGAAAATCCTCTATTTTGGTGTTAGCTGGACACAGTGCAAAACGATTAACTTCATTGTGGCACTGGGTTCTCTCTTATCTGTTTCCCCTTGGAGAGCAGCCCCAGTGTGTTTGTACCCAAGGCAGGAGTGGTAAGATTTGTGCTGTAATGGTGACCTTGTGCTATCCTGGGCTGGAACAAAGCGATTTGTCATCTTCAGCTTTATTGTGACTCCGGGGAAACTGGCTAAAGTGGAAGTGAAGGTGAAATGAACCAGCTCTGGTCTGATGGTCTTACAGCTCTACCTGAACAATTTGTGACATTTATGTACAAATCCCTGAAAGACAGATTTGGTCAACTTTCTGGCCTGCCTTCCACTGACTCCAAAAATAATGGGATCAAAGCTGCAGTACAAAATAAAATGCTTCTTCTTTTTTTGGCACACTGTGTATCTATTTTGTTTGAAAGTGCAAGACGCTTTACTAGATGCTTAGTCTTATCTTTCACCGGCTGCAAAATAACATATATTTTTACTTCTAACAAGGTCTTTCACAGCTCAATTAGACTACCCCCAAGTTGACTGTATAACTTAAAACAGCACTGTGCGATTAAAGTGCACATTTAAATTAAGTTAACTCCTTTTGAGAAGAATCCAACAGCATAATAAATTCATTGTCTCCAAACTTATTTCAGTTTTCTTCCAGTTGTTCTTATGTAACTTCACCATGTGGGAGGCTTTCCCTTCAGGCTCTCTCTTTCTCCCTCTGTATTGTTCACATTTCCAGTCTGCTTCCCTTTAAGTGTGTGATCGTGTGATCTTGCATGCCTGAACTTTCCTCTTATGCATGCTGTCTCTTGTTTCTGTGTACTGTACGTGTGCTTTTGGTGTACCCTCTCTCACTGTCAGTGTTTGGTGTAATGCCTTATCTGCTGTTTGTCTTATATCTCATTTGATAACCCGACAATTTGATTCATGTTGTTGCTAATGTTGCGTGGAATTGCCTGTGCTCACAGTGTGAGTATGTCATTCAAAACAATACAAAGAAAATGAAGAGATTTTTTAAAAAGTGCTATTTTAAATGTGAATTTTACATCACACTTAATATACTTTGAAGAATTTCTTTCTTTCTTTTTTTAATTTAGAAAGGCCCATTAATTGATTTTAATTACCTAATTAATTTCTTATGCAATGAAATAAAGTGTATCAAAACAATGGTTTCTCCCATTTTGTAGTAGTCTACACAGCAGTATGTCAGTGATCTGTTAGAATAACCCGTTTAGTACGTTTTAGTCTTTCTAACTCCTTGTCAGCTGTTGTAGCTACTAGTTGCATCACTTGCTTATCACAAGCCTTTCTATGTGACTGTCACAGAGATGTATTAAAAGTCATTTTCCTGTCTCCCTGTTTGTGAATTTTGGTTCTCATTGTTTGTGCTGTCTCTGTGGTGATAATTTGTTGACCTGTCTGCCTTGGTTATTTTTGTTGTTGTTGTCTTGTATGTCTCCATCATAGGTAAAATGCAAGATGGCAATATGGAGAGCAACCAGATTAAAGGTAACCAAACCATATCTTTCACTCTCTCCTCTTCCTCCCCCTCCTCCTCCTTCCTTTTCCTCTTCTCATCTCTTCCCTTTTATGGTGTGTAGCGTAAGCTCTGGGTCAAATGCAGGTTACTTTATTTTTATCAGCCCAGATTGTTCTTAATAATGGTCTCTCTAAGCGTTGTGCAGTGCTAATTCAGACTGGATTCTGCTCATTTTTGTGACTGAAGTCTATTGCAGGCTGAAGCCAATCCCAGACACTGTATGTGTTGGAAGGAATTAGACCTTTTATTTGACCCAGGTTTTACCCACAGTCAAATTATGTTAGACATCCCGCTCTTTCCCACTGTCTGTCACTGCTGTGTCGTCCCTGGTCTGTTGTTCTGTTCTTCTTGTTGTTTTGTTGGCTCATCTTGGTCTTTCTGAGAAAATAGCAACCTGTCCCTCAACTATCCCCTGTCAGCCTTAGCCAAGTCGCCTTTTATCCAGGGACACCGACAAGTGTCCTCTCTATAATAAAGTTTTCCTTACAGAATTTGATTTAAATTGGTGTCAGATTAAAGGGATCCTCTTTCATTTTTATTTATTGTTTGGTCTCTGTAGGGGTGTGGGTAATGCTGATTTATATTATATCAGGTTAGACTTTGGAAAGAAAGCACATAACACAAACACCATAGGGATTTCTTCAAATAGTGTAATGTGGCTGACAGTCACAAACCACTAGGCAATTAATTTCTCGAAAATATTAAACAAAAAACAACCTGCTACTGCTCTCAGATTTTTCATACAAAGGTTTCATTAGAGGTATGTTAACCTTAGCTCTGCTGATTGATTTAGTAATGATGTAGTAGCTGCTTGTCACATGCTTATTTGATGATGTCAATAAAGGTGTGACAACATATAATAGAAATGATTAATTATTGTATTGTTAAACTTTGTTAATCTTTCCATAAATATAGGAATTAGGTAGAAAATAACTCAAAGAAGACTGTTTCATGAGTAAACAAGAAGCATTCAGAGAGTACAAACCAATGCCAAGCCAGCTCACACGAGGCGGTATCCATGTTTAAGAAAGCAGTCTTTTATTTTACATATATTCTATTTGCTTTCTTTGTTCTTTTTAAACTTACTTCAAGAAGTTTGTAGTGCAGTAAAAATAATGTACTTTGGGCAATTCTTAATCTTAATATGATATTTAGAATCCCAATATAACAGTATAATTTAAGGCAGTAAGATTTTAAGCATATTTTTAAAGATCAAAGACATTTTATGAAAGATTGACCTTTTTTGACCTTGAAGATGAGGTCGGGGTCCTGAAGTATTGTGATTTTAGAATCCTCATATATCATTCCTTATATGGTGTCAATGAAAACAATGGCAGTAATTTATTAGCTCTTCATAGGATTATTGTCACTTTGACCTTCAGATCAATCTATTGACCTTGAAGTAAAGGTCAGAGGTGAAATGTGACATGATTTATTAAATCTTGATATGGTGCTTTCTACATGTTGATATACACACCACACTTTTAAGAGTCATAGTTTCTAAGTTATAATGTTTTTAGTCAATTTTCGACCAATAAATCATTAAGTTGACCTTGAAGATTTTGGTGGATGTAAGCCAAATTGTAATGGATTGTTAACATGACCTTACTCTACACCCCTTAATGTAATGTAAGCATTTATTAGTGAAGGCGATGTGTATAGTATATACTATTTTATGCTTCTTGACAATATGGGTATCTGCAAGCCTTGATTTCATGGCAAATATAATAAAAGCATGGTTATATAGAATAATAGACACAAGCTGAAGAAAATCCCTATCTTCAAAGAATAGGCACAAATTAATACTTTCCTATAGTAAAACTGTGGGGTGTGGTATGATTACGATGATAATTATTGCTAGAACGCTATTTAAAGAACAAACAGTCTCTTTCAGAAGATGGACTTTAGTCAAGAGTGTGTTTTAATTTTAAGTAATGCTCTTCTCCTGAATCCACCTGGATACGGGCGATATACTCTGTCTTGTGTCGAGGGGGTGAAAAAAACAAAATGCGCAACCGGAGAGTATGACAAATGCTCAACATTAAAAGGTTTTTCATGACCATCAAACAAAAGTCTCATTGTGATTGGGAAACTGGGCTGAAATGATTCTTGGTAATGGCTTACATTAACAGAGAGGTTCACTTAATGTGTCTTTTCAAGGGGAGAGCACAAGAGATGGGGTAAGGTAATTGTGGACTGGTTTTACTGCCTAAGAGGTC
>NW_024582517.1:526183-536971 GCF_018398535.1 Haplochromis burtoni | reverse complement strand
ACACACACACATACACACACACACACACAGAGGACTTTGCATTTATCAAATCATAAAATTTCATAACGTACATAAAATATCAAATACACTTTAAGTGGGAGTAGAAATTGCATATATATATTTTACATGGGCCAAAATATGTCTTAGACAACAGTCTTTAACAGCCCCTTTGAGTTGAATTCATTTTACTTTCACTGCGTTATCTTTGTGTTCCAGTCTACTCCATATGCATTATTTCAGTTAAATGTATAGTCCTACTGATTATACCGTCTTACGTGATTATTAAAAACACACTTTTCAAAATTTCAGATACGTTAACTGATTATTTTGCTAGAAAAGACCCTTTTTTCACTGGGTTTCAACACTACTGCCAACTATCATGAGTTTGAACGTTACTCAACTGATTAGGCCCAAGATATATTTCTGGCAATCAAGTTCATCATATCACTAGGAGCTTGTCTACAAATTGTTCTCAGTGGGGTGAAAAAAGAAAACACAATTAAAGACTTGAGCAGTTTTATGCCCATTTTGTAGATAAAAGCCTTTTACACTGATTTTGAATTGTTCACATTACCTGAAACAACAACCCAAATATCAACAATTACAATTCATCCTGAGAAACAATGACTGTAATATCTGAAAATAAGTTTTTCTATCATTTAATGAAGCGATCAAAAATTACGATTTGAGATTTAAGTCATTTTGTTTGCATGGTGTGAAGGCAAAGACTTGAATTAAACCTTCAGTGAGTTTTACACTAAAAAGAAGATATTTACTTCTCATGTTTATGTAGTTTATCTTTTACTTTTTTCTTGACTTCAAATTGTGCTCTTCCTCACTATTATTTTGTATTTTTATATACAGTACAGGAAGTGTAATTTTCACATGGTATAAATGATCCTGAAATGATCAGCAGACTTCTAAATACTCTGAAGGTCTAGATTTTAAGATAGTTAATGTATGAATAATTTACGGTAAATATGTTTTTTTGATGAACGATGGGAAGAATAAGTGTGTCTCTTATACTATGTTATATGCTATAAAAGTGCAACATGTTTTAGTTTTCTTACACATCATACAGTAAGATGGTCAGAGCCAAGCAAAATGTCATTGGATGTAGTTATTTTTTCTTGGTTTTAAGTCTAAACTGTTTGGCAGTGCCGAATGGTTCTGGTGCGAGTAGCACACCTGGGTGTTAAGTGAAGTCCCTCTTCCTCCTCATTTTATTGGTCTAATCTCCTTATCTAACACTGGTGCTGTCTGTTTTTTGTTGTTTTTTTATTGTTGTGTTTACAGTGAAGAAGCAGGATGGAGCAGCTGCCATGGAGATGCAGCCTCTAAAGAGTGCTGAAGGCGGAGAGGCTGACGAGAAAGAGAGGAAAAAAGTGTCAGCTCCGAAGAAAGAGAAGTCTGTGCTGCAAGGGAAGCTGACCAAACTGGCTGTCCAGATTGGCAAAGCAGGTACAACAAATTGCACACAGACAAGTCTATCACTCAGTCACGCAGATAGATCCGGGGAAAAAGAGGCACTAAACCATCATCCTGTCCATCAAAGTTGCACAGATAAGACTGCTTTTTATTTGTTTGAAGCAATCAAAGGAGTTTAGAAGAAACCTAAGGTATCTGAATTACAGAGCTCTGGAAGAGTGTGTTCAGTGTTTTGTTTTGTTTTTCCCCTCTGCCCTTGAGAAACTGCTGAATCATTGTACTAGTAGAAACAGAGATTTTGTCATGCAGGTCGCCCAGTTTTGCAATGTTACACACAATATCATAAAATGTTGTTTCTAATATAATTTAGGGTAGGGTTTAGGCCACTGAGGAGCTGATGTGAGGCACATTTGCAGCATGTGAGTCCTTTCAAATGAAGGTAACACATCGAGAAAACAGGACCAGTGTGAATATCGTAATTTGCTTTTCTTAATCTGCCGCTTTTTCTCAGAAATCTTTAACCTTTAGTGCACCAAATAATACCTGTTTTTAAATAACTGTTTGATTTTTCTCCCAGACATTCATATACCACGACAGGCCTGCTTGGGTAGCAAGTGACTGCATAAATGTTTTAGTTCCAGCTTCATCAAAATAAGTGAGATTTCCCTTTACACAAGGCCAGCCATTTTGAGTAGGGATTCAAATCTGTTACCGCCTGCAGTGCAAAGGTAATCCACAAGTGGGCAGATTGTTGGGAAGTATTAATTATGTTGATAACATACAGGCCTCGAAAGCTTGAGTGTACAAATGGTGCTTCTGTCCTTAGAAGCTGTTTAGGAAGTTAAGTAAACAGAGCTTCCAGTGTGCTCTAGTTCTTATTTCTCCTTGTAAAGAGTTGAATGTTTACAGCTTCAAGAAGTCCCTGTTTCTACAGTGTGCTGTTACATCAAACTGTTGGCCTGAGTGATGGAATGAGGACACTGTGTCAGAACAGTGAAATACCAAGGATGGATTAGCATACAAGCAGTGCTTGTAAGATCATGTGGCATATTGGGGAAAATACTGGAACTTCAGCATCTGTGTGTCTTAAAAAGCCACACCCAAAATGTAGCTATTAGCTGTCCTCCTTTAACAAGCTGAGAAAGAATAAAGACTGCAAATAGTTGTTTTTATTAACATTTAACTTTCATAATTAGATAGTTATGGTCATTAAAACATGCCCAAAGTTTATAATAATGAGATAAGCATGTAAACATATATAAATATGTGAGCCAAATGCACAGCCTTCAGTACATAGAAACTGATCCAATGCTCTTAATTATGTTTGCGACAAGCTGCCCCAAAACTGTGGTTTTCTTGATCAATTTATGTATATGTTCTTGCATGACAAGCACCATATAATTAGTATTATAAGCTTTTAATGTACTCCAACATACAGTCAACTATGCATGGAGATATACAGTTCTCAGGAATACAGTTTTACCAGCTATGATACCATCAATGTTTCTGACAGCATACATTTTCCACTTCAGTAAGCTTTTCAGCACATGCCTATTAAAAGGGGCTCGTTTTGATAAAGATATATTAGATATATCAGTCATGAAAATATTATGTCAGCCCAAGCAGGCAATGAGGACAAACGGTGTACCAAATGGAGTCATCCAACTGTTTTTATTTATTTCATTAAATGTTTATGCTGACAAACAGGGCATACCACGCCTCAGTATGATTCCCAGTATTGACCAATCATAAGTAAATGTTCTTTTAGGAATGGGGGGATTAAAGAACCAGTAGCCAAGGCTAGGCTGGAGGGCTGAAGGGCTCCACAACACTTAAAAAATGTTCTCAACCCTCATAAATATGAAGCAATAAGTTTGAGTAAAATGCAACTGAAATATATAAAGTTAAAGGTTTATTTATTCATATAACTGTCATAATGGAAAATTCCATTTTCATTAAGGGAAATATGTTTGGTATAACATCAGTGTTTACCAGTCAAGTTCATTTATTTTGACCAGATTTGACCAAATTAAAATGATTGTTTTACATTTTACTCATGTAACTAAATTGCATGGAGATTTTTCATGCAATCAAATTACTTAAAGTAAGCATTTTCAGCATAAATATTTCTGAGTGTAAGCAGCATGAAATGGTGTAATTGCAATATAGACACTTTTTTTAAACTGTGACTCAGCTGAGTTAGTGTCCCAGAATAAAAAAAAAAGTTTATTAAAGTTGGAAAAATTACAACTCCTACAACATAATTAAGTTCCCCTCCCATAGGTGCATGAATGAAATCCATCTCCATTATTCAGTTAGGTTTAAGTTACAGCTTTTTCCTACCCTAGCTTTTTTGTTTTTTGAACATTTATCATCTTGCAGTTCCTGCATTCAGGTAATTCATCTTAACCAGCATATTTATCATTTCAGTTTTTTTCAGCAGCAGGCAGTTTAAAGTAATAAAAATGTCATAGATCTCGGAACCACCCTTTTAGTTCCTGGCAATAACAGCTTGTCAGATCTGGCAATAAGGTGCTTTGACTGTCAAATCTGTGTTTCACTATGTGTTTGCCACACAGAGTTTAGCTTAACAGTGATTACTGAGTGAAAATTGAGCACTGGAAAAGGGAGGGTAGCTTGCTCACCTAGCTAGACCTCACTGATCAGTCAGAGTTTTCCTGACACTGATACACATTAATATAACATATATTATTCCTTTGATAAATTATTTTATCTATGAATTTAGTCAACTCAGATTTTAGGCAACTCACAGCAACAACACACTGAGTTAAGTCCCGTGTGTGGCCATTCTCTGTGGAGTCATGATAAAGCGCTTGGCACTAGGAAGGACTTGAGCTGCTCACCACATGCCGCACTGATGGATCGAGTAAGCAAACTGAGTAACCGGATTTGTCCACAGTCATCAGTAAAGTGTAGAAAAGCGATTCTCTGCTTAGACTCCTGTATCAAACTGTTCCCCTCTATAGTTTTGTTTGATTACATGCCTCACTTTGCCATTCCTTTCCTCAGCTAATACTCGCCGTACTTTTCACCAGGTTTGCTCATGTCAGCCATTACAGTCATCATCCTGGTCCTGTACTTTGCCATTGACAACTTTGTGATGCAGAAGCGCCCTTGGATGCCTGAGTGCACTCCTATCTACATCCAGTACTTTGTCAAGTTCTTCATCATTGGTGTAACTGTTTTGGTGGTGGCTGTCCCAGAGGGACTGCCGCTGGCTGTCACCATCTCCTTGGCTTATTCTGTTAAGGTAAGGTAACTTTTAAGCATTGTAAGACTCCATGGTCTCACATTTGTCATTAATAGATTTGTTATGTAGTTAGATATTGTTGTTTTTCTTTGTCTTTGCATATGCAAATGTGTGCACCTTTCACAGAGATGAGACTTGCATGCATACTTGAGGATTCAGGGCAATTAATTCTCCCAGCTGTGTTAATGTGCTTATTTTATTCACAGCGGCAAATATGTAAATAATTCAATTAAGTCTGACTGCGCAAAGAATTACATTTTTTTTGAATGACGTGAATCAAATTAAAATGTTATATGTACCGACATGTACGGTGGCCATTTTTGCCACTGAAAGTTAAGCAGTGTGAGGCTCGGGATAGGCACTTTATTGAAAAAAAAATACTTTAAAATGGACCACATTGTTTTCTACCAACAGAAAATGATGAAAGACAACAACCTGGTGCGTCACTTGGATGCATGTGAAACAATGGGCAACGCTACAGCCATCTGTTCTGACAAGACAGGCACGCTAACCACCAACCGCATGACAGCTGTGCAGTTATACGTTGGTGATGTACATTACAAAGAGATACCAGATCCTGGAGTCCTGCCACCCAAGTCATTGGATTTACTTGTCAATTCCATCTCAATTAACAGCGCCTATACCACAAAGATACTGGTAAGTCTTAGAGAACACAGTTAATGTATAAGTATAAAGTTAAGTGAATATTTGAATAACTTATCTGTCACTTTTATATACCAATTCATGCTTGATGCTCTCCGTGAACCAATATTTGGGCTATTGTACTGTACTACACTCAGAGAAGATAAACCTATATTATCCTGGGTTAGCTTCTTAGATTTCAGCTTACTCTGTGTAAACAGTGACACCATATGATGGGAGCAGCCCTGAAACAGCGAGACAGCTCTGCAGTGCTTTCTTTTTGGCTAAGCAGGCAGGCAGTGTCCTTGGCTGCTGCTTTAGATTCATTAGGCATTCACTCAACTTGTCACCTTGAGAACGGTTGTGTAATTTTGTCTTATCTGATATTCAGAGCATAGCAGACTGTAATTGAATCCAATCTGTCTAAGTGCTGGAGATGTTCTCCTGTCTATAGTGAATGCAGCAAGGAGACATTTTCTCTAAGCCAATTAGACCTGCATTCAATAAGAAATACATAGATATATGGAGAAACACACTCATGCTGTTTCGTATTCTAATCACAGAAAATGTGACTAGTCTGCATGGAAATCTTGTCCAGGACACAGGTCTGAAACATTATTTGCATGATAAAGCGCTTGGTTAAACAATCTAAAAGCAATGATTGCCAAGATTAGCATGTCTTCAGCCTGTTGGAACAACATGCCTGAGTAATCCATTTTCTGGCATGTAGACTCACCTGCACACAGACACACACACACACACACTGTTTGTGCCGATCTATTTGTCACCATCCTTGTAAACTCCTGTAGAGTCTATTCATTGATGGTTGACCAACTGACAAATGCCCTTATGGAACAGTGAGCTGAGCAATTAGGACATCTATGAACGAAGAATCCAACAGATTTCACTTCCTACCTTTCAAGGCACAAATACTGTGCTTTCACTTTCGGAGACATTGTAAGTGCAGGGACATGGGTCCTGAATGGAAATCTATGAGAGAATTTTGCAACATTAAAGCTAGTGTTTGTCCTTCCCCTGCTACCCAAAGAACCGATCAAAAACTGAACCAGTAAACATATGTGGCAGTCATGTTTTTGATCACGTGAACACACAATGGAGTTTCATCATTAAATTAAAGATGAAGGTAGGTGTACTAATGGGAGTTATAGCATTTGTTCAAGTGATTAAGCACAGATGCTGCCTGGCTGTACTAAGGATTTACTCAATAATGAGCCTTTAATGCTGTGAAACTTTAGGTATAAACCTTAGAGGGGGGGAAAATGTTTTTAAAAACTTATTTTAGAGTATAGTTTCTACATGTGCATTTTTCTGTCTCTTAGAGCGTTGATAATAAATGGTTATCTCTCTTACAATTTATTTAGATAGCTCTAAAAAAACTGCGTAGATCTTTTGCAAAGATAGCTTTGAGTGCAAAACATGCTACCAGAATGATTTTGGTTGGTCACCTGTGTCTACTATCATTTCAACTTTTCATTTTTTTTATTTGTAAAATTTACTGATAGACAGTAGATTGAATTCAGTCATTTTTGCCATACAATTACCCTTCTTATCATAATGCCAAGTAGTACAGAGATCTGCTTGTGTCCCTTTAATACTAGCTTACAGTATTGAACTATATTGCCAAAAGTATTCACTCATCCATCCAAGTTGTTGAATTCAGGTGATACAATCACTTCCATGGTCACAGGTGTATAAAACCAATCACCTGGCCATGCAGACTGCTTCTACAAAGTGAAGGAATGGGTCGCTCTCAGTATATCAGTGAATTCCAGCATGTTACTGTGATGGGATGCCACCTGAGCAACAAGTCTAGGCATTAAATTTCCTCGCTACTAAATAGTCAGCTGTTAGTGGTATTATAACAAAGTGGAGGAGATTGGGAATGACAGTGACCCAGCCATGAAGTGGTAGACCATGTAAAATGGATCAGTGGATGGTCACCAACTTTCTGCAGAGTCAGTCACTACAAAATTTCAAACCTCATGTAGCCTTCAGATTAGCTCAAGAACATTGCGTAGAGAGCTTTATGGAATGTGTTTCCATGGCGAGAAGCTGCATCCAAGCCTCACATCATCAAGCCCAATGCAAAGTGTCTGGTGGGATTGGTTCTCTGGAGTGACGAATCAAGTTTCTCTGTCTGGTAATACTACAGATGTGTCTGGGTTTGGCAGTTGCCAGAAGAGCAGTACTTGTCTGACGGCATTGTTCCAAGTATAAAGTTTGGTGGAGAGGGGATTATGGTGTGGGGATGTTTTTCAGGAGATGGGGTCGACCCCTTAGTTCCAGAGATCATCTTAAAGTTTCAGCATACCAAGATATTTTGGACAATTTCATCCTCCAACTTATTATTGGGAACAGTTTGAGGAAGGTCCCTTCCTGTTTCAACACCAGTGCACAAAGCAAGGCCCATAAAGACATAGAGGAGCAAGTTTGGCCAGCGCAAAGTCTTGACCTCAACCCCATAAAGCACCTTTGGGATTTGAGACAGCCAGCCAGGCCTTCTTATCCAACATCACTGTCTGACCTCACAAATGCTCTTCTGGAAAAATGATCAAAAATTCCCATAAATGCACTCTGAAACCTTGTGGAAATCCTTCCCAGAAGAGTTGAAGTTGCTATAGCAGCAAAGGGTGGGCCAACATTATATTAAATCCTACAGAGTAAGAATGAGATGTCACTCGTGTGCAAATGGCAAATGAATATTTCTTTTTTGTCACAGCCACAGGCTGCATTTCAATCTGCACTCAGTATATAAATGGTCCTTTGATTTGCTCAGTAAGTATTACATTTCCACATTAACTCCACTTCTCAAATACCAAATAATGATACTGCATTTGACCAGGACCCAAACCTGTGTTGTAATTAAGACCACTTAAGCGTAATCTAAGCAGGCTTGAGACTGAGTTAGACTGAATCAAAATCAGGTCATTTCCAATTTTAAGCACCGTAAAGTTTTTGACATTGTTAACTGTTTGTTTGTGTGTGTGTGTGTTTTTTTATAATCACTGTCAAATGTAATGGAGCTTTAGTTTTAGAAAAGCTTTCAATTACATAGGAACAGGACATTCTTGTGGTTCCAGTTTAATACTGTGTTCTGAACAGATTACGGTTTGTTTTCTTTCAGCACAAACTGATGAGGTAAATTAGTCCAAACCTGTCAATATTTGCTAGAATTGTGATTACCACTCTGAAAAAAAAAACATGATTAATTAAAAGCCCTCACATGAGAGGATTGCATATTTTCTCATAGCTTTGCATATAACTACAATTTAGGATGAGTATACTTGATACATTGTGGAAGATGCACTAGTGGGTCATGCAAATTACAGTACAGTAAATGGGCAAGAAAGGCCAAAGCAGGCAGACCAGACAAAAAAACAAACAAACTTAAGAGGAGACTGAGACCTCAATCCTGTCACAGTAACTAAGAGGGGGGGAAAACAGCAAGTCTTCAAATGCGGGTGAATATTTCTTGTCACATACAGTAGTAAACAATGAGAGTGAGGTTGACTTAGTTTCCTTTTCCCACAGCATATTTCTACTAAGATGTACCACAGTTACAAGATGTTATCCCTTAGAAAAATCTGGAGAAATGCTTTGCAGCATTAGATCAGGCTATTGTACTTCTATAGCTGCTTAGCTCAATGGAATTAAGCACTGGCAGAGCACAGCTTATACGCTGGGGATTAAGCAGTACATTTACTTCTTTCCAGATCTTTTCATTCGCAAGACGTGACCTCACGCATTGAAAGACAAATCAAACTTAATGATACTAACTTACATACCTTTAAGTTCGTAACTTGCCAGCTTGTGTAAATACAGGATCGTCTGTCTGCCTACAACTAACTGTAGCTAAGACTACATTTATACATCTATATCTTTATGTAGACTTAGATAAATGCACGGTATATAAATGTACAATTATAGTACAGAATATAACATATAAATAGTATAAAAATAACATATGTTGTGTTATTTGAGAATGAATAAAAGGAAAGATAAAGTATGGTGTGAAGTACAATGTAATTAAGGAATGAAGTGAATTCACAAAGCAAGATACAGCAGGAAGCTTTTCTGAGGAATATTTAGTCCATCCTTCTTTGCCTCCCCCAGCCGCCCCCACTCCCTCAGCACCACTCCAGGCCTGCAGTATGCTGGCTGGTGTGTTCTTATATAAGAGGCCAATCCTGTGGGAAGCCAGGATAGCTATGGAAGTCTTTGATGGCCACCACACAAAGGCAAAGAGGCAGGCTTTGATACTCATATCAGTCCCCCTATTGCCTCTCTGGTGTCATAATACAGCCACTGGTATAGCTCTGGTTCATCTGTCAGCACATACAGATTGCTGTATAAAGTGGAAAAGCCTCTTACTCAAGGGAGGAAGTTCGTACGCACTTACACAATGAAACCCTGCACATGGACAGTCGCACATGCTCATTGATCTGGCTTGCATTCATGTTTTCAAAGTATTCATTAATGCATACTGTAAATACATCTTGGTTGCCTTGGATGTCTCTTGCGGGCAATGACATCAATACACAAATGTCATTTCCAAGAACATGCATCATCCCTAGTGGCAATACCTGCAAAGGACTGGAATTTTCTTTTTGTCCTTTACCTTTTGTTCTTTTAGTTTTTCATTAGGTGTTTGAAATATTAACATAGTCTGTAATGTACAGGAAGGCTGTGTGTAGACACTTGTGAAGGGGCATACATATATATGACACACACATCTGTCATTTCAGGGATAGTGACATTGTAGGAGGTATTGAGATCACAGGTGTTTATTCGCGCAGCACAGTGGTGTGTGTTTAGCATGGTTGTGTGAGTGTCCTGGGAGCTCAGTTTCATGTAGCTTCAACCACCTGCTCAGGTCATTATTCCGGTCAGGGACAAGAGAGGTAGATAATGCTCCCGTACAAACAAAAAGAGGACAGAAATAGAACTCTGAAGTATATGTTGGAGAACAAATGTCACGTAAAAGGGTTGGCAATGTTCCTATAAATTTATTCAACAGAATGTGTCTGCTGATTTGTAGATTTTAGAAAAACAATAATCAGTTTATGTCTACTTGTCGCTCTACAACAAACAGTTTGTAATTAAAATGAACTTTCTTCTTCTTGTTCTCTAGTAAGTGGTGATATCTTGATATAATTAGCTGTTGCTCACAGTACTTGTGTCATCTGGACATTGCATGCTTGCATGCTTGTTTGCGCAAAAGGAAGGGAGAGTATTTTGGATGTCTTTAGCTTGAAGCACCCAGCCTCTTATGTTTGAAATATTTTGGGAAACTGAGAAGACAGATACACAGCACAACTATGGCCAACAGACTTCTCTTCTCTTCTCTTCTCTTCTCTTCTCTTCTCTTCTCTTCTCTTCTCTTCTCTTCTCTTCTCTTCTCTTCTCTTCTCTTCTCTTCTCTTCTC
>NW_024582517.1:476246-526163 GCF_018398535.1 Haplochromis burtoni | reverse complement strand
TCTTCTCTTCTCTTCTCTTCTCTTCTCAGCATTTACTTGACAGTGCTGCTGAGATGACAGTGACGGGATTTGTCATCACATTAGAATGACAGTGTTTTGATGTTTCACTGGCATGGCACTGTATTTCTATGTCACTTTACATAATATATTTAATTTTAGTTTTTAGGAGAGCAGCATCAATTGAATACTTAGAAGAGTCAAACGTAAGGCAAATTGCAGTAAAACCAATGATATTTGAGATTATTTTATCAAGTTGCATCAATTTGTATAGTAATTGTTGTATAATATATAGCAGTAACAACAACAACATAGCACGGTTTACTTGCCAAAAAGACGGCCAGATATCCCGTGTGAATCATGAATATTTTTTTGTATTTGTTACAGCATGTTGACAAAGAATTTTGCCAGTGATTCGACTGAAACAATCTAATTAATAAACTGCCAATCACTCATGAAAGCCAATGCCCGGGGTAATACAAGAGTCCATATTTGGAATGTTATCAGTCTGAGAAACACATGATTGAAACACATGATTGCATGTGCATCAACAGAAATCAAACTATGTCAAGGCAAATTTCAGGGCACAATTACCTGTTAATATTCAATTCAATTTTATTTATATAGCACCAAATCGCAACAGCCATCACCTCAAGGCACTTCATATTGTAAGGTAAAGACCCTACAATAATGCAGAGAAAACCCAAACAATCAGATGTTCCCCAATGAGCAAGTACTTGGCGACAGTGGGAAGGAAAACTCCCTTTTAACAGGAAGAAACTGTTAAGAACCAGGTTTAGGGAGGGGCAGCCATCTGCGACAACTGGTTCTGGGTAAGGGGAGGAAGAGAGGACAAAAGAGACTGTGGAAGAAGGCACACTGTTCATTCTTATTATTATTAGTTGTAGTAGTATCGGTTTTATTAGTATTGGTGGTGGGTGTAGGGTCAGTAGTAAAGTATATTTACTAGATGCTGATTCTGTGTATTATGACTGCCTTGTGCTTTTGCAGTAGTCAGAAATCTGCAGTAGAGAGGCAAGTAAAGAATATAATGAGACGGAGAAACGAATATGGAGAGAGGGGGATTCAATATGTAGAGAAGAGGCAGTGAAATGCAAAGTAAGGATACATGCAAATCAGGATGGAAAAAGAAAGGGAAACACAAGAGAAAAGACACTCGCGTGACAAGTGTCCTCATCATGCCCTGGAAGACCGTGTTACTGCCCCCCCAGCACTCCTCCAGGCCTTAGCCCAGTTGGCTGTTAGAGTCATGCAGCGAGCAAGGATATCATCTACTCCTACATGCAAAGAGAAAAGAAAAAAAGAAAAGAGAAAAAAGAAGGCGTGGGCTGAGGAGGTGGAGCACCTTGTAAGAGACTGGGACAGCTGAAGATGAGGACAGAAAGTCATCCAAAGCAACAAAGCAGGATAGGACTAGAGTGTGAATAAAAAATGGGGGTTTGGTGAAATAAAGGCGGTGTAACTAAAGTAGGAAAAGATTGCAGAGAGAGCATGATAAGGGAGTTGGAAGGAGCAGGAGGGCTGGATTAAGGAGAGCCCCAGGTGGAAAAGGAAGTAAAGTTGCCAGCACTCCCTCTGGCATATGTCCTTGCCTGCAGGAACACCCAAGGACTAGGGAGAGGGCAGCTGGTCGTTAGCCATGTCCAGGCCAGGGTGTGCCAACAGTTGTCTCGTCATGCCAACACTGGGCATCCCATGCCAGAAAGCGTCCTTGTTCGTAGAAACCGACGTCAAGCTAAACCTCTGCGGAATCTCTGAGAATACAAGGCAGCGGTGTTTGTGGCTGTCTTCTGTTTATTATCTGTTTACTCACTGCTTTTCCTGCTGTCTTGTTTTGTTATTGAGGTAGCTGTAAATTCCTTTTATTCTCCGCAATACTCTTCTGCTGGAACAGGAGTTGTGCCAGTAGCTAAGCTGAAGTTGAAATAGCTGTCATTTAAATTAACAAACATGGTTAAGTATTTACTGCTCTAATATACTGTATTTGGATTGATGGATGGATGGGTGGATGGACTATGAAGGCAGCCATTACACAAAATTTAAATGGAGTAGTGACTGTTTTCTGTATGATTTAGTTGATCTAAAAAATTACCATTTATTTTTTATACACTGTGCGTTTCTCATTTTGGTCATTTTGTTCAGTCATTTTCATTTTAGAGGTTTAACTTGATTTGGTCTTCTGGCTGGGAGCCTATTCTCCCAAACACTTAGCAGACAGGGCAGATGAGGCCATTTGTTCCATCTCCTCATTTGCCAATGACAGGCAGTGTCTTCCTGATGTAATCACTGGTCATTAGAAAAAGGCATTAATTCTGTTATTTACCATAAACTCTGTATAAAGTATTTATGCTCTTGTCTGTGTCTGTGAGACATACAGCTAGATAAAAACCAGATATGTCAAATTACTAGGTGAGGATGGGCCAGTCTTCTGATTGGGTTTTAATGATTAATGAGATTTTAGACGACTTTTTCAGCTGGGTCCACTGGCTCTCAACAGCTGCAAGGATAAGTAAAAAAAATGCCTCAGCCTGAATTAATCAATATCCAATATTCGATAGTCAAGAAGGTCAGAAATATTGAGCTCAAAATATGAGCCTCTAAAGCAAATATTGATAGCAGATACAGTGCTTAACAAATTTATTAGGACCCCTGCCATAAAAACGAGACAACACAAATGTTTTAAAAATCTGTCAAAAACTGAAAATGACTGAATTCACATTTTTTATACCCAAATTTGAGCTGGCACAAGAAGTCAGAAATTAATTCAACCATTAAAACAAATTTTTATATGCAAGTAAATGACTGTAATTTGGCATCTTAATCAAACAATAATAATGTGTTTTTGTGTGTTGATTAAAAGGCTTGCACGTGCTGGTGGGTTAACCGTTACAGAAACAAAAAAATTGATTTTGGTAATCATTTTAGTACCAATTCTGATAGCGGCAGTGGCATAAATTTTTTAAAAGCATTTGATGTGATAAAGGTAAATTCTAGTCAGTTGTTTAGCCTAAAATCACAAATTTACCTTAAATTATTTCAAAACCTGCAAATCAACCTCTTTATTTAGACTTCTGTTTAGATAAGGAAATACATTAACATATCCAATTCAGGGTTGTGGTTGGGCTGCAGCCTGCCCAGGTCACATTTACACCAATTTCAAATCACCAGTTAATCTAACATGCATATCTTTGGATTGTGGGAGAAAACAGAGTATCCTGAGTCAGACCCCAGTTGGTGGATTGAAACTCAGGACCTTCTTGCTGGGAGTCACCGGTGCTATTTCGCAGCACCACCATGCTGTTTCACATAAGGAAGAACTGGTGAAACGAGGAAAGTGCCCTCCAAGTATTTTCACTCCACATACTTTTCTCTTCTTAGGCCTTTTGTGCATCATTAACCTTAAAAAGGATATCAAAGCAGTTAATCAGAATTCTATCAAAGCCTCATTAGCATGTGGACAGCTTTAAATGGAGTGCATCGTCAACGTTATTAACTATAGTGCCAACACAGAATCTTTATGAACACGCTGTGACAAGGACCAAGTGAAGAAAACAGCAATAAAGGCAAATACAAATCGTCAAAATGCCAAGCTGTCCTTTGAAATCTAATCCCGGCCGCAGGCTTGTTTAACGCAGAACAGCCTGCAGTCAATCTATTTTGGAGCAAATAGCTCAAGCTGAAGGTGTCTGCTGATCAAGCAACCAAGGTAGAAGCATTATTTTCAATGCGGTTGCTACATGCTGCTGTGTGTGCGTGCGTGTAAGAAGACAGTGTACCCGACAAGCTGTTCTGTAGCAGTGAGTGTAGGTGTCAAACATACTGTAGGTACTATGTAGCAAAAATTCTGGGGAGACTAGCTGTCAGCTCAGTGCCAGCTAATAGGGATCCAAAATGAACTGCATTCCCAGATATGATTAACTGTGTTTTTCAACATGTATACAGCCAATATAATTTATTACCACAAAATTATTATTTACCTTTACTTTTTTCTTAGTCAATTGAAACAGCGAAATAAAGTAAAATGTAAAAAATGAGTTGCAACTACTATGATAATCTATTTGTCTGACTTCTTTCTAGAAAATCAGTGATACAGTAAATAGTCATTTTTCATTATTTCCTAACATTATCTGAGCACACTATTTTTTTAAGAGTGAAGGTTAACAGCTTTTTAATTTAGCTTTATGTTTTTATATTTTAGTCAAATGTAAATAGATTGGATTGCTGCGGTGCACTATACACAAGTCTTACCAAAACCTCCCTAGAACGGTTGTTCAGTATGTTGCTGACAGACTTCTGATAAAATCCTCAGAGTTTCCACGTGTGACTCAAATTTTGACACAGCTGCACTGGCTTCCGGTTTATTTCAGAGTGCAGTTTAAGATTCTTTTACTGACATGGAGAGCTTTTCATGGACAGGCACCAGGTTACACCAGAGGGCATCTGCACTCATATGTCCCTGGCAGGTCCCTGAGGTTCTGTGACTTTGGACTGGAATGCTCTTCATTTGTTTTTTCATGCGTTGTTTGGCCCTTTACTTACTAAGATATTGACTATAGTGAAATTTATCCTGTCATAGTGACAGGTAGTTTCTGTACATGCGTTATTTCTTCCTAAATAGAAAAAAGCTCTGGAAATGTTAATGAATGGGGGCTGGGAAAAGATGAAGAAGGAAACGCAGAAGGATTTGAGGATATGTGTGACATGAAATGAGGGAAAATCACGAAAGAGGAATGGAGCCAAGGAGTAAGAATCCCCAAGTGGTCGAGAGTGCAGCCTCTCTTTTCCCAAGTCTCTTCGTGTTCTTCTTGTTCTTTTGCCCAATGTTACCATGGCAACGCTGGGCCTTTGACAAGCTGACCACATGCACAAACATTCGCACTCTTGCTTGTAGCGTGAGTGTGTACATGGTGGCACACATGTACTGTAGCCACCTGCACAGATACTGTATCACACACAAACTTACACACACACAACTGGCAATAGAAATGACTCCTAATGGCTGCTAATAAACCCAAAACACTGGATGCACACCTAAAACACAGAGTACTTATGAGCCTATCACAACACATTTCCAACCATACTTGCATATGTTAGGTAGAAAATGATATTACGTGCTATGTCTATCCACTGACATGTTCACTGAACCAGAGCAATACATGGTTCCAAGTATACAATTACAGATTTCACAGGGTTGAGCTGTGTGCCTGAAATAAGACGATCTAAACCTGATTCCATCTATCTCATCTTCTGCCCTCCCACACAAAGTGACCCTTTCACCTGCTAGCTGGTTAATTATCACCAGCAGCTATTTCAAGCATTACACTGGTCGCACTGAGCTGAAGGAGAGAGAATCTCATTCAGTGAATAGATCACATGAGTGTATGAAATATATTACACTGAAAACTTACTCTCTGTGGCAGGATTATTTTCATTTACCCTATGAGGAAACGCAAACTAAGAACATTTAAAAGTCGAAGTGTTGGATTAGGTAGAAACAATATGTGTAACAATGTTGTAAAATTATCTTAAGTTGCAGTTAAGTGAATAACAATTACAGATAGATAAAAAAAAAAAAAAAGTAAAGCCATATGTACAGTCATGGAAAAAAAAGAGGGTAAATTCTCTGACGTCATGGAGTTCTGTGAAAAACTGAGTACATCCCATGACTCAGTACCTTCAACTTGTATTGACATTTGCAGACATTTGTTTGTGCACAGCTCTCTTAAGGTATCACTGCCGTCATTCTGTCGTCATTGTCCTCTTTTATGACTCACTTTCAGTCAGGCTTTAGCTGTCTGGAAAATGGCCTTATAATTGACTAGAAACCTTTCATGATTCATTCAGGGGCTACAAAGTGTGCAGGTCTGGTGGCTGCAAAACACCAAATCATCAGCCCGCCACCACCATGCTTGACAGCTTGTATCATATATTTATGGCGATATGCTGTGTTTGGATTTCTCCAAAAGTGGCACTGTGCATTATGGCCACATATCTTCATGTTGGGCTCATCTGTCCAAAGTATATTGTTCCAGAAGTCGTGTGATTTGTTCAGATGCAATTGCGTCTAGGTTCTTTTTGGAAAAAAAAGACCTTCCAAACCTGGAAGATCTTCCAAAACAAGTCATAATTCACTTCAGTCGTTTTTTAAATTGTATTGTTATGAACTTCAGCATTAAGATGTAGCTTTTTGGGGGTTTTTTTGCAGCATTGCATGGTCTCATCTTGGATCTGATCCCCTACCCCAAATCTTTCTCATTGTAAAATAATGGAGTAAAAATTGTTTGGAAATAGGCTTGTAGTCTTTCCCAGATTAATGTTTAATCCAGATTCTTCTTGCTAAGGAAGAATAAATCTGTGCTTCTTAAAGATTATTGCAGATGTGTTTAAAACGCACCTCAATGCTCCAGACAACTTTTTAATCAAGTGCAGTTAATTAAGAGCATTTGATCAGCAGCACCTGGTGGCTGCTGCTTGTTGACTTCCTCTTAGTTCCTATGGAAGCAGTAAGTGTGTATTTAGTTATTCACATCACTCATTCTTTATTTTGGCTTAGTTTTTGTTAAGTAATGAAAGGTGTAACATGTCATGTTTTGTTGTTCATCTGCGGTTGCATTTATCTAATTGTAAAACTTGCTAAAGACCAGTTTATTTTTATTATTTCCTGATGCGTAAAACCTTAGGACTTCTTTTTTAGCATGCCTACTTAATATTAGACTAAAAATATAACTGAACACATTTAAATCTTTTTTTTCCTGTCCCTCATTTTACAGCCCCCAGATAAGGAAGGCGGTCTGCCGAAGCAGGTGGGCAACAAGACAGAGTGTGGCCTGCTGGGACTAGTTTTGGACCTGAAGCGGGATTACCAGCCAATAAGAAACCAGATCCCAGAGGAGAAGCTTTACAAAGTCTATACCTTCAACTCTGTCAGGAAGTCGATGAGCACTGTCATAAAGCTGCCTGACGGTAGCTTCCGGATGTACAGCAAGGGAGCCTCTGAGATTGTACTCAAAAAGTGAGTCTGGTTTAATGGTTTAAAATAACCTGGAAGTTGCAGTTATATAATTTAATAAGGTGCTCTGCAGATTTACACTGCATTCAGTGTAAGTTTCTAGCAGTATGTCTTACAATCATGTCATTTTGCAGGGCGTTACAGTAACATTACAGTGAGTGGTTTTGAGAAAAACCTGAGATGCAGAAGGAGAAATGTGAAATTCTATTTGCAGCATTGCATCGTCTCATCTTGGATCTGATCCCCAACCCCAAATCTTTCTCATTGTAAAATAATGGAGTAAAAATTGTTTGGAAATAGGCTTGTAGTCTTTCCCAGATTAATGTTTAATCCAGATTCTTCTTGCTAAGGAAGAATAAATCTGTGCTTCTTAAAGATCATTGCAGATGTGTTTAACACGCACCTCAATGCTCCAGACAACTTTTTAATCAAGTGCAGTTAATTAAGAGCATTTGATCAGCATTAACATTAAAGTCATAAAATGACTTTAATGTTAATGTTAAATAAAAAGACTTTTTATTTTATGACTTTTTAAATAAAAAGTCATAAAATGACTTGAAACCAATAGTATTTTTTTATGTTTCTACATTATAGGTGTTACAGTTAATATAAACAGAGATTCAATAATACAATGTATGAAAGGTTAAATTCACATTTTTGTCAAGCTGACAGGTCCTAAAAGGACGTTTGCATTAATTATGGTTCAGTTGCTTTTCCGTAAATGATGTACAGCATTTGTATTTGGCTGTATGCCAGTACACCTGTTTGTTTTCAGTTTGTCTGTTGATATATTTAACTTGTTTAGCAAATCAGTTTAGTCTCGATCAAATGTAATTATCTTTTGGCTACAGTACTTTAGTTATTTAGGAAATGTGTTAGCTGTTTTTTAAAAATCTTTTAGAGGAAATTGTTTGTCCTCCATTTGAGCTCTCTACAGTGTGTACCCCAATGCACTTTCTTTTTTTTAAATATTGTGGTATCCTGCCACAAAAGGCATATTAGTCCCTATGTCTTTTCTTTTGCACAGCATTGCAGTTCTCAGTGCATCCTTTTTTGATTCACCAGTATTCATTTAAGCAAAGCAGTAATGCCAGGCTGAGAGATTTGACTATATATTTTGTTCTTTTTTAAATGCTGGCTCATTTCCAAGCACTAAAAACACAGACAATACCAATGTTACAGTATATAATTTAAAATGACCCTCACGACCTATGCCACACCCTTGTTTGCAGATGCAGCCATATCCAAAACGAGGTGGGTGAGCCAAGGGTTTTCCGTCCACGAGACAAGGATGAGATGGTGAAGAAAGTGATTGAGCCCATGGCGTGTGATGGCTTGAGGACCATCTGTGTGGCGTATCGTGACTTTTCCAGCAATCCTGAGCCCAACTGGGATGATGAGAACAACATCCTGAATGACCTCACAGCCATCTGTGTTGTCGGAATAGAGGATCCCGTCAGGCCAGAGGTAGGAGAGATATTTTAGTAATGGACTGAGAGGAGGGGGATGTCGAACAAATGGTTTATAATACCAGCTTTCAGCAGCTGTGTCATAACCAGTGGTATGTCCTCGCTGTTACTTTGAAGCAGTGTCTCTTTACATAAAGGTTTATTGTATAGATGAGGATCAAAGTATTAATTTGAATTTTAAACACCAAATCAATTCTTAGATGAGACCAGCTTATTTCTTCTGATCACTTTTGTAAAATCATCCGTTGAAACAAAAAGAAATGTTCAATGCAATAAGTGATTCATCATAAAGCAATTTCTTCAGGGGTACAGTTTTTAATGATAAATTTCACATGAAGGAATAGAGTGTATTATAATTGGAAGAAAGAGGTATCTGTGTACAGTAGGAAAGCTGACCTCGCTTCACAGCTCCAGTGCAGGGAGAAGGAACCAGGAAAATGAACTGACTACTGGATTATTCAACTGCTTCCTTTCATCTTGTTTCCATCCTCCTGCTCTTTCTAGAACAGCATTGCTCATTCAGCCCCAACCCAACATGTTTTCTCCTCTCCACCTCTGTCTGTGGTGATGTTCCTCTTTTTGATGACTCCTTTTCCTTTCGCATTTTCTGCAACTCTCTTTCTGTCATTGTGATGTCTCTATCTTTCTCTCCAAAGCTGAGATATATTAACTGAGAATCCCCTCTTGTATTGCAACATTATGGAAGGTTTTTTGCAATTTGGGGAAAATTATAGTGTTCAGATGAATAAATACAAAAGAAATCAAATATTTAATGCTGAACATACTGTACAGTAAAATGAATATGTAGTGTGGCCACATTTACATAGTGTTTTTATGTTGTTACTGTCCACTCAAAGTGCTTTAACTAGAAGTCATATTCTGAGCATATACTAGCAAAACCCTGCTCTTATTCTTTTTTTCAAAATTATATCAATATATAAGCTGCCAATATAGTGTAATAAACATCAAACAAATGTACACATAACATAGTTACAATTATGTTGTTCGTTTTGAGATCAGCTGCTACACACATATAATTTGTAAGAATTTGAATGTTATAAAATAATTCCTGAAAATTATTAGTATTCCCTAAACACAAATTCAATAAAGCTATTGAATAATAGAAATTGATAACCCTGCCACCTTAGACAGTTTGTTATACTTTCATCCAGATTGATCGATGTGTCTAGGAGGAGTTAGGGAAAAGACACGAATACAAAACCTGGAGTTATTATAGACTTATTATTGTAGAGGTTATCCACTGCATCCATCCCATAAACTGTTTTACATCCATGGCCAATTTAGACTTACGCGTTAACCTGATGTGCATGTCTTTGAACTGTGGGTGGAAGCCAGAGTACTTAATGGAAACCCATGGACGCACAAGGAAAATAAGCAAGCTCTGCACAGGAGGGTCTCAGTTTGAAGCAGGAACCTTCTTCCTAACCACACCACCACTATGCCACCCATATATACTGTGTTAACATAGCCCTTCGCAGTGATGCATAGCCTCAAAGTTTGCAGATTACTCTCTCTACTCAACCCTAGAGGTCACTCGGTATCTGTCATTTTCAATAACCCAGTTGAGAAGCAGTGCACAGAAAACTGCTGCAATCCAGTAAAAACTTTCCAGGCTCTTTGCTAAAACTGGTTAATACTGGAAATTAGATGACATTCCATTATTTTAAAAGGGTCAAACAGACTAGTAAACATGGTTTTGGTTTGTTTATTAGTCTCTAATTTCTTCCTCTGTAATGCAATGTTCGTTTAATAAGTGGATGCTCTCTGAGAACGGCCCCAGAGAGACGAGAGAGAATAGTGGAGGGAATGAGAGACTGAGAAATGTTCAAAATCAGATTTCTGTCAGAAGGATGACAGAAGGCAGGAGGATGATGGGTAGGAATGGTAGAGAGAAATGGTAGAAAATGAGAGTGTAACCAGATCCATATAAGAGGCACGAGGTGCTTGTTTCCCAGTCTCACCTACTAGACTCCTACTTTCTTCCTCTGATGGACCAGATTGTATTTTTAATAAACCTCCAGTCTTTTCTTCACCTCCTAGTTTCAAGTGAGCAGTCATCTTGAGCAGTACGAGTCCAAGAGAAATGAAAGGTTTAACTAAATACCAGGGATGACAGACGAGCCAAACAGGAACCTGATATCTTGATAACAATGAGTCAATATCTGGATAATATAGAGCATGACCTTGTTTAACTTATAAAAATCACATTACTACATATTACTTTTTTCTTTTTTTTTTTCTGTTTACATTTGAAGAATATTTAACTTCGTATTAACCGGTATACGTATTAGTTGGCTATTTTATTTTGTGTAATTGATGAAATGACAGGCTGATATAGGTTAAAGATGGTTTTGTTGTGACTGAAGCAAATATTGTTCTTCTTCAAATATCGAATTAAATGAAATAAATTCACTTGTTTGACTGTTGTAGGTTTTCATATTTAGGATAATCATTTTTGCATGTAGCAGCTGCTGCGCAAAAGTTATGTAGTTCTAAGTAGGCGAAAAAATCCTATCTGTTTTTATTTTAACCTCCAGCTTATTAAAGACCTGCACTCCTCCGCTGTATAGCCATACTTTGTAAAAACAAACTTCTCTATGCTTGCATGCATAAGCAGTTCGATTCGGCAGTTTAATGCATGATGCAAGCGCACATTTCAATGATGGATCCATGTTTTATGTTTTTTATGTGTGAAGGCAGAAAGAATTACTTGCCTGCATGTATGTGTAAACTGATGCAAGTTGTTATTATGGTACGTGAGCACAATTGTTTATGTGTGGGTTTGGAGAGCAGAGCTCGCCCACACTGACCTTTGCAAGGAGAAATATGTGTTTCTGAATTACTACTCTTTTGCATGATGCTTCAACTACAGATCCCCATCCATACATGAGTAGTCATAATTAATTTATTGCAATACTATCTGGAGAACTTAATAATAATGGGGCTTTGATTTACTTGCTTGCATGTGTTTGTGTTTTGTGAATAACTGCAAGATTGTTTTTTCTTTTATAAACACTACTCAAATACTGAAGCTCTGAAAACTGTGCATGTGCCACCAGATGGCAAATGGAATTTAAAATTCCCTCAGGAGTTGGTGGAGAACAAAACCAGAGAAAACCAGAGAAAAAGTGAAAATCTTAATTTAATTCATCCAGTGGTCAGAAATGCAGCTCCTTCTACTACTGGGTATATCAGAAGGCTTCCTTGAAATAAAAGGTTTGCCAGACCTCCGCACAGTAAAAGCTGGCTGCATTATGCTCAGTCTTAGTATTAATTGGTTAAATTTGGTTAGTGCAGCTTTAAATAATAGGTGAAATATGCTTTCCTTTTTACATATTTCTGTTGTACTGAATGATTGTGCATGTGTCTCCCTATTTTAGGTCCCTGATGCCATTCAGAAGTGCCAGCGTGCAGGCATCACAGTGCGTATGGTGACAGGAGACAATATAAACACAGCCCGAGCCATAGCCATCAAGTGTGGTATCATCCACCCAGGAGAGGACTTCCTGTGCATCGATGGCAAAGAGTTCAACAGGAGGATCCGCAATGAGAAAGGAGAGGTACAGCAAATACTGTCAGTGTGAGAGGAGGTAAAAAGTGAGCCACTCATGGAAGAGAGTTGCAGAGGTTAAGGAAAAATAAGCAAAAGTGTTGCTCTTGTTCCTCTCTTTCAATTTGTGTTTGTGTGTGTCTATGTGTGTGTGTGTGTGCAGGTGGAACAGGAGCGTATCGATAAAGTTTGGCCTAAACTCCGAGTACTGGCTAGATCATCCCCAACCGACAAACACACACTCGTCAAAGGTGAATTGGTTGCACACTTTTTGCTCTGACTTAGACAGAGATCATTACTGTTGCTTTTCCTTGTTTCTTGAGTCTTTGTGCTTTATGTGTATATGCACTTCTTCCTATGCTGCTTTGTTTATCTCTTTATTGCAGGCATTATTGACAGCACTATGGCAGACCAGAGGCAGGTGGTGGCTGTGACTGGAGATGGGACCAATGATGGGCCTGCTCTAAAGAAAGCTGACGTTGGATTTGCCATGGTAAGCAGCCCTTCTTTCCTGTTTTGTTTGGCTGTTTGTTCGTGCCTTATCTTGCATTCTTGTGAGACTGATCTCAGTCAACATCTGCAGATGTCTTTTTCACCTCTGCAGTGTTTAAGAATTCTTCTCAGGCGCTCTCACTCTGGCTGTGTGGATAAGGAGCTCCCCCTAGTGGATTTCTTTATTAACGCAGTTATTCTGCAGAAGCTTGTTCAGCTTGTTAAAAACGTTATAGCAAAAAACATATATATATATATTTTAATAGGTCTTATGTAACATGAGTTGCAGCTCTCCTTCTAGACTGTGGTCCTGTAAGATACTGTAAAAAAGTATTTCAGCTTCTGTGCTTAAGCAGGAAATCTGATTGAAGGAGATTGGTTTGGGCTCAGATTTCAACCCATTAATTCATTTAATGAGACATGTTAAAAAGATGTCCGCATAAGTATTCACTCCACACTTTAACTAATAAGGGCATCCTTGTCCAAATCCAGCCACTGCCTAGAAGGTGCTGCTCGTGCTTCTCCTTCAAAATATAACATAATACAGAAAGAGAGTCCCTCCTACAGTCTGCGCTTTACCTGATTACATGCACACTGACTCCTTAGGTAGCTGGTATTATTATTAAACACAACAGTGACTCATCTACAGGGTCCAGCATTGTCCAGTTGACTGCAGAGTTGATTATATGCTTCAACGTTATTTTTAACGTGGTAGGCTGAGGAATACTGCAGTGTGATGAAGTTAGAAGGAGAGCAGCTGTGAAATAGAAAACTCCAGTTTCTTTCTCACTGCAGCTTGTCATCATTCTTCCAGGGTATTGCTGGTACAGATGTGGCCAAGGAAGCATCAGATATCATTCTCACCGACGACAACTTCAGCAGCATTGTGAAAGCAGTTATGTGGGGCCGAAATGTCTACGACAGCATCTCCAAGTTTCTTCAGTTCCAGCTTACTGTCAATGTTGTAGCTGTCATTGTGGCTTTCACTGGTGCCTGCATCACACAGGTCAGAAGGATGAAAAAGATTGCAAAGTAATACCAGCCCGCTATCATGGTCATTTTTAACACAGTTGATGGTGATGAAATGGAATTTCATCCAAGTTGGTTTACTGTTGCCTAATCAGTAATTCGAAAGATGATAAGTGCTTACAACTTCAAGAAATACACTTATGTTTCATGCCTGGTTATATTGTAGTTCTATTATTCTATTCTGTTATTGATACATGTTACTGTCACCTTTCTTTAGGACTCTCCTTTGAAAGCAGTGCAGATGTTGTGGGTGAACCTTATCATGGATACTTTTGCATCCCTGGCTCTGGCGACAGAGCCTCCCACGGAGTCTCTGCTTAAGAGGAAGCCATACGGTCGCAATAAGCCTCTCATCTCCAGCACCATGACAAAGAACATCTTAGGACATGGAGTCTATCAGCTCATTATCATCTTCACACTGCTCTTTGTTGGTACGCACGGTTATTTTGCTCTGTTATACCGATGTAGGATATTACAGATTTAAAGACTATGGCATAAATCTGACTCCCTGACTCTCTTTCTTTTCCTTCCAGGTGAGCAGATCTTTGACATCGACAGTGGCCGCAATGCTCCTCTCCACTCTCCACCCTCTGAGCACTACACCATCATCTTTAACACCTTTGTCATGATGCAGCTGTTTAATGAGATAAATGCCCGCAAAATCCACGGAGAGAGGAATGTTTTTGACGGTATCTTCAGGAACCCCATCTTCTGCTCGATTGTTTTTGGCACGTTTGCTGTGCAGGTAAGTGGATGCATTAATTCCTGAAATTACTTGTTTTTCTCAGTTATTTTTAATTTTAATTATTCATTATTATATTTTTTTTCAGATAAGTAATGGTAATTTTCAGTTTTCTATGTACTTTATACTTTGCATAGATCGTGATTGTGCAGTTTGGAGGGAAGCCATTCAGCTGTCAACCTCTAGACTTGGAAAAGTGGATGTGGTGTGTTTTCCTCGGGCTGGGGGAGCTTGTGTGGGGACAGGTAATAGGCAAAGTTTTCCCTTTCTAAGTCTTTTGGTCAATTTTCCTGTCTGTGCATCTCTACAGTAAGTACATCACTTAGTGCTTTTACTTCTCTGCGGGTTAGGTGATAGCCACCGTACCCAATAGCAGACTGCGCTTCCTGCGGCGGGCAGGGCAGTTAACTCAGAAAGATGAGCTGCCAGAGGAGGATGTTAATGAAGAAAATGAGGAGATCGACCACGCAGAGAGGGAGCTGAGGAGAGGACAGATCCTCTGGTTCAGAGGACTCAACCGCATTCAGACTCAGGTGAGGGCAAGTAACAGAGACAGTTCAATCCCAGTTAATATATGGATACAGCATGTGGACTTGTTTTGGTTACTTGTTTAAAAATCAGTTTAAGATTCCCTTTAATTTTACACAATAATATGCTGAGTTCCATAATAATAATATAATAATTTTGTCCAGTTATATAATAAAAACACTAAAAGGTAAATATGTCACCCCTAATATTTACTAAAAAGCTTCTCTTTTACTGTTTGTCTGTGTTTCTCAGAAGATCTGTTTTGTGTAGGTCTCTCCACCTCAGGCATTGCCCATGAGGAAGTGATAGACTGTATTTTATATGTTGGTCATGTTAGTCAGTCACAGTTTTAAAGTCCTTTTATCTCAAGATGAATTACTCAGGAGCATAAAGATGCCATTTTGCCTCGCTGGACTGCCTAGATCACCGCCATGGACCTGTGGAAGCTCCAAGAGTTAAATACAAGTATATAGCCACTGAACTGTTTTCACATTTGTGAGCTCTGCAGACCGGTATCACTGTGATATTGCAGACAGTCCGGCTTGTGTGCTGGATCTGGTTTCGTCTCACTGATGTGTTATTGATGGGCCTGGGTGTAGTACTGTGGACAGATGCTGCCTAACATCCGCAAGAGCAAGTTAAAAAACTACAGCCAGAACAGTATCTGTGCTGTACGCAAATGACAGTGTTTAGTGTTAAAGTATAGAATCCTTATTAATAAGCTGGTTATGATCAAATTAAAATGAGTCATTGTGGTCAGCTGTGGTCAGAAGTTTACATACAGTCATCATGGGCATGAATGTCATGGTACTTTGGAGCTTTTAATGATTGCTTTGAACTGTTCTTTTTCCAGGGTTGAATGATTGTACAGCGAATGTCTGTAATGACTTTAAGAAACAATAACTGGGTGCAAAAGTTTGAATTTATTTTGTATTTTCTCTGATCCATATCTAAGCTCAAATATATATGTAATAAAGTCTGCTTAAGGTTCTACAATGCCTTTTAAATTGACTTTAAGGCTTAATAACTTCTCATTAGTGATCATGACTGATCAGTCACACTCACATTCAGAACAATATGAAAGACCAAGGAACTCACTGAGGATCCAAGAAGGACAACTGTAGATGTCTACCTCAGTACAAGTTAATTGCACATATGTACAATTTGCCAAGGTCTGGAATAAGAGCCAAACTTTCATCATCAGATGAGAGGAGGTTGGTTGAAGTGGTAAATTCTGCATAATCATTCTACCCTGCAAAAAGAACAGGTCAAATAAATAATTTAAAGCCCCAATTTACCATGACATTGACACCCATGATGAGTACATATAAACTTCTAATCACAACTGTATATGCATTGGTCAGGAATTTAAACAAAAGAAAGAAAAACGAAACCCAATTTGAACTAAATCTTAACTTTCTTTTTCAGTGAAGATGTCACAAAACAACATGCACTGCATGATGTGAATGGCTGCATCTGTGAATTTAATTTGTTTACATCAGATAGTAAGTCAAAGGGTGGGATCACCCAAATTAAAGGAAAACAAAGCTTTTGGCAATCTTCCTCTTATGCTATCTGGCCATGCAGAAAGTTGTAATTTCCCAAGGTTTTGTAATATCATATTTTAGGTACTGAATACAAGTTTGTTCTGTGGTGCTAATAACGTAGAACAATAATGCAAACAACATCAGTGTTACTCTGGGTAAAAAAGAAACACTATCAGAACGAACATAAAATGTTTGCTTTGTAGAAAGTTCTTCTACTGTAGACTTGCTCACGCTTACTTCTCTTAAATTTTACACGAAAATGATTTGTGTTTTTTTTCCAGAGATAAATATTAGCTCCTGAATTTTAATAAAATGTTTTTAATGTTGCTCTGTATCAGCATCACGCAACAAATCTGAAGGGAACCCAGAGTATTTGCATGGCCACCATTATAGCTCACATGTAATTTGGGTGAACCAGCTCTTTAGATCAGATTCAGTGTTTTTGCTGTGGGGACACCACACCCTGACTTTTAGCTGCCCTCCATCATGTCATGACTGAGATACTCCCTCTACCACCAGTCACCCTACCAATCAACCTGTGTTACCATTTGGTCTGTGTCACTCTGAGCAGCCATTTGTCCTCTCCTGTCCCGCTCTCCTACAGATTGAAGTAGTCAACACCTTCAAGAGTGGCACCTCCTTTCAGGGGGCAGGGGCTCTGAGACGCCAATCATCCACCACCAGCCAGACCCAGGATGTAACCAATGTTTCTAGTCCTAGTCACGTGTCCTTGTCCAATGCCCTTTCCTCTCCTACAAGCACTACTGCTGCTACTGCTCCTCCCACTACTGGCCGTGAGTCAGAACTCTGTCAGTCTGCTTCTCCACTCTCTTTGCTTCAGGGGTGCCATCCTGTCATGAGCAGAAAGTTATTTTTTGTAGTTTATTGATTTATTTGTTTTTAATTTACAACAACAGTCTCCATCTTGAGGTTGGCATTTCTGAAGATTTTTTTTTTTTTGTCTTTCGTTCTTGCTATTTGCGTTTTCATTTTCTCTATTTCTTCTGTCTTTTTCTTGTTCACGCTGGATTTCAAATTCATCTTGATATCTCGTCCCATGGTTGGGTGTACTGTCTTCTCATTGGTGAATGTGTGTTTGTTTCCTCAGAGTGCTAGGAGCGCAGGACTAAGGGTGATACCCACGGCGTGACATTTCAGGTTGTGAGTTTGTCTCCCTCTGCTCATCTTCCATCCATCATCCCCTCATCCAAACCTCACATTTTTATGTCTTTATAGACATTAATGTGAACTAATTCCAATCAAATCACCAAGTCACTGGGTGAACATTCAAGTATAAGTTGCAGTGTTAACTTTGTTTTTGTTTGTTTTTTTAACCTGGGAGTGTGACGCTGTTGTGGCAAATCACATTGGCTTGGCATAAAACAAATTTTACCTCCTACATGTCCTTTGAGCTGAATCACCAGCAGTGACAAGAAAATATTCAGGTAGCGGTGGTATATTTGGCTTAAAATATTTTCACATTTGACTGCCACATTGCAAACTTTGAGGCGAGTGTGTATTTTAGTCAAAAGCGTCTGTGTTATTTAATGATTTGCCCACCTTCATCTTTCTGTCTCTCTCACTCTCTTTTGCACACATGGACACACACATCCTCACTGACAACAACCTGCTTTATGAAAATCAAATTAAATCCCATGTGAAGGTTGTGCAAACTGGAATCGGGGCCAGGGTACTCACTATAAGGCAGTAGTGTACCAATAATTCATCCCGTCTTGTTGCTTCATACTGTTGGTGTAGTTGACTGTCATGTTACCATAGTTACAGACATAGATCCTCTGCAGCAAAGTAAAATCAGCCCCCACCCTTTTTTGACACCCCATCAGTGTTACTTGTCAGACATCCTGTCACATGCAATCATCCAGACAGGCTTCTGTTTATTATTAATTTTCATTTCTCTCCTTACACCTACTCCACCACAGTTACTGCAGCACTACCAGAATGTTTGCCATATAATATGCACTATTCTCAAAGCTTTATAAATCTAATATCTTAAAATTAGAAGGAATATTGTAGTCTTAAGGTTTGTGGCAGAGTTTAAATTTCAAATACACTACATGGACAAAAGTATTGGGCCACATTTCGTAATTACTGAATTCGATTGTTTTCACCATAAAGTTACAGAACAAGGTTGTTGTTCTTTTGGGGCCCCAGACAAAAATTCACAGAAGGACCCGCCAACAGCATTTACTGCCACTTTGTTTTAAATAATTTGACTCCACCGCCACAAACAATAGTCCGATAAAATGACAGTAAAACATTACTTATGGCAGAAACCATGTTTATTTTGACAACAATGCCCAAGACTAAGTTAAAAACTGTTAATACTGTAGCTAGCTTCTGTGTTGCTTTAACATGCCAGCTATGCAAACAGGCCCATTGCCAGTGTCCTAACTATGCTGCTCTGCTAGCTAAGTTAGCTAATGTTAAACATCTAAGTAAAGAGAAGAAATAACTTCATGTTAGTGGAAGCTTCATGATTTTGACTGTCTCTCCCCTACATTTAAGGCTAGACTAGTAGCATTTACTGTAGCTAGTGAGCAATATATTTATTAGCCATTATTGTTTGCTTCATTCCCCAATGTCCTGCTTTTCCCCCTCTTCTTCTTCTGTCTATTTTCACTCCTAAAAGGTTTCCTAACATTTGGCTTGTTTAAACAGACTGATGTGTGCCACTTGCGATGGGAGTGAGTAAAGGTGGGCAGGACCCCTTAGGGAAGTCAGGTCTCAACTACTGGCATTGCAAACCTTGCATATTACCATTGCTGTAGTTTGAGGTTGATCAGACCTTGGGGTCCCCTGCTGGCCTGGGACTCCAGGCAGTAGATTGCCATGCCTGGTGACAAGTGAAGGCGCATAATGTGTAAAGGTTATCAAGTCTCTGCTGAGTCAGTAACTGCAGGGCTCCAAAACTCCTCTCGGATTAACATCAGCATAAAAACTGTGCAGCGGGAGCTTCACAGGCATGGGTTTCCTGTCCCAGTATTTTTGTCCATTTAGTGTATTCACTGCTCCTGTGAAGAATGAGAAAACAGGTTTCTTATGTTTAATTAAACGTTTTATTAACTGGAAACACAAAATACATAAAAGCATTGATATGTTGTTGCTACATTCAACAGCAATTTATTTTCATTTCTTTAGTTTCAGCTACTTTAAACGAGAATTGAGTTAATAATGTAAATGTAAAGCCAATTATCAATTAAAACCCAGCAACAATACTGATGCAGTTTTTTCCAAATACCTCACATTTTTGTCATGATTTAGTTTCTTGTAAAACGTTAGTAGGATGTTTTTACAAAATAAATTGAAGATGCACACAGGGTTTATGAAAACAGCAATTTGCCATAGTCTGTGACTACTGTGCTACTTTTTAGTCTCAATAAATTGTCACATAGTTGTTTGGACCTTATACTTGAGTGTTTACGTCGACGTGCATGGACTCAGGAACATGCTTTGACCGTCAGACGTCTGACAGTAAAACTCTTATTTTCATTATTCACTTCCATGTGTTTAGTGTCTGTACTCTGTGTGCCGGTGTTCACCACTCCCTCACTGTCCTGTTGTCATGTTGCATGTAGTTTGTGTTTAGCTCCTGTTCATTTTCTGTGTTTGTCACATTTTAACCTGCTGTGTTTGCTCGTTGTCTCAATGCCACTGTTTTGCTTTTGGTTTTATTGTTTTGTTGTGAGTTTTTACACTGCGATGCTTGTGTTGAGCCAACCTCATGCAGGCTTGACTGTCCATTGCCCTGTTTGAGACCATGCCATACCCACCGTGTGCTATACTCGTGTGTTTGTGTGTCCCACTCAGAGTCTGTGTGGATATTGTCCCAGACAGTGTTCTGGTATCTTCAGAAGTTTTTAAACCACTTGATTGGATCTCTCAGATCTAACCTCCTTCCTTCTTACTGACCTCGTCCACCAGATTTCTACAAACTTGCATGTGATATTCTCCTTTAAATTTTCTGTAAGCATTCCATTTATTAACGTGGCTTGTTTCTAGGTATACAGCACATTGGACTAAAGCGTATACTTACAACGAGCATTCGTGTTGCTTTGGTATTTGTTTTTCTTGAAATGTATGATTTTGTTGTGTTTTTTTATGATTGTGTTCCTCACAGTTTTCCTTAGTGCACGCCAAAATTGAATGACTTGTGACTGTAGTCATCTTGTGAAAGCAGAACACAGGCTGCAGTCGCCTTCTCCCTTGCTGTTCCTCCACCTTCTGCTCCTTCTTTAACTCTTTATCCTCAAATGAGAGGATCCCTCCTTCTATGCCCCTTTTCTCTTCAAACCCTCCCACCCCCCCACCTTTTCTTTCATCTCGAGGGTACCTCCAACCCTTTGATATTGTCTCCGGCATCACCTCTTACCATTTTTCTTCTTGTTTTTTTGTTTTGTTTTGTCCCTTTCCATGTCAGATCCGAGTTGTGAATGCATTCCGTAGCTCCCTGTATGAAGGCCTGGAAAAACCAGACTCCAGAACATCCATCCACAACTTCATGACACACCCTGAGTTTAGGATAGAAGACTCCACGCCCAACATCCCCCTTATTGATGACACGGACGATGATTCTGCTCGTAGAAGAATGAAGTACTCAAGCCAGCCCTCGTCCCCTAACAAGAACAACAACGCTATTGACAGTGGCATTAATCTCACTATCGATACCAGTAAATCAGCTGCGTCCTCCAGCCCTGCCAGTCCTCTGCACAGCTTGGAGACAAGCCTCTAACCCTGATCCTAAACTCAGCTCTAACCTCTAATGTTGTTTCCTCACATTGTCGGGACACCTCCTCCAATTCCTCCAGACCTTTAACTGTAACCATACAAGTCTTCACCCCCAAATTTTCACCCAATTCTCAACTTCGAGCTCCCCCAAACCGCTACCTACCGGCAACACAGTCCTGGGGGGAAAATGTCCACCATTTTCCCTTAGCCTAGAGCCCTTGAAGCGCTCTGCTCCTTTCAAAGCAGAGAAAATCTAAGTAATATGTCAAGGTGAAAAGAAAAAACAAACTAGCATACAATCAAAAAAGCGCAAGAAAGCCACAAAACCTACACAGCCATCCTGCTTTTGTGGTTGTATGAGTACAGCGGCAGTCACGGTGGTGTGTACGACAATACACTTGTACTGGTTAGCATGTACTGTATAAGCGTGGGTCTGACTGCGCATATGTACGAACGGTGTCTTTAGCGGCACTGGGAGGAGGACGATGAGGAGGGAGACTGCTGAGGAGTAAAAATCACACAAGAGGACAGACTTTAAACTCTGCTCACTCTTCCTCTCCTCAACGAAAAACATTGTTAATACTGATAATAGTTTAAATTAAATTGAAAAATATTGTTATTATTCTAATTCTGATTCTGATTATTATTGTTCTTATTATTGTTGCTCCTGCATGAATGTACATTACCCAGGTTTTATTTAAAAGGCTTTTAATTTTATTGGAGTTCTTTGGTTCTGATGGGCTAGGCCTCACTGTGGACTGCGATTTTAAAGACAGCATCTCTGAGTTTCTGGCCTGCAAAGTCCCCTCTTCTGTGTGGCATGAACATGTACCCAACTGTACAAATTTATTTCATCCATAAACGGAAATGTGTATCGAGGTGGTAGGGCTCAACTTGCACAACAGTTTTGCACCTGTCCGTAAAGAGGAATGCAAAATAATAATAATGATGATAGCATTTATGGGATATATTCTATAAATTTAAATACATATAAATATATTTAGAGAGAGTTTATCTTTGTTTGTTGGCATGTTGCCTTGTTCCTGCTTCAGTGGCTCCAATACCTTTGACTTATTTATGTCTTAAAGAGAATGTAATTTGTTTACAACCTCGTAGAGATAAACTTCCTGGTTTCTAGAAGGAGGAAGGCAAAGTCGAAGCTCAGATGGACCAGAGCTGTTTCGGTGTGTTATTACTGAAAAACCCTGTGCTGGAATTTGCCTGCTGTCTTGTCAAATAATGTAGATATTTTTAGAGGTTTAACAACAAAAAGAAACCAAAATATAATGGGATACATAGTAATTGTGGAATCTTAGTATTACTCTATATGATTGTTGGGATCAAGTTGGAGTGGCTTGCCTTTGGTTTTTTTCTAAACGGAGGCCTCCTTTTTGTGACAGAGGGGGATATTTTATTCCTTTTATCCACTGCTTCTTCTCTTTTGTTAAGATTATGTCTTATTTTTCTCTGTGCTTCAGCACTGGCCTGGGGTCAGGGCTCGAGTCAAAGGCTGATATCAGGACCTTTATAGCGAACTCTTCTAGATAAACCTGCTTCTTCAAAGGACTTGACGTTTTTAAAAAAAAACAAAAACAAATCTATGACCATCAAAAGGCTGCAGCTGAGTCATATTAGAAATTTGCAGTTATATTTGGCTTCTCTGTACCGCACGGAAATCAAAACGTTTCGGTTGAAAACATGGAATATTTTTTGCGTTGTGTCTATTTTTTATTTAACCTATTGGTTTATTTTTGATTAAAGGAGTTTCTTTTCCTCTAGCAGAGACACATGCAGCCACACAAAGCTGCAGACATTTTTAACATCTAAGAAAACAGAAAAACTGAAAAAAAAAAGAAGAAATGAGAACAAAAATGGAATGTTGCTTTGACTCTTTTTCTATATATATATATATATATATATGAGAAAAAAAAGATTTTCTGCACTATCTGGTTATGAATGAAAACTTCTGTGGTGTAATTCTAGATGTGCTTTTGTGTGTTTTAACCAAGCTTGTCTTCCTGCCGTCACAGAATATACAGTACTCTAGCATCTCAACTGTACTCACTAGTTGTAAACTATTTATTGTGCTTTGACCAATCAGACATTACCAGACAGATGTTACATACAGAAGGCACATTTACCCAGTCTTATTGCACTCCGAAGGACAAGGCCACTTAACTAGCCTGTACTATTGTATTTCTATTACTAATCGAAATCACTGGCAAGCATGACGTGATAGGCTCATTATGCAACTTGAAAAGAAAAAAAACCTCCAGATTTTTCTAAAAACAAAAATTCTATAAGCTAGTAAAGTATATACGATCATTTATCCAACAAGTTCTATCTCTCTTCTTTTTTTATATCCTCCTCCTCTGTCATTTCCCAGCCAATCTGTCCATCTGGAGAGGGTGCACAAGCTTTACCAGTCAGCTCAGGCGTGTTGAAAACGTAACATGGACCATCTGAATAAAAAAATCTGTCTTATTTAAGTTGGAGAAAGAAAAAAACCCAGTTTGGGTTCTAATATTTTGCTCGAAAGCTGTTGATTTCTTTTGTTTTCTTTCCATTGTTTTAACTTGACAATTTATTTGTTTCTCTGTAAAAACTGTAAAACAATAAACAAAACAAATACAAAACAATAGCATTTTCAATAATAATAATAATAATATTAAAAAAAAAGACTTGAGCCAATATTCTCAAACCACTTTTACATCCGGGAGGACATTCAGCTTTAAGGGGATGCAAAGAAACTGAGTTTAAAAAATAATCTTTGTAAATACAGCGATGAGTCCATCGAGGACAGGAACTCCACTGGTGTGGACACAGGAGCTCCTCCTGACTACATCTACCATCATGCACCACAATGAGTCATACTGCCGATGCAGCCGTTTGGCTGTATGTGATCAATCACTGCTCCTGTCAGAAAACACCGTGATTACATCCCAATCATAACACGTGCTGTAGGAACCAATAATAACTTTGACGATGACACTGATAATGATGACGATGATGATGATAACAATGATACTTTTTGCAATATACTCTCACCTGCCTCGATGTACTGTATTTAGCAGCATGCAGTTTGTGGAACAAAGAAAAAGAGAAATGCCAACAAATAACTTTTTTGGCATACTTAGCCATTTATGGGTAAGTGATTTAAGTGTTCATCTTGTTTTTATGATATTTTTTTTTATCTATACAATAATTGTAAATAAAGAACTCAATGTCTTTGTTCATTTAATACTATGCAAAAAGTCATGCTTTTCTGATTGTTACCCACCCTTATTCCTAGAGTGTGTTGCTGGAATGTTTGTGGTCTCAAAAGTCAGTAAAAACAATGTGATGTAAATTATTTTCTAGCTTGAGGAAAAAGTTCAATAATGATGATGATGATGAAATTATTATTATGATACCATTAGGAGAATGATAATAATGGTGGTGATAGTGATGATGATGATAATGATGATGATGATGATGATGATGAACTGTGACTCTTGCTGCTTGACTGTCCCATTTACTACACTCCTGACAGCGCAAGTGAACAACATAATAAACAAAAAAAAGAACAAAAAAAAAAAGGAAAAATCACTAACTAAATAAATCTCCCAGAGCAGCATGACCCAGCATGGTGTGTCCTGGCCCCATCTAACATGTCCTGTTCTGATTTGGTGTATGTCGCTTTGTAATGTCAGTGATGACTTTGATTGTTTCACTGTTTTCTGTTATTTTTTCTTTCTTCAACTTTACTGATTTACTTCAAAGGATTTCACAAATTTTAGGATTGTCAGCATCACTGAGAAAGAACTTCCTGATGTTCTTCACCTAAAATCCTTTTATTTTTATGACCGCTTATACTGAGGAAACACCAGAGCGACCTAGGCGACGACCACATAATTGCTACGTCCTCATTTGAAGTTGGGCCAGGACTTTTGTTGTGAGTCAGTTCTTCTTTCCCTCTCTCTCTCTCTTCCTTCCTTTTTATTTATTTTCTGCTCTAATACACTTTTGCACTGTAACAGGTTCAACCAAAGGAAGCTCTCTACTGTTGCCTTCAAAATGTATTTTTAAAGCTAATTTTAACACAAAATTTCAAACTAGTACCATGAGTTAAAGGTGCCTTATAGAGTTTTCTTTTAAACTAATATTTAATATTTGAATGTATATATCATATTTATGTGTCCTTAAGGTTCCGTGTGAAACAAAGCCATAATGAGCAGATTGACTTAGCTACAGTAACATCACCCACTGATTGGTAAAATGAATATTTTCATCCTCATCATCCTTTTGGAACCAGATGTGACTACAAGGGATGGATCTAACTACATGCTCAGGGATCACTCACTTGTAAGTCACAAGTTGCTACCAGTAACTATGAATCCTCTGTTCTCATCCCTGCTGAGGTCCTGGCAGTCAGCCTTTTCCATAGCCTCCTGAGACCTATCCTATTCATGAATGTCCTCTGTAATGGATATTTGTTTTTGGTCTGTATCTTCTTACTTACTTGAGCTACCCTAAACAGTCCTATTGTACTCAGTAGAGGACATCCTGGCCTTTCCAATGATATCTCATGTGTTTGGGTAGCCTCCAAACAGGCAGGAAATCACAAAATCAGTTACAATGAAAGATGCCTTTTTCATTGGTTCTCAGGATGATGGTTATTATTTTTCATTCTCAGCTATTGCCTCCTAGTGCCTGAAACAATGCAGGTTTCAGGCACTTCTACTTTGGGTTCACCTTTCGAATCCATCGTTTTTTAACAATGACTAGAAGCCAGCTACTATCAGTCACATCAACTGGAACTCTTCACTATTTTTGTGGCGTTGATGCCTTTTGAGAGTGTTTGCATGTGCACAGTTACTTTTACAGTCTACACAAGAATTTTTCAGAATTTTTTAAATTCTAGTAGTTCTTACAAAAAACAAAAAACAAGTGGCCAATAACCAACATATTACACTTGAGGCTTTTGATAAAGGGTTAAACACCAGTGGGTAATGTCACAGCAGCTACATCAATTTTTATGAGAGGTCTGTGAGAAGAAACAAAACAGGAACAGTGTGTATGGTGAATGTGCATGATTCAAAAAATTGAAAACAGACAGATGTTGAAAGTGTGACTATTGATCTGAAACTCCACAGGGTACCTTTAAACTCCACACCAAATTTTAGAGGGTAAAAAGAGCACATAGGGTTTTAAATATATATGTGTGCATATTTATCATACACTACATCATAGCCGGAACACCACAGACTACACCTGACTGGACCCAGCTGTGTAGTGGAAGGGAAAATAAATACACTGGGTCCAGATACTTTAAAGTCACCTCTCCTCAAAAATGAGCTTTCACCAGTGTCATTTGTCTTTGATGTTGTGTGTTGTGTGAGTTTATCTAGTTTGTTTTCAGATTAACTCACCAAGAGTGGAAAGCTAACACGTGCACTGTATTGCAAACACAAGAAGATGGATCTAAAGCAGCGAGAGAGACAATATCAGAACATGAACGTGACAGAGGAGAAACAGTATATGCTTCTGAGAGGTTTTTATAGAGACACGTACACTTTAACCACTTTTGGAGGACTAATATAGCATTGAAAAAAAAAATGAAAGTGATGACCAAATGAGTCTGAGTAGCAGTGTGATTTTCTCCTCAATCTTAGTACAGTTTTGGAGGGAGCCTACATTGATATTCACCCAGGTACACCTAAAGCTGCTCATTACAGCAACACTTTTATCTGTTTGTAGAGCCCAAGAGGCCTTGCTCATGTCATTTAAGCAATGGTAATGAAGGAGGGGAAGGTATTTATTTTGGTTTGGACAAATTACACAAGTCTATGTTCAAGTACTTACAGAAGTCCAAGTATTGAAATTTTAGGTTGTGCTCGTTAAAGGAGTTGTGTTTAAGTGAAATACATTTAAAAATGTGGAAGAACATCTGCCCATACCTGAAATCTGGTGATGTCCAAAAGGTTCTCATGGGACTGGTCTCCAGTGTTGAGATGGAAGGCTTGATGATGTCTTTTCCACTAAGTTTGTGTAAGTTATCAGTCATTCAGATCATGGTAGTGTTGGGAGCTTGCCTTCTTTTCAAGTTCTCATGAGTTTTCTCTCGACTTTATTAAAAATGTACTACACCTGCCAGTATCAATATAATCAAACTCAGTCATTATTTATTTTTATTTATTTTTTGTTGCGTAATAGAAAGGTCCTGGTTGATGTTTATCTGAAAGTTTGATTCCACTGGAGGGCAGTATTTCACTAGAGATGGCATATGTCCTTGTTCATCCATGGGAAGATCGCGAGAACATCTGTATGTCTGTATTGTGAGACAGAGGTTGTGATTATACAGGCTGGTCATTCTGCAGCAGAGTATGTTTTCATGAGGTTGTCATCACATCATTCAGTTGGATGTATTAGATTCACTTTGGTGTATTCATTTAGATGCAAAACAACTACCCTTATTTTCTTGTCCTTTACTTTCTGTCATAGGCTGTTATCAGGATGTTTGGCCGCTCTGAAAACAAACTTGAACAGCTTGATTGTAATCGGAAAAAAAAAATCACATTTCAAGCAACAACTTTATAAATGAATGACATTGCATGCAGTTGTGAAAAATGAAGCCAGTAATCAGTGTCATTTGAATTTTTGATAAGATTTTGATAATACTGAGGAGGAGACTCCTCTGGGTGCAAAAGAAATTCAGGTTTTATAATAGCCTATGAGAAGATGTCCATGCTGAGAGGGAAACAGGTAATGTGATTGAAAATCTCACGTTGTCACATCTTATTCTGCAAGTTCTCACACCTACAGCCTCACATGTTTACCTTCATAAATTAATGTGTTGTTGTGTCAGCTACAGCAGTTACACATTTGTAACTTCTGGTATAAATTAGGCATCATCAGTACTTGGAGTTTTAGGGAAAATTTAATACTCTCATTTCAACCTTTCTCTTTAACTGCTAAATGTTTCACTGTGTTCACCAGCGACATACTGTATTGATAGCCCTGTTTGGCCTAGCTTTAGCTGTGCTTGTAGGATATATAGTTTTTTAGTTTTTTTCCTTTTATCAAATAAGACCAAAACAGTACAGCTACAGACAGGGGAATCAAAACAACAAGCTAAAGGGTGCTAAAATGCTTCAGAGGGCAGAAGAAAAGGTGATCATCTGCCAAAAAGTGATTGCTAATGTCTGTTTGTGGGTTTTTTATGTGCAATATTCTTGTTAATATTTGGTGGCTAAGCTGTAGTCAACATGAAGGGGTTATGAAGGGGTTATACCAAAAATATTAAAAATGACCTGTGGTACCTCCTCTGTGGTCTACATAACAATGAATCTTGCCCCTTTGTTCCAATTTCTACTCCCCTTTTGGCCACGTCTCTTGAAAAAGAGACATTTAATCTTTTTTTCTGAATAAAATAAACAATATATGAAATTCACTTAGTCAACATAATGATTGCAGACTTTACATTTGTGACATGTTCTTTCTAGATGACTTATAATAAGTCCTTTTAGACAGTTTAAACACAGAAAAATGAATTCTTTTGGCAAATGACAACAATCACTGTTTGGCAGATGATGACTTTTGACACAATTACTTCCAGTACCATTAGATAATAAGCAATGACATTTGATAGGCAGGTTAATGCATATTACTGTCAATACATTTTTCATGTACAGCAGCCTGACGTTGCTTCCAGTGCTCACTGATAAGAAAATAAAAACATGCCGTGGCTGTTGTTTTTCTTCTTATCCTTTTGGTGTATTCATGATGTAGATGTAAACTCGTGGTCGCTGTACTTCAGTATCTACAGTAACACAGAAGAGGAGCAAGCATGAACAGTAACTTGAAGTAATAATTTCGAATGCAACTTTTCAAACAGCTCAACAAATATCACCAAAAACACAAACCGTTTCTGAGCAGTTAGCTACAAATGTGTTTGGGAGCTAATGCAATGTAATGCAATGTTACTGAGAGAGAGAGAGACATTAGTTTGTGACATTAAGAGATAAAAAGATGAGAGACAGAAGAGGAAATGTGAGATTATTCTCAAAGGTAAGCACTGCTCAGCTGTTAAACAGGACATTTTTTAATTTTACTGTTATAATTCATTTAAAATTCTTCTGATTCTTTAAATCAGATATTAGATCTATACATTATGTGTGCCTGATGTGTTTCTATGAACCATCTCACAAAAGAAATTGAAGTAAACTAGATTTGTGTACCACACTAAGCAGTGTGATACGGTTTAGTGTAGGCTAAACTGGTAAGTTGGGCTGACATAGAGCAAATATGGTGTTCATGGTCAATGATAGGTTACATCAACTTCTACCCTTTTAGCATATAGGGTTTGGAAAATTACACATACAGCTTGTTAAACATTTGAATGTGTCTTGTTAAGTTCAGTTGGCTACATCCACAATGAGCAATAAATATCTGAGTACCAACACAGGTCAGCTGATCACAACCTCACAAAACAAGATGTTATGTGGCTTATTTCTAAGTATTTCTTTTTCTTATGTTTTTAGGCTCCCCACACCTGCAAAATCTCACTTTAACCACTGTTGATAGGAAAAAATAAATCCCGTCTAATCAGCTATCAATTTGCATCATACATGTCATAATGAAAAGCCACAACAGGAATGAAAATCTCTCTCCATTAACACACACAGCATTTCAAATAAGAGGCTGATAAATTAAAGGGTGCAGTTTCAATCATTGACATGCGGGCTGTTATTTCACTGAGCCATCAGGGCAGAATAAGATGCAGATTATTAATCGACTGCTGGCTGGTTAAGCACACGCTGAGGAGGAGTAGATTCATTGCTGAGAACATTACTAATGAGGCAATGAAAACACGGCCAGAAACTAATGATAGTGAAGGTGTCCTCAGGTTAATAGATGACGATGACCGCCGTCCCTCATGTGCCACTCACCAACAGTAATGAGTATAACCTTGACCAGTGTGTTTGTTTAACAGCTTGTTTAGTGTGTTTTTAGGAAACTATTACTAGAATGGGACATCCATACTTACTACAGTATAACTTCCCTCTGAGCTCATTTTAAATACCAGTGTGACAACTGTTGGGACTCATTCAGTCTGACAGGTTTTGATTGCAATGTATGCTTCCCAATCCAATCCTTTTAGCCACAATAGTTTGGCCTATAGTAATGGCCCAAACCTGGTTTTGCCAGATAAATAATCAGGCACAGGTACAATATATTAATTACACCCCTGATTTGGCCCATGTATGCTGGCTCAAGTCTGGATCCTGAATCCAAACCAGCTCTATCTCTTGCCCAAATTCAGGTCACCATACATGGACCAGACCACACATGATGCTCTCAGCAATTTGAGATGACACTTGGCCTGGCTGTGAACAGCTTTCTACTTCAAGTGCATGAAAACTGTTCACACCATTTTCGTGACTTGCACTGGAATTTTTTTTTTGGGAGTTTGATGCTATACATTTATTCTGGAGGAGGAGGTAAAGTACGCAAAACCCGGGACATTGAAAATACAACAAAAACAAAACACAAAGCTATTTACATGGCTTGATGAACAGAAGATTTTAAGTGAGAAATGGCACGTTGCTAATTTATTTTACATCCCTTTCATGTCCTAATTATGTTCTAATATGTTTGCTGGAAAGAATAATGTAGTTCAGTACCTTATTATGGGGATCACAAAAAGGTTTCAACATACCCAAGAAAATATTCTCTTGTTTATTCTTTATTACTGGAAACTTTATTTCTATACATCTTAAAATATATCCTTATCCATATTTGCAGAGCAAATGTGATGGACACATTAGCATTAACCCTGACTTAGCTTTAGCACTAGCTTAGTGCTGTGTGTAGTGGCATCAGCATGCATGGCCGTGCCTGCTGGGGTCGCACAGCCTGTGAATATAGATTGGACTCCCACAGCTCAGGAGATTAGCCTCAGGCCGCATTCAAGTCCATGTGCGAGGGCTGATTTCCAGGAAGAATAGCCCTTTACTGGGCCCCAAGTTGAATCCTGCTGCTTCCCTTTGGCCCAATAGAAGACTGCGGTAACTGACAGTCCTTTACAATCAGCCAACACTGGTTGAGGTTTTGAGGCTCTCATTCTTTTTTCACTCTTTTTCTTCAAAAGGATTGATTTTGAAATTACTCTTTCTCTGCCCAGTGTGTGTGTATGGGTCAGTATATTTGTGTGCATTCGTCCGTATATGTGTGTGTATGGGTGTGTGTGCTTTCGGACACACATGCACGCACGCACAAACACGCACGTGCACACGTTTGAATGCCAGTCTTGGCAATTGTCTTAATGGGATAAGGGGAGACTATGGTTCCTGTTGGGGGGATGGGACTGTGGGAATGACATGGGAAAACACACACGTTGCATTCACTGCACAAACAGCTATGTTGTTGGTTGATTCAAAACAAAGGTGACTATGTGGTGACTCATTATATCCCAAAGACACCTCAGGGCCATGGCTACTATGCAAACTAGCCAAAAAAAGATATGACACGCCTTTCGGCAGAGTTGAAACTTGCAAAACAAAATACAGCAATAATGAAAGTGCGTTGATTTGTGGTTCACGTGTTAGACTGCATTGTACTTGTGAAGTATGAGATCATTTTCTTGTTGCTGATTATTTCACATGCAGCAAAGCTAGGGGTCAGTCGAGGAGACTGAATGAACATCACAGAGAACTGAAGGTGGATGAGTGGAGGGCTGGAGGTGGGAACATGCATTGCAAAATTCTGACCAGCAGAGGTCATCTGTGGCATAATGTTAGGTCTGCCGTCTCTGCTGTTTTCAATATTTCTGACTTTCAGCCTGTTATAACAAAAGTAGCATTCGTCTGTGGTTTCTTGTGAAGGATAAAAATCTGAGATACTGATAATTTTAGGAGAAAATGTCTACCTGTTCTTTTAATCCAAAAACAGTTTGGGGCCTTTCTGTGTAAGTTTGCATGTTCTCCGTGTGCCTGTGTGGGTTCTCTCCAGGCACTCCCATTCCTTCCCACAGTCCAAAGACATGCATGTTTGCATAACTGGTGGTATCTAAATTGACCATAGGTACCATAGGTTTGAAAGTACGACTGGCTGTCAGTCTGAAAGTGGTGGCCCTGCAAAGAGTGGTGGCTTTTCATGCGTTTACTCTCAACCCATGGAACCCAGTTCCACCACCACCACCCTGAACTGGATAAGCAGAATAGGATGGATGGATGGATGGATGGATTTGTTTTCTCTCATCATGTTCATCATTTTAATGTTCATCAAGTACTCCATTTTTTGGTTTGGTCACAATCAATCACACTGACCAGATGAGCATGAATTAATTAGTAAATAAGAAGGAAAACTGTTGATTCAAATCAAAACTTGATGAGTTAAATGTCAGTGGACCCAAAAAATGAAAGGAAAAAAAAAAAGGTAAAGCTCTGGCGGTCACATTTCTTCTGTCAAATTAGATGCATAACCCAAGAACATACACAAAAAACATCCTAGCCCAGATATTTGTCTCTCAGACACACAATCACACTCAATTCTCCAGTGACAGCAGATGGACAGGTCCGTGATTACCATTCTACCTCAAAACCTCGCAGGTATAATTGCTCCATTCCCCTGTTCACTGTGCCGATACCAAGATGTCACGCAGCGATAAGTGAAATGATAAATTCAGAGGAAGATGCAGAGGTGTCATATTTCCTAGACTGATCAACATTTCATCTTTATGTACGGATGGACTGAAGAGGGGGAGGACTGATGAAAGTGAAAGAGAGAACAGAGAGGAAGAGACCACCAGCTGCCATTATTTGGGTAATATCTCCAGTTTGTCTTCATTACCTATGGTCCACCACACTCCAGGATGTGGTAATAGCTCATTCATCAAAAGGTTGTCTGGCAGGTGAGCATAGTAGACAGACAGAGCTAAGAATAGCTGAATGTATAATTGCACATCAGGTTTAATATTTCCAGGAACCCATGAGAAATCTCCAAGGTGAAAGGCTTGAATGAAATTATTACCTGGGTAGCTGCTCATCAAGACGGTCATTGTGTGAATCAAAATGACAGTTATCAATACTGACATTTTAGTCTATATTCAACATTTGGATGATAGAGTGGAATCACGACTGTTTATAACTACAACCCCCTTTCAGAAAACCAGTGCATTTTTTTGTGATGGAAGGAGGATTTCCTGCAGACATTTGGGAAATAAATCTTTGTTATTTGCACTAACCCCCAAAATAAAGTCATAAACAAGAAGGTTTTCTGTCATTTTGCCCAGCTGTGTGCAAGATTACATGACAAATGATCTCAGTTGTTGCACCATCTAACTAATTAACACTTCTTTGGAGCCATGCTGCTTGCTGAAAGCAATTTTGATGTAGCGCCGAGGAGCGAGTCTGGTAAAAAAAAGGGTGAACAACACAAGTCTTCAGTGCCAAATCACTTTACAGACACAGTTATTCATTCCGTTCTACTTTTTAGGGTATTATTAAGACAACATTTTAACAGTGTCACACTCGTTCAATCTTCAGCTCACTATCACAATGCATGGCGAGAAACAATGCCTGTCAGGTAAATGCTGAATGAAGGATGTTTATACCAACAGCTTGGTCCAGACTAAAATATTTGTACAATTACTTGATTGATATTCTTTTATACTTTTACACTCCTGCTATCACTAAGATCATTAGCAACAGCCTTCTAGTAGTAGTATTAATAACAGTGCCAATGCCCAAGGGAGCATCTTCTTCTTCTTTCAGCTGATCACCATAGCGGATCATCTGCCTCCATCTCTGTAGGATCCTCCTCTGTCACACCAACCCTTTGCATGTCTTCCTTCACTGAATCCATGAACCTCATCTTCCTCTTTTCCTCTTGCTTGGCAGCTCAATAATCAACATCCTACCTCTCCTATGCACATGTCCAAACCATTTTAGCCTTGCCTTTCTAAATTTGACCCTGGTATACACATTTGTTATCCATTTTGGTCACTCTGCTACCTTCAGCTTGGACTCCTGTTTTGCAGTGCATGTACGCTTAGCAAGCACTGGAAACACAGGCTCAGGCAGGAGGTCAATCCACATGTCAGCCACAAAGTGCAAAATAGTTGGTTTGATGGTTTCTGGTAGGTGTTAGTGGGAAGCGCTCTGATAGGTTTTAGAGTATAAACCCATCCGCTGGAACGTTGAAGACAACACAATTACACACAAGCAAGACCAGTAGGCAAGCTTCTTCATGTTTCTCGTGCACGGGAGAGAACCGGACAGGCACCGTTCCTTCGCTTGACCCCAGTTGCTCTCGTCCGTCCTCCCGTACACTGTCCTTTTATTGAGGTTACATGAATATGCATAGGTTCATTAACATATGACGCTCATACACAAAGAGTACCCTGTGCTGTGTGTGTGTGTGTGTGTGTGTGTGTTGTGTGTGTGTGTGTGTGTGTGTGTGTGTGTGTGTGTGTGTGTGTGGACTGCTGATCAAAGGGTCAAACATCCTTGGTCAGGAAGAGGGTAGCCTCCCCCTCACCCTAGATGGTTCATCCTAGATAACACGGTGAGGAAGTCCTGCAGTTCATCTAAACAAAGAACACTTAGACTAGAACAGACGTAGCTACGTTAATCCTGCCGTAAAACAATAAGACACGGTATGACCTCTCATGCTCCCAAAGTGCTGTCTAATACACACAAAGTTTGCAGACTATCAAGGATCAAAACCTCTACCAATCTACAACTAATTACAAAACTCTAAGCATATATAAGTAAATATTTCTAAGCATAAATGACAATCAACAATACAAACTCTAACACGCTCCCTAACATATTCCTGTGAAACTGCGATCTGTATTCTGCTTCAAGTCTTTGTTATATCATTTTTGTTTGTGTATCAAGATAACATTTTATCTATTAGATTATTAGTATGACATAATCTTTTTTAAGGCAGAAAATGAAGATGTTAACTGATATGGGAAGTGCTCTGTTTACTTACAGCCACAACACTGAAAGCTGTTTATTTCTGGATTACTTAATTGACTGTTTTGACTTTGTTTATGCTACTGTTTTAACTCTTTTTTATGTTTGTGTATAATTCAGGGCTTTTAATCCTGTCCTCTCTGTTTCTAGCACTGTGGCTGTTGCTTCATAGATGCATACTGGGAGTTCACTCACGTTTGCTGGCAATATAATTGGTATTTTCATGCTTGATTAGCGTTTTAATTTGCAATGTAGTGTATTTTGCTCAAACATGGAATATTTTCAGTACCCCAGCAGTGGGTAGCTGGATTCCTGCAGATGTGGAATGACTGTCTTCTTGTTTGTTTCCTGCTTTTGATACTGTTTTATTAAAACATTAGATTTACCCTGTGTAGCTAAATCTGGCATATTTTCATGATGAATTTAAGCACTCATATTAATTTATATGCGCGGTCTCTTTTAAATAAACATACACAAATATAAAGGTTTTAATAAATAGCCAGTTATGGGCCTTTACAGTATTTGTAGGCCTTTAACTTAAAATCTCACATTATCTTTTGTATATTTTTTGCATTAGTGTCCAAACAGTACCAAAACATATAAATCAGTCTGCTGCTATAACAACCTTCACCCATTTAAGAGTGCTCACCTGAGGATTTGGGTTATCTTATGTTGACCAAAGTCATCCACGCCAAACATTTAAGATCTTATCCATGTCCACAGGGATTTAAAGAGGCCTTTGAGTGTAGAGAGTATAGAGAGCATAGCTCTGTACATACCTCACTGTTCAGCCAGCTACCTCTACCAGCAATATTAACATCATCAATAAACACTAGTGGCTTAGTTCCACTGGTGGCTGTCCAGTAATCTGCTTTTTAAAGTAACCTAAATCAGTCACCTCTCTGCTAAAGGGCTAAGATATAGTTGGTTTTTTAAGTCATTGCCCTGTATTGACTCCAATCCATGGCGCTGTCCTCAGTGCTGAAATAGTACTGCTGTCTTTTATCGTTATTCTTAGAATGCACTCCACCTTTCCCTCAAGGTAAACAGATTGTCCTCAAAGTCAAAGTAATAATAATGCTGTACAGAGCTATTTAAAACTATGTTTCTTACATATATATCAGGATTATAAATTAACATTACTTTGGACCTCTGACCTCTTCTTCAAGGTCAAATAAGTTCAAACTTTAATGTCTTTAAATTTGACTCCAAACTGTGTTATATCTGTAAAGTAGGTACTGTCAAGAGGAAGAGAATGAGCTGTCTAGTTAGTTAGAAATATACTGTAGTATAATATTATATAATAAGCTCAAGTTAATAATGTCCAATTAATTACACCTATTCTTAATCAAAGTTAACATCTGTCATGCTATCCTTATCTTGATTTTTACTCCACTACAGACTTGTCTCAGTACGTTTAAAAAGACAAAGAAAATAAAATGATAAAATGTAAATGAAAAGCATCCCCTCAGAAGCAAATGGTGGCAGAGAGAGAGCTGCTATAGCGGTAAGGCCGATATTTTCATCGCAGCTGAACATACAGGTGAAGTTGACCATTTGATTTGGTCACACCTTATGAACAAATGAAGACTTGACTCTGCAGGAATGTATTATTATTATTTATTATCACATTTATTGATCAGGCCTTTGCATTTGTCAGTGACTTTAGTCTTTATTGAGTGTATTCAGTAAAGTAAGACTTTTTTCGAGTATTGTTTTTTGTCACTTTTATGCTGCTTTAAAACAATGTTCTCATTTTTGTGCATATGCTAGCTAGCCAGCACCAGAAAGATCTGAAGCCTCAGACTGGTATTGCATTTGTACGTGTTGTTGCTTTAGTATTATGCAGCAGTCACTATGAATTAATATTCATCCTACCAATATCAGCTTTTCTCAGCTCTACTGGCATGTGCCCGGGGGTTTTGCTGGCAGGTCTCACTCACTACTGGGTGGCCTGGTTGGTAGCTACTCAACGCTCCTTTCATGCCAAGCATAGAAAGCTATTGGACTCTCCTAAGAAAGCTGTAAGGTGGGGTCAGCGTGTGCACTGGTGTGTGTGTGTGTGTGTGTGTGTGTGTGTCAGTGCCCACGTGTATGTTTATGACTTAAGATAAATAATCACATTCTTATTGTTTTACACTGTCACTGATAGTGCTAGTCTAATAATGTTGCACTACTGATGAGGGTAAACAATATCTTTTGTTGGACGGCGGGCTAAGTGTTGCAAAGGGATGAAAGAAATGTGGGCTGAATAATTGCTGTGGATTGGCTGCAGCCAGTTTGTTGAACATTAGTTTGGGATCTGTTGCACTGGGCTCTTTGTCTTGCATTTCCCCTGGCTTCTTTTCTTTTCACCTTACCTCACAGTTTCTTTTTGTGCTGGTGAAAATTGTGCATGAATGCAGTCTAAAGCTTTCTCAGTGAAGTGACCCGTGTTTAAATGTTCTTGGGGCATCTTGGTGAATTGCTCAAACAAATTGCTGTTGATATGAAGATGTGGGGTTGTGCTTTCAATGAGATGAAGGCTTATACCCTTGGCACAATTTTAGCATTGCACGACACTGAACGGTTGATGTGGCTGAAGTTATGGCTTCATTCTTTGAGTAAGCTCAGTTGTATCTTAAATATGCCAAATGAAAACTTTCAAAAGAATTCCATTCAAATTTCTCCTACAGAATAATGTTTAATCGGAAAGACTATTCGTCAGGCATAACATTAAACCATCTGACTTATTGTGTAGGTCCCCCCTTGTGCTGCCAGAAAAGTTTTGGGGGCATGGATACAGGACCTCTTGGGATGTCCTGTGGTGTCTGGCAGTGATACTGTAGTTGGTGGGATGTGTGTTGGAGCCGCTATGGATCTGCTCATTCTGGTGTGTTCTGTGAATGCTCTACTGGATGATCATCTGGGGAGTTTGAAAGATGGGACAGCAGTCTCTATGAACTGTTGCTGTGCACAATCTGTAGTGTGTTGGGAGGCATAGTCCAGCTGGGGGAGCCCAATGGGATCAGGGTGGGGTGGGAAATACTTTTTTCTTTTTTTCACAGCTCACATCATTATATTAATGACAAATTACCTCGGTAAATAATAATAATAATAATAATAATAATAATAATAATAATAATAATAATAATAATAATATGCCATGAGACCAAGGTGTCATGAACAAGCAGTGCCCTTATCAGTGCCCTGGCTCACACACACATACACACGCACACAACAATCTGTTACCCAAGAAACAAGTTTGCAGCAAAAAAACATTTGCAAATTTCACACATTATGTGTTGTTGTTTTTTTAATCTACAAACATGTCGAGTTAACTGAAAACAATATTTAAAACATAAATAACATTGGGTGAGGATTTTGTTTTAAATCCTAAAATACAAAGTCTGGGAAAGGTTGTGGAATATGTCCAAAAAAAAAAAAGATGATGATACACAGACAGTAAAATACCTAAAAAACACACCCAACAACTGACATCAGCTGCTTTTTTAACTTTTGATTCATCATTGCTTGACTTGTTCACATGCTTCATTGTTAAACTGCCACATTCTTTCAATCAAGGCACTTTAATTTGTACACATTTTTCAAACATTCCCAGCAGAGTCCTAAACACTGTATTATGCCATCCAGCCTTCCATTCACGTATCCATCCATCCATTTTCTACCACTTAGCCAGGTTTGGGTTGCAGGGGCAGGAGTTTGAGAACAGACCGCCACCTCTTAATACCATCTAATTCACAAAGCACTAAACTCCTACGGCCTCTAATGTAGCTTCTTAGGGCTAAAGCCTGGCCACCAGACACTCACCCTTGACCCTAGGATTGGCTCCAGGATAGGAACCCAGTAACCCTGTCCCAGGGTCTGCTGGACCCTTTATTTTGTTACTCAGCTTAGGGATGGTTTGAATCACTCTTTGTCTAGTGCCTCACCAACATCAGTTGGCATTGGTCTATGGCTTGCCCAAAACAAAGAGAGTGTTGACTTTTTATGCTCATATTCACGCCTGCAGTCAGCTTACATGCATATATTTGAACTGTGAGAGAAAGGCTCATTACCTGGAGAGAATGGAGAACATATAAACTCCACACAGAAAGGTCCACCGAATCTGATCTTGATGTGAGGCAATCGTGCTAACCTCTCCAATACCCAGTGTTACTAAGATTTCATAATTAAATGAATGACAGAATAAGTTTTTCAGGGAAAAACAATACAGCATCTTCTCAGAAATTCAGAAAAAATGGGATATCATTCACAAGTAAAGGGGGGGGGAGTTACATCATATGAGAAATGGGTGAGATACATTCGGAGTGACAGCTTTATCAACTCTCCCCTCGCTCTTTCATTTTTCATTGTGCTTTTTTCCTTTCTGTCTAGTTCTTTCTTCTATTTTTTGCTGCTCATTCTTTATATGCCTCCTATCTCTGCCTCTAACATACTTTAACTTGTCTGTTTTCTTCAACTATTTTCACTTCCAGCGCCTTGAACAAACACTGATCTTAGGTATCCTGGCAACAAGTGCTTTTTTCCCCTCACTGTTCTAACTGGACAGCAAAGAGATGCAACTCAAACAGCCAATGAAACAACCACTTCGTGGTCCTTCAGGACTCAGGCAGCCAATTATTTCGCAGCATCTTTGTTGTTTCGGTGTCAGTAGGCCACAAGGACAATGGTTAAGTGGAAGGACCTCCTGACAGCTTGTTAACAGTATTGAATCAAAACTATTTTTTTTTTCAATTTTTAAAAATTTGCCAGTGTATTAGAAAGCATTGGAATTTATTTGAAAAACTTTTATCACCACTTCTTGCACTGCAGCTACACTAAACATTTTCCAGAATTCTTCTTAGTAGGAATATATGGAACAAACACAGAGGAAAACAAGCAGGCTGAGGCAGTTTCCTTATTAAGAATTCACCTTCTGATAATGTTGTGCAGGGCAACATAAATAAAGAAGTTGACTCTGCCTGAAAAGCACAGTGACTGTTTGCCAGCCTCTTTGGGTGGCCATACTTTTTATGCAGGGCACTTCCTTTAAGCTTCTAATGACGACTGACCCTTGCATGAAGGGATTCTTAGAGACTAGGTCAGGCTTTTAGAGTCAGGGGAGTTCCTAGTGCACCGATCATCACGCCTGGAAACCAGGCAATCGACTTGTGTATGAACAAACCCTATAAACTCCCTTTTTAAGCACATAAGGCGATAATCGTTTTGCAAGCAGCATGGGTTATTAGAGACTTTATGACAGGCTGGTCATTCATCATTAGCTGCTGACAACAATCCAGTGTTTCTCACTAAAGAAATCCACCCGTGTTGTGTTATCAGGTGCAGAGTGACTTTTAGGAGAGACAAAGACGTGTGAGTTGGTATGCTAAAAGCAAAGCTTCAACTGCATTGACATAGAAGACCAGACTGTTGACATCAATTCATACATCAGACAGGGTCACTGCCTCACTGAAGATTAGGACTTGACTTCCCACAACTGTTCAACCAACAAAAACCTTAAGTAAAAGAACTGTTTAACCTGTTGTTACACACACACACACACACACACACACACACACACACAATTTTATCAAAAATTTGTGATAGAGGGCAATAATAATTATGTATTACGTGACAATCTAAAATATATGACCAAGACAGGGTGACAATCAAACGTTCTTTAATTTAAAAAAAACCCCAACCTTAACTATATTTTAATTATTTAAAGGTGTGTAGATGCTCTCTGAAAGTGATTGGCAATGTATGTTTGTCTTATTGCTTAATTATTATAGGGTACTATTAACTAACTGTTATTAACCGTTCCCTTAAAACCAAGTTTAAATAGAAACTTTCTGTCGTGCAGTGGCTCACAACCCAGAATATTAAAAATCTGCTGATATTTGGCAGAACGCGAACACTTGTTAATCTTTGAGGGAAGCTTTTTTTTCACTTATTCATGAAGGTAGACCACCAATTATCCACACAGTTCGTGCCCCAGATCGTCCCTGATCCCATTTATGGATTTACATGCGTGTGTTATCAGTGTGTTAAAGTAGTCACACGACAAACAGTATTGGAAGTGCGGTTATTTTTCAACTATAAACCGCATCCCCATCTTACATCTCCCCAACTTTTTTCTCGTGCTTGTCCAGTCTCCCCTTATGGCCACCCTGCTCCCTGTGCCGTGGTAACGCTGATGTGAGAGCTAGACTGGTTACCAAATGGCTTTTATCCAAGTAGAGGCGCTTGAGAGTAGACCGCTCGGAGAGTGGGAGCGCAGTCGCAGGTTACCCATCGCCTGGTGCAAGATCAGCCGTTGCTCTGCCACGTCTGCGATCTTCCTTTATATAGACGCGAGACTTAACAAAATCACATCACTCAACGCGGACCCAGATTTGTTTTTCTTTTTCCTTTTTTGCCCCCTCTCGCCTCTTTTCACCCCCCTGATCAGGCTTAACCATCCCGCGCTCTGTAAAGGCAATTGTTAGTGCGCATCATCGCGGGAGCCAAAAAGGAGGTTAGACATTGTTCCATAGGAGACTGGTAAGTAGAGCCACTCCGACTTTATTTTCAGAAAGTTTCATACTTGAGCCAGAATGTTTTAACTACCACGTTTGTTGTCTTCTTGTTCGACATTTTTTTTTAACTTACTGTGCTGCTATTCAGTAACTTCATTTTGAGTCATTGTGACGTTTATATGCGTTAGTTTTTCTTTGCTGAAGAGGACGATAGCTTTAACACTCAGCATTTTTTTTATGTTTATTTATTGGGGTTTTTTTTCTAGATTTGCAGGTGGTCAAAGTGCCTTTGACCGCAATAATTAACTGGACAGCTTTCACTTGGTTGGAACCTTCGCGTATTATTCAAGTCTGCGCTGGGAGATGGGCGTGGTTTTGCACAAACTGGACACTCATTCAGATGTTCCATTAAAGATGGAGGAAAAAAGAGCTGAATTCGTTTAAAGTTGTCGTTATGTTGTCACCTTTCTTTTCTTGTCGTTTTTGTTTTGTTTTGTTTTTTTTCATTTCTTTCTGCTTGTGTTTTTTTCTGTCTCAGCAGGCTGCTGGAGCGTCATGACAGCTGAGAAGAGCGGGCCTGTTATAAACGGAAAACCAGAGGATGGCAGAGACCCGGAAGGGTCAAGCTCCAGCCTAGACAGTGGGGGATACAATGAGAGGGGCCAGTGGAACAACAAGATTGAATTCGTCCTGTCTGTGGCTGGAGAAATCATTGGGTTGGGCAACGTCTGGAGGTTTCCTTACCTCTGCTACAAGAATGGAGGAGGCAAGAAAGTTTCCTTTATTTAGGGGTAGTGGGATGGAAATAGAGTTGCTCTTTAAAAATATAATATAAAATTTTATATATTGAAAAATAGAGATAAAAGCAACTGCCTTACAGGAAGGCAGACTAAAAGAAAAAAAGATTGAGACTATGTTTTAATTTTTTCAAGTTACATAACCAATTCCTGCATAAAAGACCTACAAGTTATTTTTTGAATTCTATTTATTTTGTTGCATCATAGGAAAAGTTAGAACTTTCACTTTATGAAAATTAAACAGGCAAGTAGTTTGAGTAATTCATTATATCATCTATTATGCAGAATATTGTCAATAACAGGCAGGTTACCTCATTAGGCACCATTAGACTGCACAGTATGGCTTTGCCTCATGATCTAAAAATGTCATCCTGCAGTGTGAGTGTGACACGGTAATGAGTGCTTTCATGTGAATTTGGTTGTTTTGCCCTTTACTCTTTTTTTTTCATAGATGCATTTGATGCAGGAATTTTGATCTGCTTTTCTTCCAGACATGTTACTCTCTTGTATAGATCGCATATATTGATGTACTGTGTGTGTTTTTATTTGTCTACAAGGTGCATTCTTTGTTCCATATGTCATCTTCTTCATCTGCTGTGGTATCCCCGTGTTTTTCTTGGAGACCGCTTTGGGTCAGTTTACCAGTGAGGGAGGCATCACCTGCTGGAGGAAAGTCTGCCCACTGTTTGAGGGTGAGAAAACACACACCTTCTAGTATGCGCTTAACTTTAACAACTGATGAGAAAGCCGATGGAAGACACATTAGTTTGGCTGATAAATGTTGCCTGTTTTATGAGTGCCTTATAACCACTGGAGCAGTGAAGGTTGCAGTCATTTATAAATCTTGCTATTACCTGCATTTCCTTTCCAATTTCCTTCTTTTATCAGCCTCACGTTTCTTTTTCAGGCATTGGCTATGCAACACAGGTGATTGAAGCTCATCTAAACATATACTACGTAGTGATCCTCGCCTGGGCCATTTTCTACCTCTTCAACTGCTTCACCACTGAGCTGCCGTGGGCTGGCTGTGGGCACTACTGGAATACAGGTAGGAGGAAATAGCAGTGGAGCAAATTCTTAGAAAAACAAATACGCCTGCAAACCTGTGCGGAGGAAAGAAAACAGAAATTACCTTCTAGGTTTGATGTGCAAAGCCAACTCTACACATACACCTGCATGGTGGTTTCAACATGATAACCTATTGTGTATTTACAGAATACTGTGTTGACTATTATGGAGAAAATGCCACCAACATCACAAACCCTAATGCATCTTCTCCAGTCATTGAGTTCTGGGAGTGAGTACACTTCTATTTCTATATTTTCACATCTGCTTGCAAGTGCAAAACCTCATTATTTTAACTGAATCACCATTTGCCTTCTAACACCATCCTTTGTCAGTTCAGGCAATCTTCAACGCAACACTCTTCCCCTCCATTCTTAATGTTGCCATATGCTTCAAGCTCCAGACTCTTTTGCTGCCCCCACTAACCTTACGCCCGAAAATTAGTCAGCCCTTTTCATATTTGTGTGTCAGCAGGCCCTGGTTGGCCAGCTGTCTCCCAGCTAGAGCCATGTGTGTGGCAACAGATCAGGCCTTGTCAGTGTGTAATGCTGACCACACTTCCTGTCTCACTGCCAGTAGCTGTGTTTACACTGCTGGGTCAAATCAAACGGGCAACCTACTTAAGAATATTTTTAAAACAGCATATTTTGATCAAAACTGTTAGATTTAGATTGTGGTTAGGTTCAAATTGAGAGAGACGACCAACTTAACTGTCATAGAAAATGTCAGATCTGAGCCAGGAACATAAACCGAACCCAGGAGTAAGACATGGCCAAATAGCCAACCACCATGTTGTTGGCAAAAATAGAATCTGACCAGGCTTTGTTCAGCGTATGCCAAGATGGACTGCTTTGTACTGTATGTACAGATTAAACAAACCTCAGGCCTCTAAAAACTGTATTTTATTTTCTTTAAAAAATGTTCTGATAAAAAAATGCTGTTATTGGTCCCTATCGTTTAAAATGCAAAGCTGAGATTACAGAAGAAGAGTTTGAAAGGACTCCTAACCTGACACGTTTTTAGTGCTTCCTAATAATTTTGAATAGAAAAAAATGCATAGCGGTACAGTATTATTCAAGGATACCTGGAGTGCTTAGCTTTGGTTTGAACCATACCGAACCTTTCAAAACTACTAGCCTCCAAAAATACTGAGTGTCACACTAACAAGAGCACGTCAGCATGAATCACCCTTGACCGATTTAAACAATTTAAACAAATCTGAGACCCCAGACAACTTTATTTACACACATTAGTGTCCACATCTTGCCCTTTTGGGTGACCAGGGAGGGACAGTGGGGCTGTGTTGGACCTAGCCTGTGGCCGGCCACCAAGAACATGTCACCATGATCAATGGCTGGTCAGAGCCCCAGGGTTGAACTTGGTGGCAAAGATTTGGCAGCACCATGTAGTTCTGTGGCTTCGGCTCCCGCTTCTCATCCTTTATCAATGCTGTTGCCTGGCTGTGTTTTAACAAACAGGAAACACACTGTTGATTCCCCACCACTGATGTCATTACTGCTGATAACATGCTCTGCATCTTGCACCCACACCGTTTAGCATATCGCAATAAGTTTTAACATAAACATTATAAGGGCCATGCAATATGTACTGCTAACACTGATCTACGAGAAAATGGTGATGCTTGTATAGAATTTACCAGTTAGAGTAGCTGTAGTCTACCTGTGGTGTCAAACTGAGTACCCACAATGGTTAGGCAGTTGAGGGCAGACTAGCACCAAGGCTAGAATTATACTGACAGTTAAGTCAATATAATTATAGCCTTGCTTTAAAATTTCTTCATGAAAACTTCTACTTCAGGGTTGCTGGTACATACAGTGCTAGGCCAACACAGTGCCACCCACTTTGCTGATGTATGATGTATTTCCCCCAATGCTCACAGCTTTTATACTGGTTTGCTATGTTAGTTTTCCAGCAGATCCATCAGAGGGGCATCTGTACATACAAGGCCTGTGATATTCAAAAAGAGAGGACAGCAGTTTGTAAAGCAGTATTTCCCGTGTTGTCCTAACATTTTCCAGAGTCCACTGTAAATATTCATTTAATTTTTTTTTTCTTAGCAGAAATGTAGATTAAGTAGAGAAAAATCCACTGCATTGTTGCAACTATTCAAAATTTACCCAAGCAATCTGAAACTGAGCACGACAGTGAAGGTAAACTTGCTACATGTAGTTGAGTTTGGAGATGCATTAGCTGAAATGTGGCATAACAACAGCAGCAATCACTGCTGTTTTTGCTCGCTTAGTTTTAAAGGCAGAATCGTTCTCGGGGAGGTTGCAGAGGCGTTGTTTTTTTCTCCGATACTGCTCCGTCTTCCCCGCAAAGTTTTTAGACTCCTACTCGTATCACCCAAGAATTTGAACTCAGTCAAATTCCAAGTCTGTAACTGTGTGTTTTCTTGGTCAAATCAGACGCAGAGTACTCAAGATATCAGATGGTATCGAGCACATGGGAGGGATGCGCTGGGAGCTGGCCATGTGTCTGGCTCTGGCCTGGTTCATCTGCTACTTCTGCATCTGGAAGGGACCCAAGTCAACTGGCAAGGTGAGAACAAATGATACATGTTTAGTGTTCTATGTGTGCCTTAATGTGTTGGAGTGTGAATGTCTGCATTTGATAGTGTGTCTCACTATTTGAAACTGTAAATGTGAAGGCTTTATAGTAATACTGTGTGTAGTAATGTGTTTGGATGCTACTCTGCTTTTATACTACCTCTAGTGTTTGTAAGTTGGGGCAGTTTTAATTTTAAACAGCCCCACTGAAGCAGCCACAAGATAAAACACTTTCCCTTCTGGTCCTAAGAGAAAACTCTCTCACAGGAAGCCAAATGAATTCCCTCCATTAAATGCGAGACAAAGAGGTGTCTACACCACCTACTTCTACCTTTCCTCCAATCAACTTGCCTTGAGTTTTCTCTGGCAGCCATGGGGAGGACAGTAAGGACTTGGCTATGGGTGCTCAGCAGCCCTTGAAAACCTTCTCATAGATTCAGTGAGCCAGAATGAGTAGAGAGATAAAGTGAGAAATAGAGAGGGAAAAAGAGAGTCAAGAGAAAAGAGGAGAGGTGTGTGAGGAAAAATTAATGGGTTCACATTCTACATGACTGGGGAAAAAACAACTAGGGGGACGATGCCTATATCTCCATGAAGTGTCTTTTGTTTGGCTGTGAAGTAAGAGGGGAGAATGCTTCTTCATGGCTGGGCTTTAGCAGCCCGTCCAAGATTGATTCCTGCATTCACTGGAGGAAAGGAGAGCATTCATGAGGAGCATGCAGAGTATATCCTCAGCCTCAGCCTCCGCCTCCGCTGCCTCTCTCTCCCTTCTGCTATGCAAAATTAACCACAGCTCACTCGTCGCAAGAGAGGGTCGCTTTCTTTTCCACAGACCATTCAGTTCCGACTCTGCTAAGCTGTTTGCTTTTGTTGGCCCTGTTTGCCGGCCATTCTCACATTTAAGCCCTCCTGTTAGATTTACGGCAAGGCAGGGGCAAGTTTGACCAGTAAATTTGTGGTGGCTTAAATGTTTGGTGAGCGGGAAGGAGCATGCGGAGCATCAAAAGTTCATGGAGAGATTGAATATTGTCCTTTTCATCTCCAGAGAGATGGAGAGAAAGAGGGAGAGAAGGTTCAGGATGTGTAATCGTTTTATTTTACAAATTAAAGGAGTGATCCGCTGGGAAGGAGGCACATTTTCCCACACTTTCCTTGTGGGCCACGCTAGGATTAGCAGAGCTTAAAGTGGTCAGCCTCATTAAGCTTCATGGATGCTGCTGCTGTTCGAACAGACACTTGGTTAGGATTTCATGTATTTAAGCTTTGATTCTGGTTTCAGTTTCACAGTGACTGAGTCACAGTTGCATTCGGCCACACAGAAATGAAATGAACTTCTTTGAAGTTTGATTCAGAAGTTTGCTGTACCAGAACCACACACACACACAAGTTGGTTTTTAGGCCGGTATCTGTGAATTCTACATTTTGCCTCTGTAGTATGTGCGCACCCACTTATGGGCTGTAAATAAAGTTGCGAGTGTGTGTCCGTTGGTGCACGTACTCATGCACTTCTGCGCGTGCGTCCAAGAGAAGCACATTTTCCCACACTGCCAGCATCACTCCTGTGGGCTTCTCCTGTTTAAGAGATGGGGCCAGAGGAGCCTTCTTTTCTTTTCACTCTCCTGGCCTGCCTCTCTTCTGTCCTGTTCTCTCCTCAATTGGACTTTGACTGAGTGCCAAAAAGCCAGGGGATGTATGTTGCCCGCCTCTGCCTTCCAAGAGGCCAAAGTCTTTGTTCAGTGAGTTTCTAAGAGTCTTGAGATGTCTAGCACAGTTCTGCAAAACCCGAATAGTTCAATAATATAAGAGTGTAGGTTTGAGCATTAGCAGAAGCTAGCTAGCTACTGTATGCAAGATGCTATCACATGAATGTATTCTTGCACTAAATAAAACTGCAGTTTCTTGTAGAACCCCTCCCCCCCCAAAAAAAACACCTTAGATAAGCTGTGAAGCTTTAACGTTCCCAAAAACCTTCAATTTATGTGTCACAATGATTTTTTTGTTTTGTTTTGTAAAGTTTGCCCAATTAATCACTATCTAAATGGCAAATTTGTATGACAGGTTGTTTCAAATGTGTAGACACTTTGTCACAGTTACGATGAACTTGTGTTGCCCCACATAATTCAATAATATTGATTTACTGCATTACATAATTATTTTATATAATAAAAAGAACTGACCTGAAAGTTAGCACTCTTCAGGTGCTGACATGCATACTACTTACAGTGTTGGGAATGTTACTTTTAAAATGTATTCCACTACAGATTACAGAATATATCCCCCAAAATGTAATTTGTAATGCATTCTGTTAAGTTACTCAATGTGAGTAACGTATTCTGAATACTTTGAATTACTTAATATATTGCCATGCTTTTCCCAACTACATGAATGTACTATTGCTGTGTGATTTATTACTATTACTGAAGACTACTCACCACTGAGCTAATATTGTTAGCTGAGGTTAGTTCATAGACTGCTTTCAGAACTGCACATGATTATTTGCCGCTAGCAAGTTGTTAATGCTATCCATCAAGTCTAACAGCCTGCAGTCTATGAACTAACCTCAGCTGACGCCAGCTAACAATGTTAGCTCGGTGGTGAGTAGCCTTTAGTAATAGTAATAAATCACACAGCAATAGTACATCGAAGATACTGAAGTGGCACATAACCCAGGTAGCTACCACAACTGAAACAAGGTGGTTGCAGTAGGCTAACGTTAGTTTTTTAAAAAGAAATTACTTTTGGAGTCTTTTGACACTGAGAGCAGCTTGGTTGCTGGCAAACAGAGTTTGCATTGCACGATCTGATTTCGCCCATCCCTTTCTTCTTTAAATATGAAGTGGTGTTGGAAAGAAAGAAAACAAAACGTGCATTTTATACAAAATACTATATTATAGAAGCATAGCAGCATGACGGCTCACTGGTTGTTCGGTTAAACGTGTACTTGTGGCCACAGATTCTCATTGACCTCACACTGAGTGCGCTATTATGTAATTAAACAGCGGCCTAATATTTTCCACACAAGTCCTTTGTGCTTAGGACACATTGTCCTATATTCTGTTGTCTTCACCTTGATATACAACCATGAATCCTTTAGAGGGAGAGATGGGAAATTTGCAGGTTAAATACAGTGCCAAATCTAGAGAGGGTGTTTGGCATATGACTTGAGGAAAGTGGGACGTGTTAGTGTGTATGACGCAGTGTCTGAACCAGCTCTGTGGCTTCACTCCATATATGTTCATTGAGCCTTATGAGATTTTACGGCTTTTTAAAGTCAAATTTCTGAGCGTTAAAAATTGATTGTAGCACTCACATTGCAGCACATTGTTGCTTTATGTTTGTGTGCACCAAGAAAAAACAAATTGCTCTTTTATCCCAAAGATTATTTTCCTCACTTACTTTGCCACAATTTTTCCTGTCTAGGTATTGTTGTTTAGATTGCTGTCATGTCCTCTCACCTTTAGGTCTAAGCAGTGATGTGTTATTGTTGCATAGAATACTGTCTCCCAATCTCAGTTTCTGATGCACTTCTTAAACAATGAGTCGTTGAGTAGTAGCCATGTTTGTCACAGGCCAGCATTATTCAGAATGTCATTTGCAGACTTTTTGTTTTAACTGTCATCATTTCATGTTATGTAATAATCAAATTCATTATGTTTGGACAGTAACACTGTACTCATATGCTTGCATATGCCTATGTTTATACCCACAGGTTGTGTATGTGACAGCTACCTTTCCTTATTTCATGCTGTTGATCCTGCTGATCAGGGGAGTGACGCTGCCCGGAGCATTCGATGGTATCAAGTTCTACCTCTACCCAGACATTTCACGACTCTCTGACCCTCAGGTAGGCTGTCTTTCACTAGCGACTCT
>NW_024582517.1:428414-476226 GCF_018398535.1 Haplochromis burtoni | reverse complement strand
GAATACTGTCTCCCAATCTCAGTTTCTGATGCACTTCTTAAACAATGAGTCGTTGAGTAGTAGCCATGTTTGTCACAGGCCAGCATTATTCAGAATGTCATTTGCAGACTTTTTGTTTTAACTGTCATCATTTCATGTTATGTAATAATCAAATTCATTATGTTTGGACAGTAACACTGTACTCATATGCTTGCATATGCCTATGTTTATACCCACAGGTTGTGTATGTGACAGCTACCTTTCCTTATTTCATGCTGTTGATCCTGCTGATCAGGGGAGTGACGCTGCCCGGAGCATTCGATGGTATCAAGTTCTACCTCTACCCAGACATTTCACGACTCTCTGACCCTCAGGTAGGCTGTCTTTCACTAGCGACTCTGCAAAAATCTAAATATGGAAAGCAGAAGCTGTTGTTGTTTTTAATAACTGTGCCATCTAGAGGTGTTACTGCTTAAGTTTTATACTGGTTCTTTTGTAATCTTTGCTTGCTTTTCTGGATCCAATCCAGTGACAGAATGACATCATTTTATCACTGTCCCAAGTTTATTCTATAATTGTGTCCTTGGCAAGGCAGTATGACATTCAGATCAATGGAATCAGTCTGATTGCACTGAGTCATTTTAGTCAGGTTAGTTATAACAGCCTGAGGACACTAAATTAATGACGGCAAAAAGGGCTATGCAGACTAAGCATATGAAGTGTTTTTACTGCAAACATAAGGAGTGTTTGCAGTTTGTTTTACACCTATTACTAGTTGTTCTCAATATTACCTCAAAAACTCTGTTTACTCTGCACAAAACAACTGCAGCAAAAACTGTTTAGATTAAATATTGCAAAAATAAATCTAGTGGTTTAGTGACAGTGGCATAATTTGAACTGACACTTCCTCTGGTGACGGATTAACTGAAGGTCAGGTCAGAAAACCTGATCGAAAGACTTGGCTATGGTCAAAAGATCAGTATTTGTTGCTAATAGAGGGAGTTGTTTTACAGTTTTTCTCAGTCGCTTTGGTGCGTTCCTCAGAACACCATTAACATTTGCACAGCAGTTAGTGCATTTCCCAAAACAATTAGTGCAAACTGCAAAACCTAGTGGATAGCCTGCAAAAGCACGTCACATGCACAGAATTGATTATCCATACCTCAAAAGCAAGTATCCATGTCAATGAAACTGTCAGTGCCATCAAAATGAAAAGTCTTGACACCATCTTTATGAACAAGATAGTCAAATGGCATTGTCATGTTTCCACTATGACAGTTTATAATTTCAGTGTTTCCCATTGCAAAAACAATTGGTGACACCTGAAAATGCTGACGACAGCACTATGGCCTACCTGTACAGCCATCTGAAATGTGCAGTAAAGTCACTGTAGATGTTATGGGAGTCTTGGGAGTAACTGAGACACTGAATACGTACGTTTCACATTTCCATTGTGTAGAAGTGTTTGTAATCCTACAGAATTGTGCAAAAGAAAAATATGCTACAGTCACTTGTTCACTGTAGAATACATGTAAACATAAAATCACCCATTTGGTAGAGCCTCCTCATGAGTGACAGCTGTAATTCACCTGAGATCAATTGTTCAATTTCGGAGACATTTCCAGGAAAAATGATACAGAAAGGTATAGGATTTGCTTGACAGATGGCCAATATTTGGCATGTGATAACTAGTTCAACAATTTTGTGTGTGATGACTTAAGCAATGGATGTATGACTATTAGTTTTATTGGGAACGACTATTCAGCATCCATAGGTATGATTACTTTTGACTGACATGACATAAGCAAATGGAAATGTCAGAAAGCAGCAGGGAAATGTATGGAAGCAACTGATTCATGTCCAAAATCATTTGCAGTTTGTTCAGAGAGAGGAGAAATTGCTACTATGATGTGCACAAATGACTGAGTGTTGTGGAGGTTGAACTAATAGTTATGAGAATTTCAATTCTGATCTGAGAAACGCACCAAAGCGACTGAGAAAAACTGTAACATACAATGAATTCACAGAGATACAGATCCAAACACACAAACAAGCACACATAAATGGAGACTCCTTGACCTTGTCTGGAAAAGGCAGACGGTTCAAGTCGCTTGGCAACAGAGGGCTAGAAAATGTCACTGGATGGTGGTCATGACAACACAAATTGAGATAGATAGATAGACAGACAGACAGACAGACAGACAGACAGACAGACAGACAGACAGATAGATAGATAGATAGATAGATAGATAGATAGATAGATAGATAGATAGATAGATAGATAGTACACGGCTTCAGTGTGATTGTGATATGTAAACATAATGTCTTCATGCTTATAGGTAAACAGAGCTATTCCAACTTCCCAATTTGGAAACACATTACAGCATTTCAGGAAACAAAATGTGTCAATATGATGTTTTCCTTCTTGTCAGACTCCCATCCTGACAAAACACCTTTTTTACACTCTTTATAGCGACACCGGGTGTGATGTCTTGAATGTGATAACAAAGAAAATTTGTTTCTTGGTAATTAAACTAAAGTTTCCCTCAATCTGTAACTATACACCAACAAACCAACCTGTTTCACACAACATGTTGGCGAGAAAAGGTGTTAAGAACATACAATATAATGCCATAATGATGGACTGGATGATGTAATGTAGTGTATAAACCCTATTTTTATTAATTAACAAGTTGTTTTTCCATATAATTATTATCTTGAGGGTACCGATGTATCCCATGATGAATTAAGCTCACTATATAGTACTAAAAGCAAACTATCTGATTTGATTCTTTTATTTATTTGATATACTCTCCAACTGCTGTACAGTAAGGTACAGTAAGATAGTTACATTTGTAAACTGATTAAAATAAGAGAAAGGAAACAGTGAAACAGATAAATTGTGACAGATTAAGGGGATGAGGACAGATAAATAAAGACACATACAACAGCACAGGGAGAGCAAGAAGAGTAATAAAGAAAGCTTTTGGTTTTTTGCCAGAGGACATTACTTCTGACACCAATGTTAAACTGGCTTCCTCGGGAACAATGAGGGCTCTGTTCTGTTCAACCAGCTTTGTGAAGTGTGTGTGGCTGGGTGTTGCCCTCTCTTTTTACACCCCTGAACTTTGTTGTGCCTTCCACATTTCTCTTCTTTTCTTTCTTTTAATGATTGTCTCCCCCAATCACCCTCCACTCTGCACTGTGCATCACCCCTCCTTTTTGCACTTTTGGGGCAGTACAGCTGTTGCCCTCTTTTTTCCTAGCTCCTCTCACAGGATTTAGGGTGAGGTTGCAAGTAGAGATTTATGACAGGATCTACTAGGTGTAGCTAGTGAACAGTCACCCAACTTGTTGACTCAATGATGACCTTCAGTAGCAAAAACAAAATGATGACGTAAAAGTAAAAAACCTTTAGCCAAAATATGACAGATAATTTTCACATTGCACATTCTTGGATCCTGAGCTATCCAAGAGATGAATAGTTGTTAGAAACAGGTAAAGAATACACTAAGACTGCTATTCACTAGTCAGGCATATAGTTGTGAAAATGAAAGTTTTCACAAAGCTAAGCAGTCTTGTGAAAAACGAACTACACCCAATGATTCAGTAGCTTGCAAAAGTGTTGCTTCAATTCGGTTTGTGGCCATTTGTACAGGTTCTCGCTTAAGGTCCAACCGCAGCATTGCAGTCAAGCAGAAGTCTGGGCTTTGGCTGAGCTACCTTGATTCTTTACTTTCAAAGCTGCTCTAAGGTAGATTTTGCTGGAATGCTTAGGATCATTTTCCTGTTGCTGTTGAACAGTTGAACACATATTTGACTGTAGAATACTTTGGTATAGAGAGGAATACATGAATTCATAGTCAACCTAATGACTGATGACCTCAGCTGTGTTGCCATGATCTTTTTAAAGAGAAAACGCTTTCTCCTGGCAAACCTTCCAAATAAGTCATACCTATTTTAATTTTTTTTTTGTAATTGCACTGTCATGACCTTACACAATTAGCACACTAGTTCCTCCAGAGTCTCAGATTTAGATTTTACAGTTTCTCTGAGCACTGCACGGTTTGATCTCAGGGTGTCCACTCCTGGGAAAATTGTGGCTTTGTGTTAATAGGACTGACCACATTTTTGCTTTTATAATGGTGGTTACACTTCCTGATGATCAGTTAATCAAGTGGAATTGACTAGGAGCATCTGGCTGCTACACATACTCTTAATTCCTGTGGAAGTTATCAGGGTGTACTTTGTTTGCACTCCAAAGTCCACAGGCTTTTGTTTTGTTTTTGTTTTTTGTTTTCTTTTTACTATATATCACCTTTGGAGAAACATTTTTTAATCATTTAATAGTTCAAATTAGTTCATATTAAAAGGTAAAAAGGTTATTGCACAACAGCAGCAATATGCATGTTGGTAAAATAAAGGACTGAAATAAGTGATAACTAATAACTAATAATAACTAATTGTTATAGGTCTGTATTCTTTATGCAGTTGTGATAGATTGTGATAATACTCTGGAACGAAATTCCATTTAATAATGCCTGGCTCAGATGTAGAGGGGCACATAAAAGCTAATTTCATGTCTTAATGCCTCAGTTCAAATCTATAGATCATTCATAAGCAGAGGGAGATGTAAAGCACACCAAGAGTGGTACATTTACATTACAATAGCACTATCTAACAGCCTATGTCATCCAGCTTTCACACAGTAGACAAGTTTCCTGGAGCCACAGTCTCAACATAACCAAACACGAGCCGGCCAAATTAGGCACAACATCAACAAGTGATTCTCTCTGAGCCTGGGCTTTCAAGGTTTCCCTGCACTGTGCGGCCATCAGCCGAGGTTGAACTAAAGGGAACATTAATGAACATTAGGAGAGAAAGGCCTGTTCTTCCACAGGAACAGTCCTGTGTTTGTGAGGTCACAGAAGTTACCGTGGTTACTCCCAGGAGGGAGCGAAGACCTTGCGTTTGTTAATTGTTTCTCAGTGGGGAAATGAGATTAGTGGCTGAATGGTGATGTGAGAGAGTTTTCAAAGAGCCATGCTGCATTAAGTTTGAATTCGCTAGCACCCCATGCTATCCTTGGGTTTCTGGGGTCCTGTGTTCCACTACAAACTAGCTTCATAATGCACATACTAAAGCTTTCTCACTGATGAATTGTACATATGTAAATATCCCCTTTAGTCAATGACCAAATACTATTTTGGATGTATTTCCCATCAGATATATATTAACATTGTCAAACTTTATTGTTTTGCATTAAAATTGCCCCAAGAAAGTTGCCTTTCAGCCCAAAGATGGAAAGACTTAAACTTATTAAAATAACTGAGAGTAGGGAAACTTTCTTTCTTCACAGAATACAAAGTCAATAATAGAGAAAGCTCTCCACATTGGAATTTACTCAGATTTTTACTTGATTAAAGACCAAAACTCCCTCCTACCTAAATGACAAAAAACTTTGGTGACAGAAAACGTGAGATTATTGTTTTACGTTTATCATTACAGTAAGTTTGGGAAACTAAAACTGTAGTTAAGAGAAATACTGGCTACTTTGCAAGAAACATACTTTGGGTACTGTATGCAAATTTCCTAGACTTTCTGAGGTGATGATGGTCAATGATCAAGCTCTCAGTTTCTACTAAGCTTGCCAGGTAACATAAATGAGCCTTTGTATTGGTGCTTATAAAAACAACAGAGTTGGACAACATGGAGGTTTAATTAAGAGTGGGTTCATCCAGAATCAAGTAAGAGTGGCTGTCAACTTTGAACTAAGGGATCATTTCAGCCTGTGCACAAAAAAACAAAATTGTCAATGATGTTTTCACCCTATTTTCATCCTATCATGCTGATATTTGATAAATAAGAACTTTTGCCCGAGGCACATTAAAGGGCAAGCCAAAAGTTCAAAGTTCATTTGCATTCATATATATATATATACAGAATAGGCTCTGTGTCTTCAGACAAGTCCCAAAGTACTCTTTTAAACATATTGGCAACCATTGTTGACAGCCTTTTGTTGCATCCAGATGTAGCATGACAGCTTGTTTTTTTAAGAGTCTGACCTCTTCACTAGGACATACCTCAGCTGAACAAATGGCCTTGCATCCTCTGGTTCAGATCCAATAATTGTTTGAGGTATTAAGTTATGTTTCTTCCAAGGACCCTTTTGTCCATGTGTCATTAGCCAATTTCTTGCACAACATGTACAGATACAGACAAAAAGACACATGATTGCCCCATTGCACAGCATTGTGCCACAGCACATTATTTGGAAATTAATCATCTAGGCATTTCATTAAAATCCTCAACATGCACAAGCTACTGAATCCATTGTCCTCTATGAGATTTTTTTAGGCTGGTTATTGCTTCAGGTGCTGGAGGAAATCTAAGCAGATCACAAAGGTTAATTGAGTTCACTCTTTTGGGACGTCTGCAAAATTGTCCCGATTGTTTTGTGTTAGATAGTTGCTGATATGTTGCCTACTTGAACCAAAGTGACTGACTAACCACCTCACCACCATACAACTGGTACTTACCAGTAGTTATCTGGCTCTAATGCCAAATGAGTGGTCTGGTGGGGGGTTTTTTAGCCACTTTGTCTTCTTTAGGTTTTAAATTCTGTCAAGATCTGTTTCAATTAGAGAGATTAAATAATATTCATTGCTTAATTTAAGCTTCTATTACCCTCCCTACCTCAAATCCCTCCAAACTGTATAAAGTATTGAACTTAATTTAAATAATGAGCCTCTGAAAAAAGTTTAGAGCTACTTTTAGGATTTTAATTCATAATTCATGCTGCTTCCCTGTCTGTCTGAAGGGAAAGACTCCATTTGAGCTGAGCCATAATTTCATTACAAAGGATTAAAAAAAGGTGAATGAAGGGCAACAAAAGAGATGTAAAGTTTCATTAGAGAAGATAAATGACCCCTAGGTATATCATGGTGATCTCATTTAAATGTGAAAGCATACACAATTCAATTTAATTTGTTTTTTTTAATTAATTTTTACAAATCACAAAGACTGGAAAGGATCACAAAGGATGATGGTGATGATGATGATTTTTGGTTTGTGGATATTTAGTGGCAAATGAGCGTCCTTAGAAAAGCTGAGTTTATTGACTTGGATAATTTTTGTCAACACCTTAGAAACACTTTATGTTGTTTTGTTCTTTGATCTTGTCTGTTTCTACACATACTGTATATTTTGGTACTTAGGTATGGGTGGATGCAGGAACACAAATCTTCTTCTCCTATGCCATCTGTTTGGGCTGTCTTACTGCGCTGGGAAGTTATAATGCCTACAACAATAACTGCTACAGGTAAGAATGTAAATTCCAGTTGATGGATGTCTGTCTATAAATAAAACTAACAGTAGAAAACAATTAGCCACTATCATGCAGTAGGATTATAAACACATTACAAATTAAGAAGGATGTGAGACACAGGGATAAAGTGGACAATATCCCTTTGGCCTTTGCTACTGCACACGTGTTAAGTTACATCACTTTGTCTCAACTGTGCTCCGTGCAAACTGGTCTGAAAATCAGTGGCAGCTCTATTACATGACCAAACTCTGTTCAAAGACACTCAGAGATGCCAGAGTGCTTAATTTTCTTTGAGATATTTCCTAGTACAGCTGAAGCCAACAGGTCAGTGTGGCAGATAAATCCCACCTCTCATTTCTTTATAGTTTGCTTCCATGGAGCCAGACTTTCTTGTCATTTTTTAAATGGTTTTGAGCCATCATTTTGCAGTCTGTCTGAGGGTCTGGTAGTTGTTTTCTTTTGACATTGGCTGCTTTTTCAGTCGTGCCCGTCAGAAATAGGAGATAATCCAGCAGAGACCTGACACAGAACTGATGGCATGAATGGAGCAAACTAGCTCAGATTTTAATCAATTATGCAATACCATTTGGAAAATACAACACAGGAAAAGCATACATAGATAGAATTACATCACCAGTCATGGATTGGCCTCCCCTGAGCCCAGACCTCAACATTACTGAAGGAAGCCGACACCAAATGTCCTTCAAGAAGCCTGAGGAAATGTTTCCTGAAGCCTACTTAAAGAAATTACAAGAAGGATTGACTAACAGAGGTATCTGTGTTGAAGAGTAAAGGTGGTCATCCCAAATATTGGGAGTTTCATGCAGTCTTTAGGTATTCTACACTTTTCTAGCAAGTCTCTTGATTTCATATTGGAGATGCTCACAGAAAAAACACACACAAACAGCACTGAAATGTACCTCCATCTTGATTTTCCAAAATGGTTAATAAATAAGAAGAAAGCCCCATGGGTAAGCGGCAAATGTTAAGAATTTATGCATTAGTAAATAATGTATCATTTTAGTATGTCTTTATTACGCAACATGTTTCTGTTCTGTCTGTGCTGCTTCTAGTGTCAGCTGCAATAACAACTCTTCCAATAAGTGTGATCTCTAACTCTCTTTCTGTCTTGGTACTCAGGGATTGCATCATGCTGTGTTGTCTGAACAGCGGCACCAGCTTTGTGGCAGGTTTTGCCATCTTCTCTGTGCTGGGATTTATGGCCTACGAACAAAATGTTCCCATCGAAGCTGTTGCAGAATCTGGTGAGAGAACGACACACAATATAATGACATGTTTCTGAAAAGTACCAACTTTCAAAACCGTAATGAAATCATGTGCTCGATCTACAGCAGCTACTGCAGATTAAAAAAACAGAAACAAAACCTGAGCATTTGTGCTCTCATCCATCATATTGTGCTAAAATGAGTAAACACTCGCAGTTATATAACCGCACACTCTTTACCTAGGCTCTTAGATCACCGCATTATGATTTATTCAAGTCAGTATGAAAGATTTAGTGAAAGAGACAGAGCGAGAAATTTAAAATGTTTGTTAGAGCACAGTAAGGACAGAGCTTAATGCTTCAGATAATGTATTTCTCTGGGACAGTCACCAAATGTGGGTGCTAAATAAAGCAATAGCATGCCAGCTCTTCTGTTCAAGCAGTTAGCCTCACAGTGGATCAGATAATCCCAAGATTAGTCACCTGCAAACTTTGTGTTGTAGATTGAATTTAAAAAAGATAATGTGACATTTTATACAAAGCGCTTCAAATAATCCATTGGGAGAAAATATGAAACACATTTTAAATTTCATTTATTTATGCATATTCAAAAATGTCATGTCAACTTTGGCAACATTTGGCACTGTTGGGTTCTCCTCATCTGATTGGAAAGGAAGTCTCTATGAACTTGTGAAGTGGCATCTGCAGGAGACCTCTTGAGGCCACTTAAGGAAAGTCGGATGCTCGTCCTAAATTCACTTTAATTTTGACTAGACTGTCTGGCATCCTGAAATGTTCTCTGCAGAAGGCTTCTGACGGCTGAGTTTAAGTCACTTCCTTGAACCCAAACAAGACTTGGCCAGTTCCAAACTTACATGTGGTTTGCTGAGTGATCTCTGTGACCTCTATAATATTTTCCCAATGACAAAAAATACTGGCTGAGGATAAGAAAAAGACCAAAGCTTTAAATAACCGCTACAAGCAGGATCACCTTTCTACAATGGCTGCTCTGCGTCAGCTAGATGCAAGACTAAAATCAAAGCAGTGTCTGATTTGTAACAACAATAACAACAAGAATCAGCCCAGTTCACATAATGCATGCTACCATTAGGTCTCATTTTTGAGGATTTTTGAGAACTATATAATTTTGCAGAATCCTAAAAAGTGAAGTTTAATTTATTCTTTGTAGACCAAGCAGTCTTTGTTTTGCTGTTAGAATTTTGTACTTGTTCTATCAGATACACTGCCAGCAGTCCTGTAATTGAGAATTCTTATATTTTCATTCAGGTCCTGGTCTTGCATTCATTGCATATCCCAAAGCTGTTACTATGATGCCTCTGTCTCCACTCTGGGCTTGTCTGTTCTTTATGATGCTAATCTTCCTTGGCCTGGACAGTCAGGTGAGTACTGCTGTTGTGAATATATCCTGGGAATGCTGACTCTTAAGCTTGTGACAAAGTTGAAGGTTTGCTGAGACCTACGGCTTGGCAGACAACACATGAAGCTTATTTCCTCTAGTGTGATAGCATGATAATCTAGACATAGTAAGAGGGTGAACAACCCTGCTAATCCTGTGAGAATGCCAATATGTGGTCATGAAACACTGTATCTAATGAGTACAAGCTGACATAGTGAAAATCGAGAAAATGAGGGAACGCGTTCAGTTCAACAGTCACAATTTGTATCCTTGCCACATACAATTAGAGTTCTATGTGCCTCTACAAATTTTTTATATTTGTGAAGAAATCATATATGCATGACATGGATTACATGCTCTATTGATTTCAGTTTTATATTGTTGTTTAAATTTTTTGTTTTAAAGTTTTTGGTTACATTTGGGTCGCAGAAGGTTTCTGGCAGGAAACATGTATTTCCAAAGTTGAATAAACGAAGGTAAAATGTTAGCACTTGCACAATATGTCAATGAAACGTTGGCAAATCTTAATTGTGAGCAAAAACGAGATCTGGCAACTTTTTGGTTCCAGTGTTACTTCCAGGTATAAACATTTCTGGTTTCACCACAGATGCATATACTGAGAGGAACATCCTGCTCAAAGAGTTTTCAGTTTATGTTGATGTATAATATAATGATGATATAATGACCTTGTGGTCTTTTTTCTCATCAAAGTGTCTATCCTGTAAATTTCAGTTTTATTTTTTGTATCTAAGTTTGTATGTGTGGAGAGCTTGGTGACAGCTGTGGTGGACATGTACCCAGACACCTTCCGGAGAGGCTATCGCAGAGAACTACTGATCCTAGGCATGTCTATAGTTTCGTTTTTCATAGGACTCATCATGTGTATGGAGGTAAGATAGCTATAGCTTGTCAGTTAAATGTCCCATAAGTTAAATGCCTGTATAATATTTACCCCCACCTGCCCATCCATCCATCCATCCATCCATCCATCCATCCCTTACATGAAATCCAATCAGATACACTGTAGATAATAGAAACCTTTTCCTGTTATTTTAATTGTTTTTAATTGTGCCCTGATCTCTTTTATTGATAACCCTTACACACCATTAGATAACCATTACAAACCTATACATATGGACAATTGACAGCAGTAATTTAGACCTGAAGATCTGTTTCAAAAACCTCTTTCAGCCACTAAAAGCATTTCACATTTCTGTCTGCACTGAACTCCTTCCATCTCCACTATGAATGTACAGTACCATTCTTTAGTGTTCCATAATGGAGATGGCACAGGGGATGAAACTTGATAAAATATGGAAGTATAGCACTTTCTCTCTCAGTCTTTTGTCTTAGAGCTTTCAGTTGATTGACCTCTGTTTTTACTGCCTATTCCTTCCTATTACCACTATGTATAAGTTTTATCACTTTTTAATCAACTTCCACCTATAATGGGACTCAAGAAGCTTTATTCAAAAGCTGACAAAAAAGTATGTTGAATAAAATGTCTCAGAGTAGAATTAAACACAGTTTAAATGCTCTTCTGGGAGTGTGGTGCAATACTAAGATATTTTGAGAAGATTCTTAGCTTAGCTTTACTAGCACAGAAAAGCTGTGATGTAACCTTCTGTAAGATTCATGTGAGATTTTATTTATGACGCTTTTAGTGGAAGAGCTGATAACTTGTCTTGAGTGTAGGGGAAGGTAAAATGCAAGACTACCTTTTGAGATGAAATGTGAAGATGTGAGAGAAATACAAACTAAGAAGAGCTGTAAGGCAGGATGAAAAGAAAAAGATTAATGGATGTAGTGAAGAATTGTTGATATATATAAAATGTTCAAGGTGAAAGTCTAGACCTCAATCACATCTAAATCATTTAATTTAAATCCAATGTGCTAGTCTACAGAGGCATAATTACAAAAAAAACGTGTCACTGTTCAAAAACATAAATATCAAATTTATGTCCTTATTTTTATTGACCAAAAACTTAATGTATCAGTGGCAAAAAAATATATAAAAGATTTTGTTTAGTAAAAGAAATAACATAAAACCAGGCAGGAAATAATAATTCATTAGTTTTAATGTTTTATTTTTAGTGTTACATAATGGTCGGTGGTGTATTACCTTATATCTTAGCCCTGACAAATACTCCAATGCATTGTAATGTAAAAATAAACCCAACCTCAAACAAAAAGAACAAAACGATGAAACTAATATGATCTTAACAGCAATTAAACATGTTTAAGCAGTTACGGCTAAATTGAAACCAACAAACACATTTTGGCAACTAAAATGAACCTGAACACAACTATGGTGACCAATGAAGCCCAGTGGTCATCTTTAAAGCTTTTTAGCACAAATTCACAAACAATTGACTCAGTGCAAGTTTGGCCATCAGAGCATGAACGCGAGGCTCCATGCAGTCATCCCTGACACACTACACTACAATGCACCAAATATACTGTAAATGCATCCTTCAGTCAGTGGCTCTAATATAAAATATTTATTGTTGTGTAGAATTATTTAATTTTGGGACAAATCCTTATGAAAATACCAGTGTGGGATGTTTGCAAGTTTATTTTGTTTGCTACTGAGGTCTTGCCATTAACCATAATCATGCACTCATCATTAACTTTATACTTGATTTTGTTCAACTGAGTCTGACATGTAGGGGCTTTGACAGGAAACTGACACTTGTCTTGTCTTGTCAGGGAGGGATGTACGTCTTCCAGCTGTTTGATGCGTATGCTGCCAGCGGGATGTGTCTGCTGTTCGTAGCCATATTTGAGTCCATATGCATCGGCTGGGTGTATGGTAAGATAAGAGTTTTGACCTATACACCTTGAAATATCAAAGCAGTGTTTTCAGTTTTTCACTTCACTTCCCCCTCTTGTCGCTTGAGATTACAGTCATTTGTCTTTTGTCAGCTGGGCAACTGCCACAGATTGCAGCACTGCAAAAGCCATCATGTTTTTAACACTCTGCAATAATATTTCTTCTCTGCCCTCTGCTGGAGATTGGTCTCAAACACATGCAGCATTCTCTTAATTTTGCACCAATCGTTTTACTGATGCATAATAATAAAAGTAATCCTAAAGCAGTGGCTTTCTGTGCTTTTTTAAATAAAACATAAGGTTGTTTTCTGTCTACTTGACGCAAATATTATGCATACATGTATATTTGATAAAATATACATAAGCAATATACATGTTTTTCCCCCTGCGTTTAGATGTCAATACAATTATGTTACTGTAAGTCTAATTTAAACTGACAAACTGACAACAACTTACAAAGACAGATCTATTATAAGCACAATAAATCAGATATGAAGCAAAACAAATTGATCTCGGCTTTCTTGATAGAACGTTTCAGACTAGATTTCGTCCACTTTGTTAAGAGAGTCACAAACTGTCTTTAAAGATTAACCACATCATTATTTTTATGAAACACACAGAAACTGTCACTGAATCATACTTTTTTTTCAGGTAGTGACAGATTCTACCTTAATATTGAAGACATGATTGGGTACAAACCAGTCTTCTTCATCAAATGGTGCTGGATGATCCTGACCCCGGGCATCTGTGCTGTGAGTGGCATAATTTCAAGAGCTGTAGTAGCACAAACAGCGTATCATGTTAAAAAAAAAATTATAAATTAAAAAAACCCGAAAAACAAAATTCTGAAGATACATATGGATGGATCTGGAGTTTTATACTGAATCAACATGGATCATCATATATTTTTATCACATGTGCAAATAATGAGTTCGTATTGTGTAGCTGCCGTGCTGTGTCACCCGGAAATGTTGATCACAATATTGAAGTTTTTCATATTCTTAAACTCCTAACTTTGAATAATACATTTGCACAGCAATCCACAAAGATACAGTACTGCAACTTTAATTTATTTATTAAAGCCATTTCTTTATGTCATATTCTAAATTGAAACATTTGCAAACTGAATTTTGTTTTTGCCACAGGGAATTTTCTTGTTTTTCTTGATTAAATACAAACCACTGAAGTACAACAATGTTTACGTCTACCCTGACTGGGGCTATGGTATTGGCTGGTTCATGGCCATGTCCTCAATGGTCTGCATCCCTCTGGGTATTATCTGGATGATTTGGAAGACTCCTGGCACCTTCTCTGAGGTACAACATGAATATGGTACACATGCAAATGGAAATACTGAAATCAAATTTACCAGCCTCATATAGAGCTAATCTTGCAGCAGAGAGATATGAAAGTCATAAGATACCGTATATATAATACTTACTGATAATAATAATAATAATAATACTGATTTCTATATATAATTATTATAGAAATCATACAAATATGTGTATCAAAGATAAGAAAGCTATACACAGGTTAGAGCATGTATGATGATCCTGTTCAAAAGTTTATGCGTCTTCAACAAGTCATGATTCTTTACTTGAGGTCTCATGGAGGCAAAATAAAGAGAGACAAACATAAGACAGTTAGGTTGTTTCCTACTAGAATAGTGAAACTTCACCAAACTGAAGGATCATCTCCCCAAATCTCTTACAAATAGCTTACAAATATTACACTCATTTGAATATATAAAATGATTTTAACAGTTTTAAACGTACAGTATTGCATTTAGGGCCAAGTGGTGCTGATGCTGTGTTACTGTGTCACCTTCCAGAAATTGAAATATATTCTCTTATCTTTCCTCTTTGTGTCTTTGGCTCTGTGCAGAGAATAAAGAAGCTAACCACCCCCAGCCCAGACCTGAAAATGAGAGGGAAACTTGCTGCCACGAGTCCTTACGCTGCCAACGATGCAAAACTTAAGGCCGATGGGAAAATATCCACCATCTCAGAGAAGGAAACGCATTTTTAACTGACCGCTTGACTGATCAACCAAGCTGCCTGTTGTCTATATAAAATGTCCATGAAACAAAAACAGCATTATCAGCCACTACTCAAAACAGGAAATGAAACAAATGACTCAGAGTGTTATTTTTGTTTTGTAAAAAAAAATGTAAGAAAAAAGGAAAAGCTATCGTGTCATTATGTAGTCTGTTTTGCACAAACTTTAAATAACACGTTTGATGTTCTTAATTAACATTGTGATGAAAGCAGCTTTTTTCTTAACCAATAATATTTTAAAATCAGTTTAATGACATTATATGGATACAACCTGTCCTGGTACCTTGTCAATAATGATCACGATAGTGTCTGTGCCTTTAGAACGATACCCGTGTGTTGTGTTGTACAAGGCTTTCACTGTACATTTATTGGCAAAGTGCTGTGCCACCCTGTTAGGTACTAGGTACCCAAATGTGACTTTTTAAGATGTAGCAGTTTGGGGACCATATTAAGTAGTTTTGCTTGTTAAGAAAGAATATTTCAGTGGTGTCTATGTACTGAGGCCGTAGGGGGGCATCAGTTACCCTTCCTTGTAAAACTACACATCAAGAGTTTTGCCACAGAAATCTCACATGTTATCAGTGACAGCTGTGACTTTGAGGCCTGCACACCATTTCTGATCGTCGAGCTGTTCTTATTTACTTGAATTTATTGTTGTTGCAAAAAAAGACTAGCGAAAACTCTGCTTATTGGAATAATGTGAAGGAATTATTAGGTTATTGATTATCATGTTAGCACATATCAAGTCATTTGGGGTTTTGCAGATTTCTGTGGTAAAACTAAATATCCCTGATTAGATTCAAAAACAATAAGCCAATATAAAATATGCCTGGGTTTAAACATTAAAATCACCATTGGTTATAGTTTCATTTTCTAGCGTGAGCTACAGATCTGCACCAGGCCACAAATAGATGTGTGTTTATGTGACTCGCAGGCTGAGTCTAAAAACACACCTCTCTCTCTCCTCTAGCCGCCCTCCTATAAGTCACGGATATCTGTCATTTCACAGTAATTATACTGAGCCTAACACAGAGTGACAGATAGATGTGCTTCCAACCCTGCATTTTTATTTCCCGCTCTGCCTGTAGAGGCCCATCAGATGAGCATTTCAAACCTCATCTGTCTTCTATTCTGATTCTTTTTATTCTTCCCTCTTGTCACTTTTCTTGTGTTTTGTTGCTTTCACCTCTTCTGACTCTTTTTCTGCTTGTCCACTTCTTTCCCATTTTTTTTTTACTTCTTTAACTCTTCATCACATGACGTTCTTGAAACTGTGATGCTTTTTATGTCATCTCACTTTCATGCTTTGGCAATGCTCTTCCTATCGCTGTATTTTTTTGGAAACACTTCTTCTGACACAAACCTCATTAAGAAATATACAGCTTAATTTCGCTGTCTGAGCCACTGCAGGTGTGAAAGCACAATCTGACCCCTGTCATCGATGCAAATGCGTTCGGGGTCAATGAGCTGGTCTCATTATTCAGACCAATTTCTGTCCAGTACAAGATCATCCTGTCAGCACTCAAATGACTACAAGTAATCTTTCTACCCTTCCTTACTTTGTCCAACTCTTTCACTTCCCTTTTTTTCTTTCCTGTGTCCTTGTTTCCTGATGAAAATGCAATGAGAGGAGAGCATCTGAGGGAATGAAAAATTCTCTTATAGTTTTTTCAGGAGGAGGCAAAGAAAGCAGGGGAAGAAATAAGAATTTGATGAGCTGAGGAAGTGTGAGACAGAGTACGTTACGAGGGAAACTGGGGAAGTGTGTAGCGACTGAAGCTCCTCCTGTCTAAGCTGTGAAGTCCTTTTAAAGATGTGATTGGTCCCTCCGGTGTGGTTGCGCTCTAAAATGTCCACCTCCTCACTGATATTGTGCAAATTAATAGTTATGTGCATCAGAAAAGATAGCCTGCTGTTTAACACTGATCACTTTAATTGTATATTTTTACATCTATTTCTAAAAAAAATTGTGGTCTATTTCCTGAGATGAAAGAATTGATGTAATATTAAAGAATGTGTCCTTTGTTTTGACTTTTGAAATGTTCAAAAGGTCTTGTTATAGAAATATAATGAAAGGTGTTTTACTGTTCTGTACTGTTCTACAAACATTTTGGTATTCACAGGACACACAAAATGTCTGCTTACTCATTTTTAAGAATAAATATTATGACGGAAAGAGAAACACAGAGTTTGGTCTTTATCTAATATCATCTCACTAAACAAAGAACTTCCTTCTGACATTTTCTTAAAGTCATTCAAATGGATTTCACTGCCTCTGTCTGTGATGAATAGTTTATAAATGAAATGATAGGATCTGATAAGATGACATTTTCCGAAATCCAAAAAAGTGACAGGATCACTGCGTGCCCCTCACTTTCCAGTAGCTTTGTTCCACTTGGTACTGTGATTACTTCTATGTGTCATTTCATAAAATCCCCAGTATAGCTTCGTCTTACTGAGATCTAATCATATAATCGTTAATTCCTTCCCTTTTAACAAGAAAAAACTCAGAACGTGGCTCAAAGTGAATCGTTTTCTGACCAGTGTTTGAAGAGAGGAAAGATGAGTACTGCGGATGAACCCAGAGAGACCGACTACTGATGAGATCACACCAGCCATAATTCCAGTGTGTTATCAAAACACACACATTTGTGGAAAACAATTGTGAATTCAATACTTGCCCCATCATGCTACTCTACAGCATGACTGCTTCTTGTTAACAAAAAGTACCTCATCACTATACCTTGTATAAAGCTTATATGTTTAGCATGTTTAATATAGTACAGTGGTTCTTAACCTTGTTGGAGGTACCGAACCCCACCAGTTTCATATGCGCATTCACTGAGCCCCTCTTTAGTGAAAAATAAAATATGACATTCTTTTTTGAAATTCAAGACATAGATATGTTTTTTACTGGTGCACAAAATGAGCCGTGCATGTCACGGCAGAGGCTCTGCCGAACCCCTGAGACCGACTCACCGAACCCCTAGGGTTCGATCGAACCCAGGTTAAGAACCACTGATATAGTACTTTTTAATATTTACTGTGTAAATGAGCGTATGCTGCTTTTTCATTTGCATCTAAATGCGTAACGCCTTTGCAATTCTGTTATTCATTGTATAATGCAATTGCAGATGCTGGGATTATTCTCCGTCTGCATGACACAACTGGGGCTAAACTTTAGCTGTTAGACAGACGGTCTCACAATAGACTCTCGAATACCATAGTACTGAGAGCAGTGCATGGTCAGGTCAATAAATGCAAGGTCATAATGACTGTAGCACATGTATGTCTAAATGTTTGTTCCTGAATTTCTCCTAGATGGCTGGTTCAATCTTGATGAAAATGAAGCCTATAAACTATTTAGGGGATCTAGATTCATAACATCTACTGTGATTTAGGCAAATATTTACTTTAAATAAAAAAAGTGGCTTTTCTTTTCTACTTTATTTGATTTTAGAAACTGTGGAATTATGGCTGGTTTACCCTGTAAAGTTGGATTTTTAACACCGTTCAAAATAATATTTAGTATTCATTTAGAAGTCATTAAGCTATTTAAGTGTATTTAAAGTGTATATATGTGTTTATAGGAAGATAATTTTTAAAGATCTATATAACAGTAGACATAAATATGAGCCATACCATGTACAGGAGGGACATTTTGTCTTTTTTTATAAGTTATATGTTACTATTGCATTTGCAATAGTTCAGAATTGTTAGTAAATCAATATGTTTTCTTTAAAAGTCACAGCTGTAACTTTACTAAGTTTGCCAGGCGTGTCTATGTGTCTGCCTTTGACAATGGACAATAACATCCACAAGCTCATTCACTGTTATTATAAAAATAATAGCCACAGATTTAACATATAATTGTGTATAAAGAGCCATACACTGATGGCCATAGCTACTTAGTCTGTAACAGTAATCGTTAAGAGCAATGTGGCTGTGAGTACATTATAAAAAAAAAAACATGCAAAGGTAAAGGACATAAGCGACAAGCAAATGCATCCCATTAAACAAAACTGAGATACATATTTATAGAAATATTTATAGAAATAGGATGATGAGAAATTAAGAAGCATAAGCCAGTGCATGGTAGAGTCAGTAGGAGAAAGGAGAGTAAAGCATTCTTCATTCTCGTGGTGAAGGAATAGCAGATTAGTTGACTCACACAGTTTTCTGGGGCAGTGCTTCGGGACAAAGCCGAGATAGAAACACAACACACGGAGGCCAAAAGTCAGCCGTGCACAAAGATCACAGCAACCTACATTTCTATCCAGATCTTTTGATAGTGAGCAGGATGGGAAAATAAGTGGGCAAGAGCATTTTGTGTAAACACACACACATGTAACCAATTATCCTTTCATTCATTGCTCTCCTAGTAGTCATATTATTTATAAGACCTGATCATTGTCTGTTGGGAAACAATGATCCTTTTATGTACATTTACTAAAATATGTCATGCTTATTTGCAGTATTGAAACTACTGAATGTCACATAAGTCTATCGTACGGTGCCATTTCCACCAAGTCTGACAACATTCTGAATTAATGTTTTCAGTGTTTATCTGCGTTTTGTTTGTGGCTTTGATGTAAATTATATCTTTCTCTGCTGATAAGCACCTCGAGGCAAGACGCAGAAGCATCCAAATGACTGTGATGTGGATGATGACAAAGGCAGGGAAAAATGGAGATAGGCAGAAGCATACGGACAGGCAAATAATGGATAAAAAGCAATAATAGGGCAGGCAAAAGGCCAAAAAGAGCCCAAAACCAGATACCATAAGTCAGTAATGAAAGCCCACGTGCAGTGGTTGATAGCTCAGCCACCTGGAAGGAAGAGATTTTTTTTCCTACAAAAACATCATTAAAGAATAGCCTAAGACATATGACAGTTTATAAAACACCCACTTTACTTTTGCAACCTTAGGTCACCCACAGGTCATGCGGTCGCCTTAGATTTTACACTAAATTTAATCTGTTTTTGTTCGCTCTTGAGTCCATCCTGTTGTGACATGAGGCTGGAGTCATTCCTTTACTTTCAGCAGGGGGCAGCAAATTCCAAAATACCATGACTGAAGAAGGTTGTGCCCCATGAAAATGAAAGTGAAAATGTGTGTTTTTGTGCTAATGCTTCTGCAGCCGACTACATGTTATGATTGACTTTGTGTGCATGCTTCTAAACATGCGCAATATACTCTCTTCTCAGAAATACATCCATGTGTGCATCTCTTTGCCATTATAGCCAATGTTGCACTTTATAACCTCACCATGCCTTATATGGCATCATGTAATAACAGGCATATTTCATTCTTGCACCTTCTCTCTCTCAGAAAAGCAGATAAAATACTTTTCAGCTCAACAACACTGAGGACATGCCTCTGCACATCTGTATTTTAAATGTGTGCATGCATGTGAGACATTTTCTGCATGCACCTGAGAGTTTGAATCATGACTTCTTGGGGTTTCACATACACAAAGCAAGCGAGTGTGAGTGTGCTAGATGGAAAGTGGGTAACCAGCAGAGGGATGAGCATGCTGAAAAAGCCAAGAAGCGAGAGATGGAGAGATGGATCATGTAGGGAAATAGAGATGGGAGGATCACGAAAGAGAGTAATCTACTGCGTAATGAAAAAATGTGACACGGTAAATATGGTTTCTGTACTTGGTGAGGGGTGAGGGTAGAGAGGCTGGACAGAAAACTCTGAGGTCAGAAAGGGTTACATTGTTCATCTTGCTCTGTATTATAGAGCCATACACTGCTCCATATACCAACTGATGACAATATCTGTTTCCATTGTTGTGGGTTTCACACACAAAGCAAAGGAGCTGATCATTTCTGAAGAATGTATTCTGTAAATAAGCTAATAAACATCGACTTATGTCATTTATTCTGTATTAAAACAAACACACAAACGACATACTGAAAATAATAATGGATTGCATTTATATAGCGCTTTTCGAGACCTTCAAAGCACTTTACAATTCCACTATTCATTCACTCTCATATTCACACACTGGTGGAGTCAAGCTACAGTTGTAGCGCAGACTGACAGAAGCGAGGCTGCCATATCGCGCCATCGGCCCCTCTGGCCATCACCAGTAGGCGGTAGGTGAAGTGTCTTGCCCAAGGACACAACGACCGAGCCAGGGCTCAAACCGGCAACCTTCTGATTACAAGACGAACTGCAAACTCTTGAGCCACGAACGCCCGATAATAAGTTATTAATGAATCAAAGAAAGCATTTCTTTATATGTATTTGTTTGTTTTATCTCATTGTGTGTCAGGTTTCCTTCACTTGCTAGACAGTCGATGTCATCGATTTCATGGGTGATGATCAAATCATTCAAATAGTCAGTCAGTCAATATATCACTATACATTTGGACCAGGTCACTAAAGAATTAGAACTATGTCAATTTCTGTGCCAGAAAACCATAAACACTACTACATGTTCAAATACACAGAAATACACTCAACCTACATGTGAACTTTGAAATGCTCTGAAATTATGAAATGAATTTAAGTTAAATTGTGCATTGATTTCTACTGTAGTGCATTTATTCCTTCTCTGGGTGATCTATTAATTTCTACTCAGAGTCAGGGAAAGGCTATTGCACCCGATGGGGAGTTTGACCCATATGCCAACATTTATTCCGTATACCATTATTTGTGTCAGGAGTTAAGTGTGTACTGTGTAGTTAAGAGGATGAGGGGAATGAGAAAGCGAGAGATATGGAGAAATAAATTACATGGGTAAGGATGTCAATGAGATCTGCCTTGGCACCTTCTTTGAGTTGTCATGGGTCAAAGGAGAAGATGTCTGAAGATGCTCCAAGCATCTTTCTTTCTCGGTCCCACCATCCCTTTCCTCTTCAGTAAGCATTAAACAGAGTGTAGCCTAAAATTCTCAGCATTATTATCTTTGATGCAATAGTGTTTATTATCCAAGGGGGTGATCCATTAGCAAGGATTGGCAGTACCCCATTTTTTGCTATTATTTATTTTAGATAGATTTTCATGCTATTAGCTAAACTGTGGAAAACACCCAGCAATAATCTCTAATCAGCTGTTTTGTAAAATGACTTTTACAAAAGCTGAGCTGTAATCCTACCTGTGTGCAGCTAACAAGGATGAACAACCGTGAAATGAGCAAGTGGCTGCTGTAAAAGGTCAAACTCTGTGATGTGTGAATAAAAGGAAGGATCAGAGACTGGTCTAAAGCTTGGGGCAAAGTGTTGTTTTTCACGCCTGCTTGACATCTACATACAGTAAATTAAATTTTATTTGCCACTGAAAGCTTTTCATAGTCCATCTACAAATTTGTTTCATGTGAGGGGGATCTCCTTGCTATATTTTGTTTTTGTTTTTCATGTTTTACTTTGTAAGCCACTAAAAATACTATATAAAAGCAGTATTATGTGGCAAAAGTGCAAATGCACATGTGAATGTGAACTAAATCATTTGTGTCTGCTTAGTAGACTCAATGAGTGGTGTATGCCCATTGGGTAAGCACTGGTTTATGCAGTAATAGCTTTTGGCAGCTGTGTAATTTGTGTTTATTTGTCTCTGACCTTGGAAAATTCTTTTTTTGCAGTGCAGGTGTCATTGGTAAAATCCACACATACGCACAGAGAAAACAATGAGAAATAAGCGCTGTTTGTACACAGCTACACCATTTCACGCACCAAACATATAATCCACACATGCATATTCCCCAGTACACAGGTTACACATACATGTACAATGTGATGGTAACTCATCATTCAGGGACCATCCTTTGACATTGTTTCCAATTTCACTTCAAGTAGTTGTCTGGTTGTCTCACTAGTTAGGTGGGGGCACCAGCTCTGTGTTATATTGAAATATTAGATAATGATGACTTCCTAATGAAAGTGAGTGAAATAGAGTAAATGGTCACATGTCCGAGAGTAGTTTCTGAGTAATCATGAACCAAAATTAATAATACTTTAATTGGCATTTGTTACGTACTTAGTCAGTGGTTAAATTATGTGCCCAAAATTAAGTGAAATTGCCTTTCAATAACCTTTATTGGATTAATTTTAAAGAAGCTGGCCTTTTAATGCTGGTGTTGTCAATTTCAAAATATAGGCTGACATTTCAGCATTTTGATAATCCATGCAGATGTATTTAATGATGTCCATGTATCACGTTGTCTATTTAGATTCCATTATTAAGCATTATGCAAATAATAAAATGTAGATGTATCTGCAGCATTTAAGTAGCATACACATAATGGATGAAATATTATAACTAGCAATATATATAACACATGAAACAATATGCAAATGATGTAACAAGAACATAACATCACATTCACAGGGAAATTATTAAATAAATGTAATATATATGATGAAGAAATGGGAGTGAGACAAAACATTTTTTTTAAAAATCCAATTTATTGAAAACAGCGCTTAAACTGAAACAGGCTGGTTTATAGCTTTCTTTTTTTTTTGCTTTTTGGCCTGTCCCGTTTGGCTCTTTTGCCAACAGAATTATTGTCTAAAGGCAAAGAAAGATGCCCAACGGATTTACTTTACCAAATTGACCATCCCAGCCTTGTCATAATGGTCCATTTGATTCACCTTTTATTGTTTATTTTATTTTCACTTGCTGAATACGGGACAGACTTGACTGGGGGAAAGAAGGGGAGAAAGAAAGAGGGAAAGAGGCTGTTTTATAGCTTGAGGACCACACCTCCAAAAAAAAATGTCGTGCCAGTAACGTTGGAAACCATTAGGACCATCAAGGTCCTAATGGTTTTTTCTCATCCGAGAATAAAATTTTGTTTTGTTTTTGAAGCCATTCAGTCTCAGATGCCATCTGATGGTTATGGGGCTGCAGTCGGCACCAGTAACGGCCTTAATTTGGCTTGAGGATGGTCCAATGTCTGGATGGACAGCCAATTGGATCCTCTGGTGCAGTGCTGGTGAAATTATTTGGGGTCTTCCACTTGACTTTTTTTTTAAACAACCCTGGAGATCATTTAAGAAATTCCAAATGGCTGCCTTACAGCGTCTCTCCTCAGTACGAGAGACCCTACTTACTGTATGTAGTTCAACAACCTGATCACATTCAAAAAGGGAACTTTATTGGCCTTTGCCATCAGAACGTCACGACAGTGTGACTACCTGACAGAAAATGTCAATGAATCCACATTTTTGCACATATTTGGCCTTTTAAAGGCATGTGGTCCTAAACTTTTGATCAATTGCATGCTCAAAAAATGTTGTCTCACTCCGATTTCTTCTTGTTGCATGTTGAAGATCTACTTGGAACCTTGTTAAGATCCAACCATGCAAAATATGATTGTTTGCCATTTTTCAAGTGGTCTTAAACATTTGATCAGGGCTGTATATATACATCCATATGTTACAATCATTCTAGTAATGATTCACTGTGTGACATACTTTGATTCTAATAACTGTGTGTAACTACAGTGGTGTATAATTCTTACACCACTGTAGAGAACTGTCTAGTTTTGCTGCTCCTTCATTTCACTCATGACACTTTTTTGTCACAGATCAAAACAATCAATTCTGTCTTGCTTGTTTTACCACCTGTCAGTGTTTAAATGGCATCTATGTGGGTGTCACATGTGATCAATGGTGACAAAAGAAAGCTATTACGTTCCCAAAAATAAAAAAGGTACATCTGTGTTGATGTACCGTAAACACAATTGCACTTATACATTCACAGTGTCACACCTGTATGTGTATCAAATGTATATGCAAAGATTTACTTGGTGCACACAACATGCATATCTACACAATCCATGCACCACATTCACTATTCTGACTAACTTCTACTATAAGCTGAGGTGAGTGAGTCCTAGGCTTTCCCTGCACTGATTTTCTGTATGCAATGATGTCTTAACAGGAAAAGGATTAAAATCAGAAGTTTTGTATTCTATGATCATTTGTTATTTTTCCATCAAGGTGCATATGGTAACAATTAGAAATCAAGCATAGCACATAATTATTATTACATCATTAGTTAATATTTAAACAACAATTATTACACAGATCATGCATTTATACTAATAAAAAACAGATAAAGATATAGTTGGGTCTTTTATGATGTTTGTGTTGACTGCTGCATATTTGATTTATTATTTTTATGTTTATTGTTTCCTACCTATCTGAACAAATGAATGTTACAAAAGCCATTTTCAGAAAATGCAGTCTAATAAAGCTGAACTGCATTCTGCACAAACATTGCTCTTTAATGAGTCTAAAAAGATTTACAGCTGCAACATATCACAATAATATACATTTTAAAAGACAAGTTTGCAGATGAAGGACGTGGACTGAATTTAAGGCAGGCATATAACATTTATATCACGAGCCTGATAGAAGTACGACCCAGCCGATGGCCTCTTATCGTCTGTCTCTTATCTTCCTAGGAGCTCTGAAACCTCTTAGATGGTTGAAAAACATCAAGCTTGTGATTTAATCCTGAATAATATTTGAATAATATCAGTAATATCGGGCACACTAAGAGACTGTTTGAATTTATTTACTTTGCTATTCTGAATTGCATTGAGATAAAATAATAACTTTATATATGCGTACATGCATACCTTTCTTTACAACTGTAACATTTCCCAATGACATTTTAAATATGGTGAAACCTCTTCAGTCAACTCCTTACTCCTGAATTGCTTTTTTATTGTGATGCTCCTCCCTCCAGTCCCCACGAGGAACACAAAGAAGCTTAAAGCATAAAGTCTTCACTCCCAAATGTTAATGCGTTCTACTTGGTTATGTTAGTCTATACCACCAAGTGAAATGTTTAAACATACCAAGCAAGCAGTAAATCACATGTAAAAACACTACCAGCACAATCAGTTATCTATATCTGTCATACATCATAATAATATTATTATTACAGCGCCATAAAATTAATTTGTACATCATCTTCATGACAGTGAAGTTATGATTTTCTTTTCAGGCGCAGCATATGCAAAGAAGTAGTGCAACTTGACCAGTTTCTTCACCTGAGAACCAGAACGTTCCTATTTTGAACCTTGTGGTCAGATAACCCTGGGCAGCACGGTGGCACAGTGGTTAGCACTGTTGCCGCACAGCAAGAAAGTCCTGAGTTTAATTCCTCCATCAGGCCGGGGTCTTTCTGTGTGGAGTTTGCATGTTCTCCCCGTGTTTGCGTGGGTTCTCTCCGGGTACTCCGGCTTCCTCCCACCGTCCAAAGACATGCAGCTTGTGGGGATAGGTTAATTGATTAATCTAAATTGTCACTAGGTGTGAATGTGAGTGTGAATGGTTGTCTGTCCTTATGTGTTAGCCCTGCGACAGACTGGCGACCTGTCCAGGGTGTACCCCGCCTTTCGCCCTATGACAGCTGGGATAGGCTCCAGCGCCCCCCGCAACCCTGAAAAGGATAAGCGGAAGCGAATGGATGGATGGATGGTCAGATAACCCGAAGCTTAGATCTATGGAGGCCAGCATCAGCGGGATTAGAGCAGCATAAAGCTCAGCCCCGAGGTGAATTCTTAACTTTTTGAAATTGTATGAGCCACTGACTAATAGCCACCTCTCAAGCTTATTTTGTGTTTTATCTAACTGCACCTTGACAGCTATAATAGAAAAACACATCCACAGCTTGTTACATCAAACACCAACAGACAGCAAATGCGCAGTTTCATTATTTGCATCTGCACTATATTTGTTTGACCACGGCAGTGCGTGGTATGTTTGAGACCAAGAGCTGTTACTCTCCTTTTTCACACTTTTCTCTTACCATAACTCTGGTACAAGTTAATCTTGGTTTCATCTGTCCAAATATTTTTTTCCAGATATCTTTTAGATGCTTTTTGACCTTCTTGTTCGTGTGCTTGAGTATAACCAGTGGTTTGCACCTTGTCTTCTGTGGACTTTAAGGCCTTTAGTTGTTGCTGAGCTGTTTATTTAGATTTATCAACCTAATGAAAAAGCTGTAACTCATAAATTCTGCACTTTATATTTATTTCAGATATTATGTCTGCTTCATATGTCACGGATAATAAAGGAATTTAGCACAAAGCTTTTGTAAAACACATCTAATTACATCTAAAAGTCTGCACTCCAATCACATCTTAATTGTTTGAATATGCTGAGTACTGAAGAGGATATTCACCAACACATGTCCAGTGCCCTAAACACTTTTTGTTGTTCTGTTTAATAAACTTTAATTAAGTCACACTGATGCTGGTAGCAATACACACACACATATACACGCACACACAAAAAGAAAACGTGTTGGGTTTGTCATTTCTTGTCTCTTAGAATCATTTAAGCTCTGGGGCCTTTGTAGAGGACACAGCTATCATCAAAAGGATTGACTCTGTATTTGGCCAGGTGATGATGATGGTTGAGGAGGAGGAGGAGGAGGAGAAGAAGAAGAAGAAGAAGAAGAGAACTAAAGAGCTAGACAGATGATGAGAAAGATGGAGCGAGAGATATGTCATAAAGATGTCTGTCCAAAAACACTGCTGGCTATACTAAAATGAGACTCCCTATCATGGTTGTGACCTCTTGTCCCTGCTGTACCAGAAGCCATAAAATTAGATTGTTAAGGCTTCTTTTGGAACTCTTATGGCCAATTCTAATTCTTACTCTTATCTGTTGCTACAGATAGATTTTAATGAGACGTTGAGTATTAAGTTCATACCACAGAGAGAGAGTGAACATCACAGGGAGGATAGACAAAATGTTACAGGAAAAACATAATAAACCATAAAATGTGATATAGTACCACTAAGTGTTTTGACCATGTTCTCACATAAAATTGTGCTTAATGTTTATTTTGAATGTCCATTTTTGATTTGTATGTAAGTGTTAATACCCACAGGAAACCTCCAAAAGAATTCTTAATAATGACTAACCTAATGACTATAGGCCTTACTCAACCCAGTCAAGATGGGCTGATAACCATAATTCCCACATTTGACTTTTGTCCTTTTGGATAATAAATGTCGTCATGTTTTCCTATAATACATGTGTGAGACATATTTTGATTTCCCAAGTTATTGCCAATAATGTGCTTAGATTCTAGTAACCTTGATGGTTAATGGGCAAATTGCAAAGGAGTAAATCATTAATCTTAAGTTGCAGTTAGGATTCATGTGGCAGGCACCTTCTGTAATTTTAAGATTAGACTTACAACTTTCCATTTTGATAAGTTTACAGTTAGGGCTCGATCAGGTGACCTTGAAGCAGCTCTTAGTCATACCACACTTCAGGCAGCTGAAGCTCTTCCAATGATGAACTGAACATTTTTCTCCCACTCCCCATGGGCTTATACAACACCTGTCCTCCCATAGTTTGTGTTTTGCCCTGTCTTCCTATGCTTTCCTCTATTTTTATATTGCTCTTTCCCCTCATTGCCCAACCAGTCTGGACACATGGCTGCACCTTCAAGAGCCTGTTTCTGCATAAGGTTGTTAAAAAGGAGTCTTTTCTTCCCACTATCACCTAATTGTTGGGGTTTTCCATCTTATATCACAGGGGGTTTACCCTGCAATATAAATTGCCTTGAGGTGACTGTTGTGATTTGAAACTATATGAATACATTTGAATTGAAATGAACTGAACTAAATATTTGCTCCAAATGTAATGAAATTCCCTCCAGCCATTTAAGAGATGCAAGTGCGATCACGGAAATGAGATGAACGTGAGGTCAGGGTGACTTTTGATCACCATCACACAGGAAGGTCATTCTTACATTTTGTGCCAAATTTTAATAAATCTCTTTAAGGTGTTCACCAAGGGTATGTGTTGATCGGCTGGATGGATGATGCAAACTTAAACATAAAAAGTGTCTCTGCTTTGCTCAGATTCATAAGGACCTACTGTATACTAGTGAATAAACTGTTTTCTGCCCTGTGCTTCTGACTTCTACCCCAGCAGTCTCTCTTCTATTATCCATCTCTCCTATTTTCCTCTACCTTTTCTCCCCTCAATATATCTTTCTTTCGCTTTCTCTCTGTCATCCTATTTCGCTCTCTTTTCTCACCCTCTATTTATATCCCTCTGTCCCTCTCTCTGAATGAAGTGTGAAATAAAATTAATATCAAGGAGAAGAGGTCCCTCAAGCATTTGGTAATCTGATAAGAAACTGGTCTAATTTTAGGGTTTGGGGAAAAACATTGTCTGATATGTTATAATATGTTAATGTGCTCTTATACAGTATAGACCATTTTTAATTTCTCTGATACGTTTGGCTGAAATACTTGTTGGAAGAACGATTTCTGAATTCGAATGAAAACAGACGTAGTGAATGAACTTTCATGGCAATTATATAAAAAAAAAAATCAATCAGAGACTCCACATATATATTCACATATGAAAAAAGTGTATTAAGCCTCCCCTATATGGGTTTAACATGAGGCAACATTAAAAAAGAATCCTTCTAGTGCACAGACTCCAAATATTATCAGCAGGAGGAGAGCAAAATAGAGTTTGCGTGAGAGAGTAAAAAGAGATCCAATAGCCTGAAGATGGAGCAGCATACATTTATATTCATCATCCATTACTATAGAGAGTACAGGAAAACTACACTAGAGCACTGCTGTATTTATCACTCTAAAGAGCAGTCAACTGTTGGGAAATTCACCTGATTTTTTTATCTACCAGCAAAAAAGTTAATTTTGGTGACTGGCTGCATCAAAAAGACAGGGCGCACGTCAAGGGAAGGCACGCTAAATCGAAATGCCGTTTAAAACCATCTCAGTTTTCTCATCAAACTTTTTACTGGAGTCAAATTTCAATTTGGAATTATTTTTCCACCTATGTGAAAATCAGTTTAACTTCAGCTATGCAACTCAGAAAGAAGCGAGCCAAAGGTGCCTCCGGTGTTGGCAGAGTGAGCTGAAGTGTGTCTGAAATGTCTGTCTGCCAGGTCGGATGAAGAAGACATGGATGGGAGCTTCAAAGCTAAAGGAACACCTTCTCCTCTAGATCTGTTGAGGTTAATTTTATACTTTATAAATTTCCCTTTCTTTTGCTGCCTCTCTCCCACTTGTCTTCTCTCATTTTCTTCTTCTTCTCTCTCTCCATTGACTTCATCATCCACTTTCCTTTCCTTTTTCCAGAATTCTGTGTTTTTTTTCTTTCTTCTCATTCACTTTGTGTGTGTTTGTGTGTGCGAGAGAGAAGGTGAATTACATAGTGCAGTTGTGCTCCATTAGTGAATTATTGTCATATCAGAACCCATCCATCATCATCAAATCGGAATAATGAATGTTACCACTTATTTTAACATTGCATCCACGATATAGTTTTAGCATAAATGATACAAACAAAACAAAGAAAAAAAAAAAGAGTTAGATGTATACCTCACTTCTGTAGCTCTCACTGGATTTTACGTGCATCCCCAGAGACGGTAAAGACTTCTATGAATCTACAAACAGCAGTATAGCACATTAACCAAATTTCCCATGCCTAATGGTGTGTCAACAGGGATAGGCTATTAACATATAATGATGTGCTTTGCGATAACGAGTGGATTACTTGGTTTACTATTACATGAGTGGCTGCACGGAAATAACATAGTTGGAGAGGAGGCTAATTTGGTCCTAACTCAGTGCCTGAAGCGATTTTATCTGTTTTTCCTGTATGTATGAAGTGCCTCTCCTCTGCTGAGAGTGCAATATGGTGAGAAGCTAAAGACCTTGTGGATGTAGTGTGAGCGTATATTTTCATTAGCTTGCTGAAAGAATAGTCATTATGTTTAATTTTTGTTTGCACTGTCAGCAAGTCGCCTTTTTTTTATCCTTTTGTGCTGTTGTGAGTTGATGAATGTTTCTTGCGCATTCATTCATTTGTCCCTGTCTCGCTTGTGCTCCTGTTGTTTTTATAGGATACATGTTCACAGAGACTCATATAACGTAAATTAAATATAACAGCATGGCACACAGATATACTGTTGTGTCACAATTTAAGGATGCTGTACAATTATTAGCGTAGTTCTGGACTGACTGACTTACCCTTTGAGGTTATTTTAAGTTTAATTTACTTTTACTTGACAAAAAAATGGATACTGCTGACCACATCGCTGTGCTACTGTATGTTCAGGGAAAACCAACTTTATTGTAACAATAGGCATACGGTAACATATTAGGTTTTTTCTCAATTTTAGTAAATACAAAATATTAAATTTTGTAATTTGTACCCCTAAGCTTGATGTTGAGCTGAAAAATATTATCCCACATCACAGCAAAAGGCAGGATATGTGGGATCTTTCAGGCCTGTATGTCTAGTATGAACAGTGCTTAAAAAAAAAGTTGTTTGTGTGGGGGGGCAGAATTCTGAAGCCGACTGCTCACCCGTGGTGGAGAGTAAGCTTTTTTTCAATATCCATTAGCAAACTATGTCTCTTCATCAATATTCATTTCCAGTCACAATGCACATCATGCAACTTACTGACGCATGAAAATTGATTTTCATTGATTTACATTTTCTAATTAGAATAAAATCCATTTATGGTTAAAGAGACAAGAAATTATTAACAAGTTTGAGCAACAATTTACTTTCAGTCAACATAAACAAAGTATTGAAAAACCTGAACTTCAAACTGAAGACAGTATGAAATGATTGTAGCACGATGGGTGCTAAACCAGATGCAGCCAAGCAAAGGAATAGCTTCATGGAGGCTAACAGTGACCCTGCTCCAGGTTTGCTTTTTAGTGATGCGTATTAATGAATGTTTAATTTCATTTATCAAAGCAATTTGGAAAACAAATGTACTGTAAGTAAAAAAGCTTTAAAAAAGTGGAAAGATAAACACCATTTAATTCCTTGGCTAATAAAATGCATTCTGATTCTGAATTTTGTGGTTTTTAAGTTTGAAATATTGACTTTTTTCTGTTTGCCTATTGTTCTTTTAGAGAAGTATAGCTTTTCTAAAAGAAGCCCATTTATATTCCAAAATTTTCTCCCTTTGTCACTTTCATTTGATTTCCCTGCTGACAGACAAAGACCCAAACAAACAGCCACAAAAACATGCCCTTCTTGGCAGAGGTAAGAATGGCAAGAGTAGTGGGCTTGAAGCAAGCTTTGTCCCACACAGCATCTGTGCCATCTTGGCTATTTATATGGTTGAGTGTCAGGAAAATGGGGACACTTTCTTGCAGGTGCTCTCATCTGCACACAGCTTTTTTCATAGCATTCACACAATTACATGCTAAAAAAAACAAACCCTCTTGTGTTTTTAGTGGACGGTCAATGAGAAAACAGAATTTGATGCTAAAGAATGTAACGTGAACATTGCTTGATAAACAGTAAATAGATGTTGTGATGTGCATGTTCTGTGATGGACTGTAGAGCCTGTTGGCATGATACAGCAGGTGGCAGTGGCAGACAATTCAGCAACGAATGATGTCCCTAAAAAGTGAAAGCTCATTTAAAAAAGGCTAATAAATTAACATTAACCTATTCATGTTTGGGATTGTAAACTTGGTTAAAGGCTCTTTTAACAGGGAACATAACATAGCATATTGAAGTCTGTTGGAACTGTACTTTTAGCTTTGCAAACTTACACTCTGCTGCACAACTTTCACATTGTAACTTGTATAGCCGATGTACATTTACTCACACTCCTCCAAAAGTTAATTAGTCTGTTGCAGATTTGGGGACAATCGTGCTTGCGAAGGGAAGCATCTCATTCCAGTCGCATGCAATGAGATACTTTTAGGGCATTGCAGAGAAATGAAAATCAGGCTGTAGATAATTAAGCTAATATAGAGTTGATTAGATAGTCCTAACAGACTGTATTTATCCTCAGGTGACATCCGTGATGGGTAAATTCCATACCTGGTTTAATGTATGACAACAAAAACTTTTCCATCCCTGTCTACAGCGTCATCTGGACCAACCGTCGTCCTCTGATCATCACTACAAGCATTGTGATAGTCCAGAAACCACTGATTCAGCTTCATGTAAACATCTGTATTCATCTATGTTGTCATTCTTTCATTTATTTTACGTTTACAATACTGTAGCTTTGCTAACCCTTTGCTTTCATCTTAAAAATAATAGAGGAGGTGGGAAAACATGAAGGGAGACTTCATGTTTTCCCACCTCCTCTATTATTTTTTGTTCCATTATTTTACCTTGTTTAGTCTCTTCTCCCTTTCTCATTTCCCTGTCTCATTCTTTATTCCCTCTGCCCCCACCCTACACTATGAGTAAAGTACGTCAGTCGGAGCCTGGCAGCCAGAACTGTCAGCACTGTTCACGATAAACTTTCAGTGATGTAGACATACAATAGTTAGGCCAGCAGCAGTGCCTAGCTGTTGATGATTTTAAAATGGCTTGCCCCCTTCCAGCCCTTCCTTGTGTTCTCTGTTTTCCTTTGTTTATCGTTCTTCCTGCATCAATTTAAAATCTGCTTTGTAAGTTGTCCTTTTTTCTATTTCTACACTGTTCAGTTTTACGGCAAACCTATTTCTCTATACTGCTTCTTTTATCTCTGATTCATTTTAAGCTACTACATTTACCTGTCTTCTTTTTTTCTTTTAAATTCTAGTCTGTAAATACCCTCCCTTTATTTCAATTTCTTCTAAATATCTTAAGTTATCTATCTGTCTATAAAACCTGAAGGTCACTAACTGAGTATAAGATACCTCTCTTTGGATACAGTCAGTGGTTTCCCCAAAGATTCACATTTTCACTGTTAGATAAATCAGAAAAATTGTAGGGGGGAGAAATACTTTTGAGAACACACCGCTGAGCAAAAAACCTCCACTAAAGAAGAAAATGACGGATGGTGACTGTTATCCTAAATCATATCTATTTTCTCACTTGGGCAGTAAGAAAGGTGTTGTATTTATGTTCAAACATGTGCAATACAATCTCATTTTCATGCAACAGGTATTAGCCCATCAGCATTTTCTCTAGGCATTAACTGCCCTCTCATCTGTGTAGAATGAGCTTATGCTGTTGCTCTCCCCTGCAGGTGCCACAGCTTTTCTCCTGTGGAGCTAGATCGCAACTGATTCCACTCAGCAATCAGCACTGGGTATGAAAGCTGGGGGAATTAGTTGGCCAGCCCCAGTGGGCCAGCTTCAATTGTGTGCTGCAGCTGCATTCTCTTCATTCATTTCATCAGCATTTGGAGTTTTACCTCATATGTATATGACTAGATGCATTTATAGTTCTACTAATTTGTTTGCAGAAAAGTTGCAGATGGAGTGGAAAATGAGCCAGCCAAGGACAGGCTTGTAATTGTCTTTACTGCACAATGTCAAACAGTTATCATCTCAGTGATGTTTAGGCTCAAGACTGCTGTTTTGGATGGTGACCTTGAGTCAGATAATAATATAATATAGTTTGAAGGACTGGGGCTTTTAAAAGGCAGCAGATACGTAATAAAGGAGACCACGAGTTCCAGCAGTGCAATCATTTAAAAAGTTTGACCTTTAAATACAAAGTCTGAATAAATATATCTCGGTCTTTGACTTTGAGTCTTTGCTTTGATTCTGGCCATTCATTTTTTAAAATTCTTCTAAGTGACTCTTGGACTCTAGAGTTGTTGGATTCTTGTTTATCTTTCACTATTAATTTATGTTTAGTTTTTCTGCTGTTTTTTAAATTCTTCTTTGATTTCATTATCGTTTTATTAATTTTAAGCATTAGTTTCTACTTCTCTGTTTGAGTTTCAATGTTACCATGTTTCTTGTTTTTCATATTTTTGTGCTGGTTGAATTTCTTTTTAATCCCTCTGTTATTCTAATAAATAACAATGAATTTTATTTTTGTGATCTCCTATCTCCTGTTGGAGCAGCTGTGTTGTCTGACCTCTCTGTATGTTTTTAATTATTGTTTTATATTTTTGTGTAAGATCACTTTCTCTGCTGGCAGTAGATTTATCCATGTTTGTGATTGGTCAGATGCTGCAACCACCACCCCTTTCACATTAACGTGCTTGTAGCTTGACTGGAAAACCCTGTGCCACCTTATACAGTTGATAATCACCTTCATGCAACAGCTTAGCTTATTTGCTGATACTAGGGATACGCCAGGAATGGTGCAATCAGCTGAATTAGCTGATGCATTTTTCACGGTCTTCTTGCCTTCTTGTGAGTAGTTTGTTCATTTCCTGTTTTATTTTGATAGTATGTTTTGTTTTGGATTTTGCATCTTGGTTGGCTGTCTAATGGTCATCACCTGTGTTGTTTACATGCATCTGTCTTAGTCCTCTCTTGTGCCTAATCCCCTATCCCTCTGTGTGTGTCTATAGTTTCATCTCCTGGTGAAGTTGTCTCCTGTTGTTTCCTCCCTCAGGCTTCCCAGGTTTATCTTCTGGTTCTTCCTGTTATTTCGACTTTTTGGACTTCTTCAAATCATGGTTGTTATTTTTCTTAACTTTCTTTGTTTCAACTTTCTGTTAATTCAAGGAGTTGTGTTATAATATGTCACAATATATTACACTTTATGTAACTGCACCCATTCAAAAGCCTGTAGATTCTTCAGGCAAGGTTAGATCGGTCCCCCTTTGTGTTCTGCTTCAACGGGTGGCTCATCCACAAAAACACCCGTTGGAACCTTTTCACTTGTCACTGTCACTCTACATCACAAGCTAGCCAAACAGACAACCATCCTGAGAGCGATGTCATAACACATCTGCTCCTCAAACTACATCTCTAGTTAGAAGCTTTGATATGAAGAAATGCCTGCCTTTTCTTGAAGACAGTCAAAAGATACTATGGCAAAAGGAAGCAGATTACACAGGCACTGAGGGAGGTCTTGTGATTGTCTCTTGGAACTGATGGTAAGAAAGAGGCATACAGCAACATCTGTTTGCTGTAGGCTACGATGAGTCTTAATGCAAACTGTCATCCCAGAAGAGCCTTGTTTTTTTTCCCCAATTCTAGATGATATGGGTATTATTGCGTCTTTATTTGTTTTAAGCTCTTACATTTGGTAATTTGAAGCCTAACAGTTAGTGAAACTGATCATAGTATTCATTAAACATTAGTGCTAAGCTTATGAAAGCTCATCCATCATGAAGATTCTTTGACTTTTTAAAAAATGCATTAGTTTGTAATTTAAATTTCTCTGTAAAATCAATAGCATGCTGCATAAGAATGTGTAGTGACTGCCCCAGTTTGGCAGGGCATAAAATTGTTTAATGTATCGATATCTTAAACACTGAATTATAAAATAGGGCAGAAAGATGAAGTTCAAAGAAACAAGTGTCATGCCAATTATCTTTTATCTGTGTGTGATTTCTATCACCACATACAATAGCCATCAGGCATCAGATAAGATTAAAACCTACCTAACATCCCAGTGATAGCCTCAGTTTCATCATTCACTTTTCTAACGTAGTTATTTCATTTTATTAATTGGAAAAAACTAGATTAAATTATTTTTTCCCTTTACTACGGATGTAAATGGAAACCAAACTCTTACAATAAATATTTCATATTTGTTAGTATAACCATAAGGGAACTTGGGTATGTGTGATACCAAATACGTGTGTCACCCTTGTTCCCTTAGATATAATGTTAATGCAGTGAATATATACTCATAAACATAAATATATGTATACATTTGTATAAATATAATAATAGTGTGGTGGACAGTGGGCGCAGTGTTAGAACCGGTGTCTGGCAATCGCTCGCCTCTTTCAGTCACACAGTGAGCGCAAATATAGTGTTTTGACAGGGAGTTGCTGGGCCTGCACCTCGCGACGCGGCATTTTCGTTTTTTTCTCGAGGGTCGTAGCTTTATCGCATACGTCAGATCATAAACCTTTGACGTTTGCGATGTCCAAGGTCTCTGAACCGTGGAGCACGTGCCAGCAGCGACAGTTGGCAGCCATTTCCGAGTTTACAACAAACATTCAGCACGTGACTGGTAAGTCCAACTGCGTGGCTGACTGTCTGTCCCGCGCGCTTGTTTCTCCCGTTTATGTTGGCATAGACTTTTACGCTATGGTCGCTGACCAGCGTGCTGACCCGGACGTCCTTGCCCTTCGGTCTGCGCAAACGGGCCTTGTACTGGAGGACAGACCCGTGTGGAACGGCGGGCCTAGCCTGCTTTGCGATGTTTCCACCAGCCGTCCACGCCCTGTAGTTCCCCTTTCGTGGCGTCGTCGCTTTTCGACTCCGTACACGCCTCTCTCATCCAGGCGTCCGGGCCTCGGTCAAGCTGGTCAGCTCTAGGTTCGTTTGGCCGGGCCTTCGTAAATCGGTGAAAGACTGGGCAGCGCGTGCATCCCATGCCAACGCGCTAAGATCCATAGGCACACGCAGGCGCACCTCGACCCCTTCCACAAGGTTTCACGCACCTTTTGACTGTAGTGGACCGCACAACCCGCTGGCCCGAGGCAGTGCTTCTGGAGTCCACTACAGCAGAAGCGGTGGCATTTTTGTCAACGTGGGTTTCGCGTTTCGGCCCCCTCGCCGAAATAAACGAGGAGTGTAAATCGAGAGCTCTCGTGTTGTCTCTGTTTACCTCCACGATAGTCCAGATTTATCATTGTCACTTTCAAATTAAACTTCATATGTTTTTTAAACATATCTTTCATATGTTTACATACAAATGTTATCATTACATTTGCAGATAATACAAAGGTAAACCCCAATTTTCCACAACTTGTAATATTAGATGCATGTTTTAAAAAATATTTTAAGTCTGATATCACTATATATTAATAGTCATAAACATTACTTTTTAAAATCTCAAGAGCAACATTGGTTTTCCATAAACAGTATTCTGGTTACTGGTTCACAGCTGATGTATTTTCTTTTGTAATCATGAAATTCTCCCTGTTAAAACTATTTGTTATCTTCCTTTTTTCACAGCAAATTTTTTTCTTGTTACAACTCACTGACAGAACCCTGGTCTGAACTCAAACACAACTCTGCAGTCGTTACAAAAGACAGATCCTAGCTCTAATTGCCAGGATCAATAGCTGTTTAGATGTATAAACATGGCAAATGACCTCTGATGCAAATTCCTAATATGCAACAGGTATATATCTCTTCATATATTGTCTTTGGTCAATGCTGTCCTTTCTTTCTTGATCATTTTCTTTAGATTTTAGGGTGGTTTAGCTCCTGATAGATGGTGATGATTGCATGTTCTGTTTTAATAGACATCCTTACACAGTCATCAGTCACGGATCTGTCTTGAGACTACACTGTCTAATTGTCTCACAAGTTGACAGATTCCAGCTGTCACACTAAGAACAGTCATTTTGTACCGCAAAAAGCTGTGTGGACCACTACAATTCCCTGTCCTAAATACAAAGCAGGCAATCTGAGATATCTGTCATCACATGCATATCAGTGTAGGGCAAAAGATCATGTCTTTAGTGACAGCACAACAGGCTATATTGTTACTTTAACAGAAGGCCATTTTAGTTATTCTGTTATGTTTTATGCAAAACACATCCTTTAATATTTTAGTAGTTTAAAGTCGTCACACTGTCAAAATCTGAGCCATTTTTAAACAAAACTTTTATATTAAAATTCACACTGGTTTGGCTAGAATCACTGTTTGGTGATGCATTATAGTAGGGGAGACCGGGGATAGTTGTAACATTTTTGACATTTCTGTCTGTAAATTGGAGCTCTTTTAAGGTAGTGGATTCAAACTGTAATGCAAAGTATTTACATGTGTCGGCTATTAAATAGTGCAGCTATTTTCTCTGCAGCACAATTACCCATTGCATGGTATGGCCTCAAACACAAAGAGTGAAATGTTACAATTAACCCCATAGTCTGGGTTAGTTGTAACATATCCTGGGGTGAAATGTAACACAATGAAATAAGGGTACTAACAAAACATTAACATGTAATCTTTGTTTATTCAACACATGAATGCACTTAGAGCCATTTATGTAGCTGTGTGTGTGTGTGACAGAATGCAGAAATCTAGCTTTTGAACATATTCCAACCCCCCAAAAAAGACAAGTTATGGAATTTTCTGCAACTGAATATTTCATTAATTTTGGTTGGTCTTCCTTGAGTTTGGCCTCATTGGCTCAGTGGGCATTATAACCTACAACTCTTGCACCAATTTTGAACATAACAATGAAGCTGAAAAAATGTAGTTGTTCACCAGCATCGCAATTCCATTACTTTTTATCATGGCTTACCTTGGTGTGGTTTGCAAAGTGCTTCAGAAAGATGAGGAAATCTGTTTCTTGCACCCATCCTGATTTATTTCCACTACCAGTACTTCCTACTGGTCCATCTCTGACACAGTGGTCTGCATAATGTATGTGTGGGAACACAAACAGTGGAGGAATTGTGTTGCCAATGGCATTAACCACATATACAAAAGCGACCAGTGAACCTCTCTCTGCTGATGTCGTTGCCCCAACTTGTTTAATATAAGTTAAAGTAATAGTGTGGTAAGTTGTAACATCTGCATTATTGTTACAACTAACCCAGACTGTTGCTGTTACAACTGACCCAGACTCCTATAGCCATGAACTAGCTAACATTACAGCCAACGGCTAAAACATTAGCACTAAAGACCTACACAGAATATATCCCCATAGACATACAAATAACATAATTTAAGTTTGATGAGTTTAACTGCAAAGCAGATAATGCTATTAGAAATTGAAATAAAGTAGAAAAACTTACTTTTTGGCATACAAATTACTTTTTTTCGTGTTAAATTGTCTGTGTTTGACAAAATGTGCTGATTTTTCACATGTGATAGCAGAACTGAGTTGGGCATGCACAGGATGAGTCACATCATTTGAAACTTAGCCCTGATTGGAGAAATTGGAAGTGTTACAACTGACCCACGTTACAACTATCCCCGGTCTCCCCTATATCGTGATAAATATTTTTGGTCATATCGCCCTGCTCTAGCTGGCAGTCTGTATTACTAAATTGCTTTATCCTATCATGGTGGTGGGAGGAGAGATTTCGTGTCGCTAGAGGTTCGCTTTCGGTCTGCCATCTACGGGCTTGATCATACATCGCCATAATATAAGGAAATTAACTAACTACATAAGTTTTCAATAATTTATTTTAGTCACAATCTATCATTCTTCTTGACTGATGCTTGGATCTAGATAGGATTAATGAGCGTGGTTTGGCAATTAATTCCTTCAGTTGGTCATTCTGGTGTAGTTCTGCGTTTTTACTCCTCCGGAGCGATAGTATGCAGCCTGTAGCGAGTAGTATCGATTGTAATCTCGGCGTATTATTCATGAACGCAGGGCATAGATATCGTCTGCAGTATCCAGTAAGTATATTTAATTTTATTTTTAATATGCCTCCTATTCGTTCCCATGGCTGAGCAAAAAGCTGTTGTACAATCTCCTCACGCTTCACATATTTTCAGATCTTGTGCTTCAGATTTTGGTAGAACTTATTTTTTAGAATTTTTCATTTGTGGACGCTTCAATTGAACACTCTTGAATTTGCACGTGTCAAGCACCGCTTCATGGTCCACTAACGCTTAGTGAACAAACAAAATATTTCATCCGTCATAGTTGTGGATGGTGCACTCACTGAAACAGATGCTAATCAATTTATAGTTATTGGGATTGGGTAGATATTGTGTATCTAGCTGCAAGCTCTATTGCTCATGCTTGTACTTTATCTTAGGTGCAGATCTATAGGTCGCGGTGGTTGATAGGAGCGGCTGTTTATATGCTATTCTATTGAAATCGGGGATGATATTATACGAGATAGACAGCATAGACTGTCATGTGGTGTTACAACACAAATCTGAATTATCGCAACTGACACCAGTGTCAGCTGTATGTCTTCGGCGTGTATTTCTTTCATACTCACTCGTAGTGCAAAAAGTGGAAGCAGAACGCAAGTAATTCTAAAGCACCGCACGCGATAAGACAGTACAATTGACAGAGAGTGCATTTAGGAGAGAACGACGGGACCAGATTATGACACATAGAGTATTCTACACGTATATTCGGGATGCGTATATGTATTCTCTTGTTCTCACACTCAACCATCTCCGGCAAGCGTAATAGATGACAAGTTTAGCAGTTAGATTATAACATTATAGCTATGTTAAGTCTTATAGAAGGAATATGAATTTCCTGTTCTAAAAGATAGGAGACTTTGTGTGGATAGGAGGTGTGAACTTCTGGTTGCTGGGGGTTTGTAGCATGCCGTGCTTGTTGTTCTTTTTATTGTGCCTGTCGTTTCGCATCTTTGAGTCAGGTTGTTGAGAGCATAAAGGCGATGATGATTGGCGTAACATGTGCTGTTTTGATCCATTGCTTAGTTACTTTATAGTTTTGTGTTCCCTGTCACTGCATAGTCCAGCGTAAATCTTCGTTGCATAAGACATTCAATTTGATGCCACGATGAAAACACGAGCTATAATCTCCGTCTACGAGCTAACTGCGCTACACACGGAATCACTAGCTCCCCAGAACCCCTGTATTGAGCTTGCGTGTGCAACATCCATTTCTTTAGAACATATAATGTCTCTTCTCTTCGCATTTAGTGTCAAAATGATGAAGCGCTTAAACACTAAATAGCAGGGAAGGCATTATACGTCTAACTTATGATATTAATAAAATGCTTCATTAAAGATAACTGTAGAATCTGATGAGGGTTTGAGGATAAGGATTGTTCATCTTTAAGTGATCACTAGAGGTTTTGGTAATGTAAGCGAAGACTTGTAAGTACATTTTCTGTTTTCATACTAAAGCTAGGCGTATAAGAACTCCCCAGTGTCTGTTCAGATTTGTATCATGATGGTGGGCACTGGCGGTCTTCGAAGTTTATCACATTATTTTCTAATCTATTTAACGCCTGGCTTGTGTCTCTATCCTTGTATTGCAACTGAGCGCAGAGTTATCCCATCGTGGTGAAAGACGCTTTTAACCACGCAGTATCAAGGCAATCGGTCCAGAGATATGGAAATGTCGTTGATATTGTATTATACCTTATTTGCACATGTATAAGTTGTTATAGACTTTGAGATGCTATCAGCAATACGCTGAATGACTGTTCATGACGAACCGTATAAGCGCTGATCGCTTATACAGGTAAATGAGTCTACACAGGCTTCCAGTAACTGTACACTGCAAAGCATCTGCCTCTGACTTTTGCAACTCCTAGCAGAAGTGGAGTGAGGGGGTAATGTAACGGGTATCAACTGTTGGTGGGGACATAGCGTGCGGGATGTCAAGGTTGTCCTACATGGTTACATGATGTAACTATTCCTTCTAATAGGGGAGACCGGGGATAGTTGTAACGTGGGTCAGTTGTAACACTTCCAATTTCTCCAATCAGGGCTAAGTTTCAAATGATGTGACTCATCCTGTGCATGCCCAATTCAGTTCTGCTATCACATGTGAAAAATCAGCACATTTTGTCAAACACAGACAATTTAACACGAAAAAAAGTAATTTGTATGCCAAAAAGTAAGTTTTTCTACTTTATTTCAATTTCTAATAGCATTATCTGCTTTGCAGTTAAACTCATCAAACTTAAATTATGTTATTTGTATGTCTATGGGGATATATTCTGTGTAGGTCTTTAGTGCTAATGTTTTAGCCGTTGGCTGTAATGTTAGCTAGTTCATGGCTATAGGAGTCTGGGTCAGTTGTAACAGCAACAGTCTGGGTTAGTTGTAACAATAATGCAGATGTTACAACTTACCACACTATTACTTTAACTTATATTAAACAAGTTGGGGCAACGACATCAGCAGAGAGAGGTTCACTGGTCGCTTTTGTATATGCGGTTAATGCCATTGGCAACACAATTCCTCCACTGTTTGTGTTCCCACACATACATTATGCAGACCACTGTGTCAGAGATGGACCAGTAGGAAGTACTGGTAGTGGAAATAAATCAGGATGGGTGCAAGAAACAGATTTCCTCATCTTTCTGAAGCACTTTGCAAACCACACCAAGGTAAGCCATGATAAAAAGTAATGGAATTGCGATGCTGGTGAACAACTACTCGAACTTTCACAACCAGGTACCATGATAAGAAGTTCAGCTGGTAACACTACTTTAGTTATGTTTTTCAAAATTGGTGCAAGAGTTGTAGGTTATAATGCCCACTGAGCCAATGAGGCCAAACTCAAGGAAGACCAACCAAAATTAATGAAATATTCAGTTGCAGAAAATTCCATAATTTGTCTTTTTTGGGGGGTTGGAATATGTTCAAAAGTTAGATTTCTGCATTCTGTCACACACACACACGCTACATAAATGGATGTAAGTGCATTCATGTGTTGAATAAACAAAGATTACATGTTAATGTTTTGTTAGTACCCTTATTTCATTGTGTTACATTTCACCCCAGGATATGTTACAACTAACCCAGACTATGGGGTTAATTGTAACATTTCACTCTTTGTGTTTGAGGCCATACCATGCAATGGGTAATTGTGCTGCAGAGAAAATAGCTGCACTATTTAATAGCAGAGACATGTAAATACTTTGCATTACATTTTGAATCCACTACCTTAAAAGAGCTCCAATTTACAGACAGAAATGTCAAAAATGTTACAACTATCCCCGGTCTCCCCTACTATAATGCATCACCAAACAGTGATTCTAGCCAAACCAGTGTGAATTTTAATATAAAAGTTTTGTTTAAAAATGGCTCAGATTTTGACAGTGTGACGACTTTAAACTACTAAAATATTAAAGGATGTGTTTTGCATAAAACATAACAGAATAACTAAAATGGCCTTCTGTTAAAGTAACAATATAGCCTGTTGTGCTGTCACTAAAGACATGATCTTTTGCCCTACACTGATATGCATGTGATGACAGATATCTCAGATTGCCTGCTTTGTATTTAGGACAGGGAATTGTAGTGGTCCACACAGCTTTTTGCGGTACAAAATGACTGTTCTTAGTGTGACAGCTGGAATCTGTCAACTTGTGAGACAATTAGACAGTGTAGTCTCAAGACAGATCCGTGACTGATGACTGTGTAAGGATGTCTATTAAAACAGAACATGCAATCATCACCATCTATCAGGAGCTAAACCACCCTAAAATCTAAAGAAAATGATCAAGAAAGAAAGGACAGCATTGACCAAAGACAATATATGAAGAGATATATACCTGTTGCATATTAGGAATTTGCATCAGAGGTCATTTGCCATGTTTATACATCTAAACAGCTATTGATCCTGGCAATTAGAGCTAGGATCTGTCTTTTGTAACGACTGCAGAGTTGTGTTTGAGTTCAGACCAGGGTTCTGTCAGTGAGTTGTAACAAGAAAAAAATTTGCTGTGAAAAAAGGAAGATAACAAATAGTTTTAACAGGGAGAATTTCATGATTACAAAAGAAAATACATCAGCTGTGAACCAGTAACCAGAATACTGTTTATGGAAAACCAATGTTGCTCTTGAGATTTTAAAAAGTAATGTTTATGACTATTAATATATAGTGATATCAGACTTATAATATTTTTTAAAACATGCATCTAATATTACAAGTTGTGGAAAATTGGGGTTTACCTTTGTATTATCTGCAAATGTAATGATAACATTTGTATGTAAACATATGAAAGATATGTTTAAAAAACATATGAAGTTTAATTTGAAAGTGACAATGATAAATCTGGACTATCGTGGAGGTAAACAGAGACAACACGAGAGCTCTCGATTTACACTCCTCGTTTATTTCGGCGAGGGGGCCGAAACGCGAAACCCACGTTGACAAAAATGCCACCGCTTCTGCTGTAGTGGACTCCAGAAGCACTGCCTCGGGCCAGCGGGTTGTGCGGTCCACTACAGTCAAAAGGTGCGTGAAACCTTGTGGAAGGGGTCGAGGTGCGCCTGCGTGTGCCTATGGATCTTAGCGCGTTGGCATGGGATGCACGCCGCTGCCCAGTCTTTCACCGATTTACGAAGGCCTGGCCAAACGAACTAGAGCTGACCAGCTTGACCGAGGCCCGGACTGAGAGAGAGGGCGTGTACGGAGTCGAAAACGCGACGACGCCACGAAAGGGGAACTACAGGGCGTGGACGGCTGGTGGAAACATCGCAAAGCAGGCTAGGCCCGCCGTTCCACACGGGTCTGTCCTCCAGTACAAGGCCCGTTTGCGCAGACCGAAGGGCAAGGACGTCCGGGTCGCACGCTGGTCAGCGACCATAGCGTAAAAGTCTATGCCAACATAAACGGGAGAAACAAGCGCGCGGGACAGACAGTCAGCCACGCAGTTGGACTTACCAGTCACGTGCTGAATGTTTGTTGTAAACTCGGAAATGGCTGCCAACTGTCGCTGCTGGCACGTGCTCCACGGTTCAGAGACCTTGGACATCGCAAACGTCAAAGGTTTATGATTGCGAGCGATAAAGGCTACGACCCTCAAGAAAAAAACGAAAATGCCGCGTGCGAGGTGCAGGCCCAGCAACTCCCTGTCAAAACACTATATTTGCGCTCACTGTGTGACTGAAAGAGGTGAGCGATTGCCAGACACCGGTTCTAACACTGCGCCCACTGTCCACCACACTATTATTATATTTATACAAATGTATACATATATTTATGTTTATGAGTATATATTCACTGCATTAACATTATATCTAAGGGAACAAGGGTGACACACGTATTTGGTATCACACATACCCAAGTTCCCTTATGGTTATACTAACAAATATGAAATATTTATTGTAAGAGTTTGGTTTCCATTTACATCCGTAGTAAAGGGAAAAAATAATTTAATCTAGTTTTTTCCAATTAATAAAATGAAATAACTACGTTAGAAAAGTGAATGATGAAACTGAGGCTATCACTGGGATGTTAGGTAGGTTTTAATCTTATCTGATGCCTGATGGCTATTGTATGTGGTGATAGAAATCACACACAGATAAAAGATAATTGGCATGACACTTGTTTCTTTGAACTTCATCTTTCTGCCCTATTTTATAATTCAGTGTTTAAGATATCGATACATTAAACAATTTTATGCCCTGCCAAACTGGGGCAGTCACTACACATTCTTATGCAGCATGCTATTGATTTTACAGAGAAATTTAAATTACAAACTAATGCATTTTTTAAAAAGTCAAAGAATCTTCATGATGGATGAGCTTTCATAAGCTTAGCACTAATGTTTAATGAATACTATGATCAGTTTCACTAACTGTTAGGCTTCAAATTACCAAATGTAAGAGCTTAAAACAAATAAAGACGCAATAATACCCATATCATCTAGAATTGGGGAAAAAAAACAAGGCTCTTCTGGGATGACAGTTTGCATTAAGACTCATCGTAGCCTACAGCAAACAGATGTTGCTGTATGCCTCTTTCTTACCATCAGTTCCAAGAGACAATCACAAGACCTCCCTCAGTGCCTGTGTAATCTGCTTCCTTTTGCCATAGTATCTTTTGACTGTCTTCAAGAAAAGGCAGGCATTTCTTCATATCAAAGCTTCTAACTAGAGATGTAGTTTGAGGAGCAGATGTGTTATGACATCGCTCTCAGGATGGTTGTCTGTTTGGCTAGCTTGTGATGTAGAGTGACAGTGACAAGTGAAAAGGTTCCAACGGGTGTTTTTGTGGATGAGCCACCCGTTGAAGCAGAACACAAAGGGGGACCGATCTAACCTTGCCTGAAGAATCTACAGGCTTTTGAATGGGTGCAGTTACATAAAGTGTAATATATTGTGACATATTATAACACAACTCCTTGAATTAACAGAAAGTTGAAACAAAGAAAGTTAAGAAAAATAACAACCATGATTTGAAGAAGTCCAAAAAGTCGAAATAACAGGAAGAACCAGAAGATAAACCTGGGAAGCCTGAGGGAGGAAACAACAGGAGACAACTTCACCAGGAGATGAAACTATAGACACACACAGAGGGATAGGGGATTAGGCACAAGAGAGGACTAAGACAGATGCATGTAAACAACACAGGTGATGACCATTAGACAGCCAACCAAGATGCAAAATCCAAAACAAAACATACTATCAAAATAAAACAGGAAATGAACAAACTACTCACAAGAAGGCAAGAAGACCGTGAAAAATGCATCAGCTAATTCAGCTGATTGCACCATTCCTGGCGTGTCCCTAGTATCAGCAAATAAGCTAAGCTGTTGCATGAAGGTGATTATCAACTGTATAAGGTGGCACAGGGTTTTCCAGTCAAGCTACAAGCACGTTAATGTGAAAGGGGTGGTGGTTGCAGCATCTGACCAATCACAAACATGGATAAATCTACTGCCAGCAGAGAAAGTGATCTTACACAAAAATATAAAACAATAATTAAAAACATACAGAGAGGTCAGACAACACAGCTGCTGCAACAGGAGATAGGAGATCACAAAAATAAAATTCATTGTTATTTATTAGAATAACAGAGGGATTAAAAAGAAATTCAACCAGCACAAAAGTATGAAAAACAAGAAACATGGTAACATTGAAACTCAAACAGAGAAGTAGAAACTAATGCTTAAAATTAATAAAACGATAATGAAATCAAAGAAGAATTTAAAAAACAGCAGAAAAACTAAACATAAATTAATAGTGAAAGATAAACAAGAATCCAACAACTCTAGAGTCCAAGAGTCACTTAGAAGAATTTAAAAAAATGAATGGCCAGAATCAAAGCAAAGACTCAAAGTCAAAGACCGAGATATATTTATTCAGACTTTGTATTTAAAGGTCAAACTTTTTAAATGATTGCACTGCTGGAACTCGTGGTCTCCTTTATTACGTATCTGCTGCCTTTTAAAAGCCCCAGTCCTTCAAACTATATTATATTATTATCTGACTCAAGGTCACCATCCAAAACAGCAGTCTTGAGCCTAAACATCACTGAGATGATAACTGTTTGACATTGTGCAGTAAAGACAATTACAAGCCTGTCCTTGGCTGGCTCATTTTCCACTCTATCTGCAACTTTTCTGCAAACAAATTAGTAGAACTATAAATGCATCTAGTCATATACATATGAGGTAAAACTCCAAATGCTGATGAAATGAATGAAGAGAATGCAGCTGCAGCAGGTCGTTGGT